>NC_081189.1:73407115-73717948 GCF_902713425.1 Acipenser ruthenus
CTCAGCAACCCGTTCCTCTCAGCTGCCCATTTCTCTCAGCTGCCCATTTGTCTCAGCAGCCTCAGCACCTGCTTCAGCAGCAGCAGGCCACGTCTGCTGGAAAAATGTATAGTACTAGCTGGGGCTCCAGAATTCAGATTGTAGTCCTGAGGAGGCTATTTATAAACTACAAGGAATGTGAGGTAAACCCACTGCTATGCTACCAGTAATTTAATGCTACAATGGTCAAATATAAAAGTCTGAGCACAGCAGCACATAAACAACCCCACTAATGCCTTGTGGGGTGCAGGACTGATGTTACACCTGATATTTATCTGTTTAGCTCGGGGAAACTACAGCTGGATTAATATAGGGTAAACAAGTGATGGTATTTAGATTAGCCACTGTTTAGATCAGCGGTGGCCAATACATGGATCGTGATCCACGGGTGTATCGCAAAAGATTTTCGGTGGATCTCGGGACAAATCAGAACAAGCACTAGCATATAAGCATACAACAGTTTTTGTCTCGTTGATGGGCAGAGCCTTCTGTGGCGTCCAGTAGCACAGATGAAAATATCTCAACAGTTTCTGCATATGAGACTAACAAAATGCTTGTGCGAACGTACATTTTAATTTAGGCGTACGTATGCGACTAGAAATTCCTAAAGGTTGACTATAAACAATAAACGTGATTTATTTTTTCAGCTGAAAAGTATAAAACAAAAGAAAAAAAAACACTTCACAGTCGGATCTAAACTCATAACTCAATTGTAATGTATTCTGGGAATGTAGTTTATTGGTGTCCACTGCCCACTGTTAATCACACATTAAAAACTACAAATCCCATACCCTGCCAACTTCACTGATTTATCAGTGCGATGGCTACTCGTTTCCAGTCATTTTGCTAAACCAAGATGAGGAAAATAAAAAATTCATATGTGTCGGCATCTTTACAAGAAATGAGCAATGCAGGTATGTCAGAAGATGAAAGCGAACAGGGAACTTCGAGTTAGTTATAGCGTGTTCACCGTTGTAAAATACAAGTTCAACCAACAGTGGCTAAAAGATTTCCCCTGGCTTAAGTTTGACTATGTTAAAAAAAAAAAAAATCAATGTTTTGCACATTTTATCAGACAAGACTGCATTTTTAACCAGGAGCCAGAAGTTCAAACTGGCACCTGGATGATCCTCAAGAGTTCTGGAACAATGTTTTATGTCCATAGAACATTGTTCCAGAACTCTTGAGGATCATCCAGGTGCTTTTTGGCAAACTTGAGGCAAGCATTCATGTTCTTCTTAGTGAGCAATGGTTTCCGCCTTGCTACTCTGCCACGAATCCCATTTTTGCCCTGTGTCTTTCTGATGGTGGAGTCATGAACACTGACCTTAGCCGAGGCAAGAGAGGCCTGCAGATCCCTGGATGTTGTTCTAGGGTTCTTTGTGACTTCCTGGACGATTTTATGCCTTGCTCTTGGAGAGATTTTGGCAGGACGGCCACTCCTGGGATGATTCACTACTGTCCCAAACTTTCTCCATTTGGACAATATGGCTCTAACTGTGGTTCGGTGGAGTCCCAAAGCCTTAGAAATGACTTTGTAACCCTTTCCAGACTGATAGGCATCAACAACTTTTTTCCGGAGGTCTTCAGGAATTTATTTTGTTTGTGCCATGATGTGCCTCTAGAACTTGTGTGCTGACAACTTCACTCTGATGGTAAGGGCCAAAGTTAGTCAGATTTATATTGGGCAGGGCTGGCCCAAATCAGGTCTGGTTGTTAACCAGATGAGTCAAACAGTCTCTCCCACAAACCAAAGTACTCAAACAGCTGACCCTAATTATCCCTTTAATTGGGTTGAGTTAACTAGGGGGGGAGGCAATGACTTTTCCACACCTGAAGATTGCATGTTTGATTACCTTGCACACCAAACAAATGAAAGAAGCACCAAACTTTGGTGTCATTTTTTCTCTCAGACTCCCTCTATATACTACTACAACCCACAAAAAAATCTGACCAAATACAATGTGAAAAATGTGCAAAAATGCAGAAAATCAGACAGGGTGCAAATACCTTTTCACAGAACTGTACATGTGACCTTGTAGAGACACTCCAGATGCAACAGATTCAAAGCTTTGGCACTGTTATTTTTTAGTTTTTTGAGATGTGCTCTAATGTGAATTCACATATATTATGAGGAATATTTTCCAAAAGTTAACATCTTGGTAAGATTGGAATGGTAATGATCCTCTGAAATGAATCACTAACATGCAAGCTCTAAAGCATACAAAAACATTTATACAGTATGTAGAAATACAATTAAAAAGTAGCATGCTAATTTCATTATGATAACTGTGAGGTTGTTCTATTTTCACTGTAGATTGTCATCAAATTGAACAGCTTTTTATGTTTGATTGGGTCCTGTATTACTGATTTACAGGTTGTTGAAATCAAATAAAATCTGTATCATTTTTAAATAATTCTTAAGGGTGTGGCGTGATGTATTTATTTTTATTTTTATGTGGACTGAGATAAACAGACTCAGTAGTAGTACAACTGGGGATGGTGAGTTTGTTGCCAGATAAATTAACTCAGACTGCTTTCTCACTAAATATTTTGGTTTTCCTGACTAGAAAACAGTCTCCTCTTTTAAAATATGCAAGGGATTTTAATGAACAGGCTCTCCCAAGTGCTGTGTACACCAAATATGATCCACTGAATAACAATGGAAAATGACTGGGTCTGACATTTTCTCTTCATTTACACCCAGAAATAGGACACCCAAAGACACCACTACATTAAATACTGTACCAGTCTTGACAGTCACCACTCAATCATTGTTTGGGTAAAACAGAGAGAAAATGCTCCATTCAGCAGTGTTGGAAAATAATCATATTTAAAATCCTTAGCATATTTTTAAAGAGGAGACAATTATCTACCTAGGGATGCCAAGATATTTAGTGAGCAAGTTGTGAGAGTGAAGTTATTTGGCAACAAACTCCACAGTCCCAGTTGTACTGTTTTCCAAGAAAAGGGGAACATTTTGGGGCTTGTTTTGATTAAAAGTAGTTTGGTATAATGCAATTGCAGTCATTGTGGCCATGGTCCTGTCGAATTGTGTTATGTGTGTGTTTATGATTAAACTATAGATACTGATGTGTAACCACCCGTGGTCCATAATGATATGCATGCACTGCTCTGTGGTGAAGTGTGAATGCTTGGCTCGCGTAGGAATTGTATTCGAAATCAGAACTCAATTAAAGTGTTCCTGAACATGTTATAGAGTTTACAACAAACATTACTGACCATTTCTGCCTGCTGTGTTGTACATGTTTCCACAATATCTTCACAATTGATTTGATATTTCATATAATCACAACTGTTTTGATATTTTTTATTCACAGATCTTTGGTCTTTAATCATTGTTGACCAGTGATCTTCTTTGACATCGGGCAAGCATCGGGTCTTCAAGTGAAGATTATATGGTGCTGACTCTCACTAATAGAAATACACTTTGTTGGGTCTAGCCAGTGTTACATGCTGTATGTCTATATAAGAACATAAGAAAGTTTACAAACGAGAGGAGGCCATTCAGCCCATCTTGCTCGTTTGGTTGATAGTAGCTTATTGATCCCAGAATCTCATCAAGCAGCTTCTTGAAGGATCCCAGGATGTCAGCTTCAACAACATATAGTAGGCAACTAGAACTGAAGAGCAGCTCCTGAAGTAATAGTCAAAGCACCTTATGTTTATATATTTATTTATTGCATTTATATAGCGCTTTTTATGCAAAAGTATCGGAAAGCACTGGACAGTACATAGCAGAAAAAAAGAACAAACCACAATACATTTGTATAGCATGTCACACATACAACTGCCACAGTCAGACCATTAAAATAACAGTATACACATAATACAAAAGCAGCAATTTTAAAGTTACATTAAACCCACTAAGAAAGCCATTTTATAAAAGTGCGTTTTTAGTCTTCACTTGGCAAACGAAGGCAGAGCATTCCATAATTTGCGCAACAAGGCTAGTCCCGATAGTCTTTCTTGACACATGGCACTTCTGGTGTCTGTTTTGATCAGCTTAAGTTTAGAAAATGATCTCTCGGCAGTGGCAACAGTGACAGGAATAGTTAAAAACAAAAAAACTTGCTGTGCAGATGTGAGGCAAAGAAGGCGACAAGGCAGTGTTTTCAACAATGAGAAGATGGGTTATCTCTTTGACTGAAGTAAGTTTCTGAATGTTATCCTTTAGTGATGCTTTTCTGACTCTCTTTGGTTTGAGTTTGCAGTCAATGCCCCATTTTAATGCAAGGGAAACCACATTCTCAAAGTCATTGCGATAGGCTGTCAGTGTTTCAGCGACACTTTGAATCAGTTCTGCAGCTTTCATTAGATCAAATGTTTCTCGCTGTAACATTTTAGAGACACAATTCACAGTTTCTAAAATTTTACACTGCAGGACTACAAGAAAAACAAACTGGAAACACTCAAGCTTCTTTATGAGCTAGCTAGCAGAGACTCATAACAGGATGACCAACGCATTGGACACAGTCTTTTCAGGTGCACCCCTGATTCACTCGTGAAAGAGGAAAGAATTACCCAGCATTTAACACTGTCACCAAAAAACGTAGAGAGTCTTTGCACCACATCAAAAAAACATGACACTTCATGGATGTTCACAAATGCATCATTTAGCACCAAATTCAGATTGTATGCTGCAGTGTAAATAAAGTGCATTCGGCTCTTTTGCAGTGATTCAAGCTTGTACACCACTGTAAACACCACTCATTGCTGCTGCTCCATCAAAGCCTTCCCCGGCATTTATTTAATTCCAAACCTTTGCTCTCTATGCACTTTAGAATTTCAGATTCAATTCCTGAAGCACTTTGATCCTGAATTTCAACAAAACCTAGAAAAAACTTTCATTTATCTTTACAGCAGTTGATGTGTCATTTTCATATTCAACACTGACGTAGTGAAAAATTTGGCTCATTTGGTCAACCTTACTATGTCTTTAGTTGTATCCATTACAATTGAAAAGAATGGTGCTTGTTTTATTTCATTGACAATATAGTTTTCAATACTTTTAGACAGAATTTCAATTCTGGGGCTTAGGTATTTAATTGTGTTGCTTGGTAATGTATGAGCTGTTTCACCATTGGATCGTACTCAGCTCAAATGCAGACAGGAAATTACCTGAATTTCCATCGCCGAGAGTCTCCCTGTGTTAAGTTCAAGTTAAGTTCACATTAACTACTCGCTTCAGAACTTGTCTCCAAATGTTCTGTTCTTTCTGTATTTCTGCTTCATTGTGTGCATCCACTGTCCGATTAAGTCTCCAGTGATAGCATACAAAACATGCATCTTTATGCGTTTGAGAAGTTTCGTGTGCCTGTATTTTGGTTGTATTTTAAACCTTTCCAATTACGGATTCCTTTTGTCCAAGCAGGCTCAAATCCTGATTTGCTAAGGTCCCCAAATAACCAACAGGGTTCACAATATACTGAATCAATTTCTGGTGAATAACACAGCCATGTTATATGCAATTGGACACCTGCTTTTGTTGTACAATTATAATAATGTTCTGAAAAGCATCTCCCACCTTGCTCTTCATCCCCTGGGAAAGGTGCTTTCAGGTGACATGATATATTCTAAACCGCTTCACTTGGTGATTGCTAACATTAATAGGAAAGTTAGCCCTTTTTATTGGATATTCCGCTCCTTTAGGTAAGTTATCAATCACAACTTCAGCACTGTCATTTTCTAGTACTCTTACATCTGTTGTCCATGTCCTCCTTTGTAAAAACCTGTGAAAAGTAATCATTTAATATATTTGCTATTTTTTTTTCTTTGTCTATGATTTTGCCATTTGTGTCTCTCAGACATTTAACCTCCTATTTGAATGTTCTCTTGCTGTTATAATATTGGAAAAACATTTTGGAATTGGTTTTAGCCCCCTAAGCAATATTGATTTCTATCTCTCTTGGCCTTTCTAACTTCCTTTTTGACTTGTTTTTGCAGTTCCAAGTACTCTTCCTGTGTACTTTGTTTTTGGTCCCTTTTAAATGCTCTGTAAAGTGCCTTTTTTCACTGAATATTTTTTTAAATTGATCTATTAAACCATTTTGGCCATTTTGTTTTAGATTTAGATTTGTCTACTTTTGGGATGTAATTGTTTTGCGCCTCTAGTACTACATTTTTAAAAAACAGCCATCCTTTTTCTGTGGATGTTTTCTCTATTTTACTCCAATCTACTTCTGTTAGTCTCTGTTTCATACCTTCATAGTTTGCTTTTCTAAAATTGTAAACCTTAGCTTTAGTCATTACTTTTTGGGTTTTAAAAATCACTTAAAATGAGACCATGTTGTGGTCTGAGTTTGCCAATGGCTCTCTGACCTCTGTTTTAGTTATTCTGTCTTCATTATTTGAAAAGACTAAATCAAGGCATGCCTCCCCTCTAGTCGGTGCCTTGACAAATTGCGTTAGGAAGCAGTCATTTGTCATTTCCACCATTTCAATTTCATCCGTCGTGCTCCCTACCAGGTTTTTCCATTTTATATTGGAGAAGTTGAAATCCCCCATTAGTATGGCTTCTCCTTTTCTACACGCATTTCTAATGTCATTGTCTAACAGATTATTTTACTCGGCGTCTGAATTTGGCGGTCTATAGCATGATCCTATTATTATGCCCTTTGAATTTTTGTCCATTATTCTGACCCATATTGATTCTGTGATGTTTTCTTTGTCCAGATTTAACACCTGGGCTTCAAGACTATTTCTTATGTATAGCGCTACCCCTCCGCCTTTTCTGTCCTGCCTGTCTTTCCTATACAGTGTGTACCCACTAATATTATATTCGCCTCCATCACTCTCAGACAACCAAGTTTCTGTAACACCTATAATACAATGCATTAGCAAGACCTCATCTAGAATATTGTGTTCAGTTCTGGTCACCTCGTTACAAAAAGGATATTACTGCTCTAGTGCAAAGAAGAGCGACCAGAATTATCCTGGGTTTAAAATTCATGTCGTATGCAGACAGGCTAAAATAATTTTAATCTATTCAGTCATGAACAAAGAAGACTACGCGGTGATCTGATTCAAGCATTCAAAATCCTTAAAGGTATTGACAATGTCGACCCAGGGAACATTTTTCACCTGAAAAAAGAAACAAGGACCAGGGCTCATAAGTGGAGATTAGATAAAGGGGCAGAACAGAAAATAGGAGGCACTTTTTTACACAGAAAATTGTGAGGGTCTGGAACCAACTCCCCAGTAATGTTGTTGAAGCTGACACCCTGGGATCCTTCAAGAAGCTGTTTGATGAGATTCTGGGATCAATAAGCTACTAACAACCAAACGAGCAAGGTGGGCCAAATGGCCTCCTCTCGTTTGTAAACTTTCTTATGTTCTTATGTTTATGCTTCTCAGTATTACAATTTGTTTTTCAGGTTTGGCAGCCTTCTGCATTAAAGAATATGTGACAGAGCACTTCTTGCAAATAAAGTCTTCCTTTAAATTCAGATGTGTTGACCACCATATACAGAAGTATCCCATTTATAGAATGGGATACGAGTGACTTACCTGTTCTGGGACCCAACACAGTTCTGCTCATCCAGCAGCAGCCTCTCGCAGGTTAATAGGACTGGTGGAGTTCTTAGAAACTAGTGCCTACCAATTTATAAATCCAAGGTTAATTAGCACAGTACCTGTGCCAATTCACAGGGCAATTCAAAAAGGAATGTAGCCACACCCTACCAGATTAAGTACTAGCAATGTGGAACAAGCTACTCAAACTATTTATTCAATATTAATGAGCTAAGTAAAATGAACTTACCAATCACAATAAAGCCTCAATGAAAATTTTCAGTAAATCACAGGTTAAGAGTGACCTCTGCCTGTTCTGGACTCTAACTCAGTTTTGCTTAGACTCCTGACACAAACAAATAAAATACAACACAATATTTGAGTAAATACAATAATACCTTGCTTACTCTTATGGCCGTTTGTGATTGTGATGCGAGTGGTGTGCTGTACAAAAGGACGGTCCACACAGTAATTCCCAAAAATGTCTGTGTTTTTATTAAATACCACCAATGGTATCGGGGGTACACAGCTGGCTTGCAGACCAAAAAGAAAAACAACAATAACAAGACCTCCCTAATCCACAGTCCCATGCACAAAATTGTGCTCTTCAAACAGCATGGTTGTGGTGAGTGCTGGTGCGTGCTGTGCTCAGTAGTTTGGGCTGGCTCCGTGGCTGCAGCCCCTAGCTCCTTACTCCTCCTCTACAAGACACAAAAACAAACAGCACGTAACAAAACAAACAAACACTCCGTCCGTAGCTCTCAGCGAAGGAGGCCATACCTGCGTAGCTGTGTCCCCTTTGTACTACCCAACTCCTCCCTGTAATCAGCTCGGCGCCCAGGTGTAACCAATCGCTGCTTGGCCCATAGCTGATCGCAATTGAGGCATTTCGTGTATTGACAGCTACAGGCCCCCACCAAGGTGGCCGACTTCCTGTTTCCACCCACCGTCAAGTTGGCCCGTCTATGGGGAAGCGTACCACCAACCTTACACAATGTCCTTTCCGATCGGGAAGGAGATTTACAACATTGATTCTTTCTTTCTTTATCACACCCTTGTGGTGGGGTTCTCTGTGACAAAAAGAAAGGCATTGAGTTACTTAGTTTTTGCCAGTTTCCATTATCATTGTTTAATGAGAAATGGATAAGGATTCGAACCAAATTTATGGATATATTCTCTAGCAGTTTGCTTTGAGATTGATGACAGTAAAGAACAAAAAACAAATTAAACTTGATCATCTCATTTTGCATAGTTGTTTGTAAGCGGTTGGGATTTTTGTATTATTTCTGAAACATTATGGAAAACTGTCCAGAAGCTACTGAGCGGGGTGCTCTTTCTACTGAATCATCAAAAGTACGGTCTGAACAGACAAAGTACCTTAGCACTCAAATCTCGCTGCCTCCAAACAGGCCTGCTGTGAAACAAATGGTTAACCACAGCTAAAGACCACTAAATTGCATCCGTATGGCAGCGAACAAGGGTACAGGAAAGCAAACATTGTTCAGTTTACTTTATTTATTACTCTGTGAACGTACTTCACATTACCATTCACATTACACGTTCAAGCTAGCATGTTTATTGTTATGTGGTTAAATCCTGTGATTGATACATTAAGGAAAGCATTGTAAACATTAAAAAGGGCTGCCTTGCAAGAAATACAGCCTGGCGCTACAGCCTGCTCTTGGCTTGCTGATCATTATAAAATTCAGTGTGGGCCCAATAAAAAACCTGATCTGCATTTGACATTTGTGATCGATGTGTGTCAGGCTTGTAAGGGAAAGTTACTTTCATGATTCATTAATAAAAAACAGTTAAGTGTAATGGAGTAAAATGGATTACGCAGCATGGGTAATTTTAAAGACAGAAACCACAAATTCTTAACTCCAGTCCCCATTTCTACAGTCAGTAGAGGCAAATTATAAAGGAATGCAAAGCTTTGAATATACATCTAGTGATCAATGTAATTTTCCATTCAACAGCACGGCCTGGATTTAGCAGGATAAAAACTACACATAACTGTATTAAGTCTCCAGCAATATATTATGCACTGTATATCTATCTAAACAATTTTTTTCAGAATACTCAAACAAAATGTTTTTTTTTAAGTATCTAAATTGTTGTTATGTAAACCAAATTATTGGAATACTGATTCTGATATATTGCCTCTCATTCGCATTCAGCAAGGATTATTAAACAATAATTTGCAGATAACTGCTTGATTCTCCATGCCCTTCTAAAACAAAAACACAGTACAATACTGTACCCCATGGATATCAATGTTTGTAGGATTAGGGCACAATTGAGACTTTGCTCTCAAATACAGGATGTGTTTGGAATAGTGTTGAACGGCATTTCTGGACAAATCATATATGTTTTACTGGGTATGGGTAATGGGATATTGAAGACCATAACAGAAATTCATTCATTTTTGACAGTACTACAGAAGCTCAAACCTGTAAGTTCTCTTCTTTGGATTGACACACTTATCAGAAACTCAAGAAGATAAATGTTTTGGCAAATAATAATATTCTTTTTACCGCACCTTCAGAAATACGGGATATGCTTCAACATAGGTACACTATACTTACACCTTTGTTACATAATTTAATACATGTACTTACAACAAAAGTTTGTGAATTATTTTTTTTAAAACATTAAATACATGCTGTTAATGTATGGAGTTTCACCCTCAAAATTACAGAAGTGCTAAGTGCACATAATAAATATTGGTCACCGGTAACTACAGTGTAACTATGTGTACCTGTATTGTGAAATGTATCTGAAATGCTGTATGTATTATTCACTGTCATTCACTCTCATTTTTTCATGTAATATTTAGTTAATGTTTTTAAAAACAATTATTTTGAGTGGAATTCTCTTTAAGCTGGCCTTGGTTGCTGACGATCTATATCACTGGGGTTACAAATGAGTTGTCAATTAACTTCCTTTCATTAAATTTACCAGTAAATATGCTGTGGGAGGAAGTCTGTAACAAGGGACTTCTGTTAACTTAATGGTTACTACACTTGATAGTTGTTCAAATTTGAACTGGAGCATCAAGGCAGAAAATAGAACTTGGGTGGCTAACAAGAGACCTCTTTCATCTGATTCATGGAATTCTGTTAACAAATCAAGTGAAGCCAAATTAAATATTAAAACCTTCTTCCGTAAATGTCAATACATGGAGTGTGCTGTAATCCAGTCTGTCCCTTAAAACATTTTTAATAGTTAAAAAAAAAAACATGTTTCGTAAAGTAAATGTTTTTGGGGGGTTGGTGACTAATTTCATACTGTAAGTTATTCTACAGACACAGAGGAACATGAACAAGTATTGGTTTCCAGATGTAAAAATAACCCATCTGTCTCTAATACAAAGTATCTGTGTTTTTTTTTTTGAGACTTTTGATTGGATATTAACTTCATCTTAAACTTTGCTTCTCTCTGTTTTCCATGAGTCATAACCTGCCTCTATATGAGCAGAGGGCTGGTTTTGCATTTACAGTTGAGCTTGGACAGCTGTACTGTGCTCTCTCACGTTAAATTTCCTGCGTTTATACTACCTAAACTACCCAGGCTACCCTAGAACTGTCCTAAACTGGATACTGTTGTCAGCTTCTTTAAAGAAATTGATTTTACCCTGACCTCTGCACATTCTAAATTCTAACACATGTTGGGTTCCATTAATTTGACAGCAAACATGGCTTATTTTGAATTTGTAATAAGACAACCTTTTTTAATTACATTATTAAACAGAGGCACATCTTAATTTGTAAACAAAAACTTTTTCTGGTGAATAAGGACCAAATATGTTTCCATAATAACTATTATTTATTTCTTTATTTATTTATTTATTTATTTATTTATTTATTTATTTCTTTCTTTATTTCTTTATTTCTTAGCAGACGCCCTTATCCAGGGCGACTTACAATTGTTACATTATGGGGGAAGCACGTAGCTGCAAGTTTGCTAAACAAATCCATTGTGATCAACTGCGGGGCATGCAACGATTGGATAGAGCGTGGCGCCGGGCTGATCATGGGGAGGAGTTTGGCAGTATAAAGGGGATGCAGCTAAATGACTACAGCCCCTTACACTGGAGTTACTAACTCGCCGGAGTGCTGTGTTTTTGTTTTGTGTTTTGTATTGCAGAGGACTAGGAGACGGGAGCTGGAGCCACAGAGCCAGTGCAAACCCCAGAGCACTACCCTCACTGCACAGCACAGACACGCACCACCATCCCCTGGTTGGAGAGTCCAGTTTTGTGCACCGTGGGGATTACAATTGTTGTACAGTATTATTATTATTGGGGACTGAAACCTGCCGTGTTTACTTCCCCCCCATACCATCGCTGCTATAGGGGTGGATTGTTATTGGTTGTAGTATTTAATAAACAAGGACGTTTGGAAACTGCACTTGAACTGTTTGGACATTGCCTTATTCCCCACACCACTCATATCCTGATTTCTTTGGGGATCCCTACTCTCACTAGGATCTGGACTAACTCTTTTGCATATTTACTAAAACCCGAAAGAGAGGGAGGTCCTGTTTATAGCTAATGACAATACAGAAGAGGATTATGGTCCCATTGTCAACCCACCAGCTACAATTAATGTTCCGATGGGGGAACAGTTACTTCCTGCTCAGAGTGTGAGCTCCAAGAGTTAGTGAAAAGGTTCTGATGTACCCGGTAGAAAAAATTATTAAACATGCTATTATTACTCCAGCAAGTGTCAAGGTCAGGGAGAGACCATACCGGATCCCAGAAAGCCGCAGGGGTCCAGTTGGCAAGGAGGTAAGGGATATGCTGGAGCTGGGATTCCGCCTTCCCGGAGCGAGTGGTGCAGTCCTATGATGATGGTGCCTAAAAGGGACGGCTCCACTTGGTTCTGTGTGGACTCGTAAGGTAAATGCTATCTCCAATTTCAATATGTATCCTATGCCCCGAGTCGACCGACTGGGAAAGGCGTGGTTGATCTTGACTTCGGATCTGACGAAAGGATACTGGCAAATTCGCCTAACTCAGAGCTTGCAAGAAAAAACTGCTTTCTCTACCCCAGATGGCCTGTTCCATTTCCAGACCATGCCGTTTGGACTTCATGGAGCTTGAGTCACCTTTCAGAGACTGATGGACCAGGTCCTTGCGCCCCATCAGAAATATCGTGCCGTGTATATTAACGATGTAGTGGCTTTTAGCTGTGCCTGGAGAAAGTATATTGAAAGCAAGGGCTTCCACACAGGTGTGGCTCATGCGTTAATTAAGCAAATAACATCCCAGCATGCTTAGGGTCACGTATAAAAATGCTGCACAGGCCTGTTTGCCTATGGCTAGCATGGCTGCAAGAGGAGACCACAGTGACTTTGAAAGAGGGGTGATGTTGGGGCATGTTTGGCAGGAGCTTCAGGACCAAGAAAGTTCAACTTGCTGATGTTTCACGAGCAACGGTGTCTAAGGTGATGTCGGCATGGAACGCCGAAGGAAAGACATCATCAGCAAAGGGCAACAGTGGGCGGAAGCGCATACTCCAGGATCATGATATCCATGCATTAATTCGAAGTGCAAGGCAAAACAGGCGAGCAACTGCAGATCAATTGACTGCAAATTTCAACCTGGGGCGCGAGCAGCCAGTTTCATCAAAAACGGTCCGCCGAGAACTCAACAGAGAGGGATACCATAGTGGCCCAACGCCCTATTAAGTGACTTTACATTGGTGTTTCCATTTTTTTGTCCAATACTATATATATATATACTGTAATATATATACTGTATATATATATATATATATATATATATATATATATATATATATATATATATATATATATATATATATTACAGAAAGAATAGGCGACTAGTTAGAGATCTTCGTGAATAGTATACAGTTCATTGAGTTCTATGATCAAACGATTATGACCACAACATTATTAGCATACATGGCTAATATACTAATATTAATTATGGCTAGTCACACAAACTGGTATACTCTGCATTAGTATTTTCAATATTGTAATCAATATTTCATCTCAAAATATTGATTACAATAACTAATTTATCAAATTAGTTTTACCGTATAATTTAGCCTAGACGTGATGTACCAAACTAATAATATGTTATCAACCTCAGTTGATTACACTGTGTAACACATTTTTTTTTTTTTTTTGGTTCATGGGTAGTAAGTGTTATTTCCTAATTGCTTATGCCTCAAAAGTATAGAAAATGGCTATTATTCCCCACAAACTTTGCTTTTGTGACCAGGACAGTGATATTTTGAAATTTACCTATTTTCAATGAGAAAACGGGCGAATTTGTGTCTTTTCGTTCACATAAAGTCAGAAAAATACAACATATGAATCCAAATTAACATGTATTTATACTAAAGTAATACAAAAATGACTACAAAAGATTTAGAAGTAAGTAGTTTTTCGAGATTTACGATTATACTGTAAATCACTTTCACAAATCAGCCCCCAAATGTAGTCTCCCATCATGTTCTCGTTATACTGTCCTTGGTAGCGGCGTTCAAAGTCCAGTATATCCTGGTGGAAGCGTTCGCCTTGCTTCTCCGAGTACGCTCCCATGTTCTCCTTGAATTTATCAAGATGAGCATCAAGGATATGGACTTTGAGGGACATTCTACAGCCCATTGTACCGTAGTTCTTCACCAGAGTCTCAACCAGCTCCACATAGTTTTCGGCCTTGTGATTGCCCAGGAAGCCCCGAACCACTGCGACAAAGCTGTTCCAAGCCGCTTTCTCCTTACTAGTGAGCTTCTTGGGGAATTCATTGCACTCCAGGATCTTCTTTATCTGTGGTCCGACGAAGACACCGGCTTTGACCTTTGCCTCAGACAGCTTAGGGAAGAAGTCTTGAAGGTACTTGAAGGCTGCCGACTCCTTATCTAGAGCTCTGACAAATTGTTTCATAAGGCCCAATTTGATGTGCAGTGGTGGCATCAGCACCTTCCGGGGGTCCCAGCCGTACTCATCATACTTCAAGGCGTCCAGCAAGGTCTTGATGCTGTTGTAATCCTCTTTGAGGTGCACCGAGCGAGCCAGGGGAAGAGACGGGTACTTGTTACCATTATGGAGCAGCACGGCTTTGAGGCTCCTGGATGAGCTGTCAATGAAGGACAGTATAATGAGAACATGATGGGAGACTACATTTGGGGGCTGATTCGTGAAAGTGATTTACAGTATAATCGTAAATCTCGAAAAACTACTCACTTCTAAATCTTTTGTAGTCATTTTTGTATTACTTTAGTATAAATACATGTTAATTTGGATTCATATGTTGTTTTTTTCTGACTTTACGTGAACGAAAAGACACAAATCCGCCCATTTTCTCATTGGAAATAGGTAAATTTCAAAATATCACTGTCCTGGTCACAAAAGCAAAGTTTGTGGGGAATAATAGCCATTTTCTATACTTTTGAGGCATAAGCAATTAGGAAATAACACTTACTACCCAGGAACAAAAATTGTGTTACATAGTGTTATATATTCAAATTAACTCAGAAATGGGTCAGTGATCAAATTCTCTGCATTTATTAGGCAACTCCTTTGAATTACACATTTTCAACAAACAAAATGCATTTCTTGCATACTTCAAAACAGGAAGTTATATTCTATTCCTAGAACAATTTATCCTAAAAGGGACGGCTCCACTTGGCTCTAAAAGTGAAGGACTTATATATGTGAAGTTTAATTTTTTTAACTTTCTGACTGTTCATTGGATAGAAAGACTATTACTTGTATCTGTTAGTTCCAGTACCACTGAATGCATCTAGTCTGCTGTACAACCTGTGTGCTGTAAACACGCATTCATATCTAAAAATACACTTTCTAGCAGTTATTCTGCTACAGGCAGCAACAACTGAACAACAAATGAAATCCTTCAGTTTCAACAGTACTTTTTTAAAATCCAGGATCTCTGCAAGCCTGTGAATCAAGCTACATCATGTCAGTACGATACAGGGTGTCCTACTTTAAAGTGGCCCTGTAAGTCTTTCAGTTAGATGTTGGCATTCAGTCCATGTCCACGTTGGGAGTGACATTCCTGTATAAAAGAGTTTGTAATACCGAGGATTCTTGTACATGTCTGTGCTGCTCCATCATGTGATTTGTACATTGTAATACTTTCTGGGCTACTTTCAGTGGGACACCCTGTATCCACCACTTAGACCGTAACTTGCTGTTTGCCATTCCCATTGATTTCCATAACAAAGGCATTGTTTATACCGTGTTAAGCACTCCATATATTTGGGAAAACTAAGCTGTTTGGATCTTGTTATGTGCCATTCGCATAGATTTAAATAAGAAACGCACTGCTTATACTGTAGTAATCGCTCTTACTAATCCACCAATCAGCTCTTTTCACCTCATTATCTTGCCATTCATATAGATTTCAATACAAAAGGCAGCACTTTACTGTAGTAAAAGCTTGACAGATCGATCAATCAGCTGTTTGCACCTCGTTACTGAGCGATTACCCCTGTACTGTACCATGCCTATTTAATCCCTGTACGCAGTGTCGGGTTTACAGTTTGAAAAAACAGCACTGACTTCAACAGTAAGCATGGCTGGAAAGAGAAAAGCGATGCGCATCAGCACGAAAATTCTATCTAAATAAAATGTCTCTGTTAGATACTGTGTGCTTGGTAAAGCATACTTGAAACTCTGTCAGTCAGCAAACAATGCAACGTTGCTTCAAAAAAAGATGGGGTTTCTGTAGCTGAGGAGGAGAGTGCAGACGAAAATACAACAGAAACTGAAACTCTGACAACACCAGAGGGGATGTCAGAGGAAGAATTCTCAGCTGTGTCACCTTAGCGACCAGGACGCTCTGCCTGCAACAAACACCGATGACATAAGTGTGTGTGCTGCGCTTGTAGCACTGCTAATATGGCGCAGCATCCCGATATAGAGCCGAATTGGGATTTTTTAGAAAACGCTGACAAGGTTTGCATTCCATACTTTAAAAAAAGATCACCCAGATGCGTATCACAGAGTTCTTCGCTGGAAACAATGTGCAGTAATGTAGCCTGCCTGTACTGTACATTTCTGCATTTGCATTACTTTTTTGCACTTACTTTTTATTACATTCATAGGTTTTAATACATTTTTTTTATTAGTGTAATACAGATTTCTAACACTTGTTTGTTTTGATTACTGTACTGGTGATTGGAGGACATTTTGAATGTCAGGTTATTATGTGGGAGCCTATACTATCCAACGCTTACTGCGGGTGAATCACGTTAACACAAACACGCCCTTTCTAAGCGGTGGCGACTGCATTACCAATGCCCTTGCAAAGTGGATAGCTACCGACTTTTAATTTGATTTCAAGGTCACATTTATTTTAAAAGTTTAATTTGAAATGCAGTAAGATGAGTAATAAACTGACTCTGTGATTGAGCAGTTGGTTCAAACAATTTTACAGCAAATGCTGGAGTTTTTCTGTATAATTCTGTGTAAATAAATATAAAACCATAAAGAGGGGCCAACAAAATGAATCCAGAAATAAGAAAACAGGGTTTTTATGATGGGCTGTTTTTTGGATGATGATAATAATAATAATAATATTAATAATAATAATAACACTATTGTATCAATTAAATATGTGATTAAAACCAAGATTAACCGAGATTAAAAAAATGTAATCGCAATTCATTTTTTAAATCGCTTGACAGCCCTAGTTGTGTTGTTAGACACACTGGGCCTGTGGGGGTGGTGCTAGTAGCCTTCATCATTGGTTCATTTCTTTTTTGGGGCTTCAACTATTTTTTTTAAACAAGATTTTCCAGAGTTTTGACATTTATAATGCCTTGAAGACTCTACTTTAGTTTGTGCTATTTACAAAACCAAAATCATTCTTAAAACAGTGTTGTCACTGTCCCTTTGGAACTGAGTGCCAGAAATGCTTTTTAATGGCTTTCATTTTTGCCGCTAATGTCCTCCAAACCCAATTAAAAAAATGGAAACAATGGTCAACCTAAGTTCCTACCATGTAACTGCCTGGCCTCAAGCACCAAACAGGGGAGTTTACCCACTTTTTTATTTACCACTACACCACTGGGTAAAGCTGGTCACCTCTAAAGTCCAGGCTTGGTGGAGATGGCAATCCCGAAAACCAGGTCTCAGGTGAGATCGCTACTGGGGTTAGTGAGCTATTACTGCTGCTTTATCCCAGAGTTCTCCAGTATAGTTAACCCCCTGGTTGATCTCACTATGAAGACTGCACTAAAATTAATGAATTGGACAGGCGAGTATCATTTGATATGATTAATAAGCTCTGCCAGGCTACAGCTTTAATTTCACCTGATTTCATTAAAGAGCTTATTCTCCAGACTCATGCCTCCCATAGCAGTGAGGAGTAGTGATTAGGGCTCTGGACTCTTGTGGGTTCAATCCCAGGTGGGGGACACTGCTGCTGTACCCTTCAGCAAGGTACTTTACCTAGATTGCTCCAGTAAAAACCCAACTGTATATATGGGTAATTGTATGTAAAAAATAATGCGTAAAAAATAATGTAATTGTATGTAAAAATAATGTGATATCTTGTAACAACTGTAAATCACCCTGGATAAGGACGTCTGCTAAAAAATAAAATAATAATAATAATAATAATATTGATCTGGGGGCCGAGTTATTCCAAGAAGTTGACGAAGCATCCCATTATATACATAAACTAAACTACTCCGTCATTGAGAAAGAGTGTTTGGCCATCAAATGGGCTACACCAGATCTTCACTATTACTTTTTGGGATAACCAAATTTCCCTCCTGACCAGAAAGGGTGCTGTGTAAGGTTGGTGGTATGCTTTCCCATAGATGGGGCAGGTGATAGGTGGGAACCAGAAGTCAGCCATGTTGGAGGAAGCATGTAGCTGCGGGTTTGCTAAACAAATCCATTGTGATCAGCTGCGGGGCAGGTAGCGATTGGATAGAGCATGGTGCCGGCTGATCATGGGCATGAGCTTGGCAGTACAAAGGGGATGCAGCTACATGAGTACAGCCCCTTACACTGGAGTTACTAACGTGCCGGAGCGCTGTGTTTTCGTTTTGTGTTTTGTATTGCAGAGGACTAGGAGACGGGAGCTGGAGCCACAGAGCCAGTGCAAACCCCAGAGCACTACCCTCACTGCACAGCACAGACACGCACCACCATCCCCTGGTTGGAGAGTCCAGTTTCGTGCACCGTGGGGATTACAATTGTTGTACAGTATTATTATTATTGGGGACTGAAACCTGCCGTGTTTACTTCCCTCTATACCATCGCTGGTATAGGGGTGGATTGCTATTGGAAACTGCACTTGAACTGTTTGGACATTGCCTTATTCCCCACACCACTCATATCCTGTCACAGTCCCCAAGTGGCTCATCTGGTAAAGCCACAACAATGTGGTGTGTTGGGTGAGTCAGGTTAATGTCCTGGCTGTGCCAAGTGGTTGATCTTGCCTGGGGACTGAGAGACATCGCATTAACTGTGATGCTCCTACTGGTTGGGGAGCAGGGACTGTATCACTTCACTGTGCAACATTGCCCGCTAATGGCCCAGTGCCTTGAGTGAGTGGAAATAATTGAACATTCTAAAGGGTGGATTAAAATGACAAAGTTTCTTGACAAACATGCTACTCAACATAAAATCTTTATTGTGGGATGCTCCATTAACTGAAACCACACATTTATATTCCCTGCTTCTGCAGTGCTGGTCCAGTCCCTTGTTAACTAATAATGGACCATCTTTTTTTCCAGAGAAATGACAGCTGGCTCCGTACTGACCAAATGAGAGCAATATGTGTGCTGCTGACAAGAAACAATATGAGCATAAATGCCTTTGTTTTGTCTAGGGAGAAAATGTTTACATAACAAAGAATTAGTACTTACACTTTATATGCACAAATCTGAGATACATTAAGAAATGAATAACTGGCACAACTTTCTTAGGCATCTCATCTTCGGTGGACCACCCGGTTTTGTTATGATGCCAGTACCATCAAATTATCTATCACATGTACTGCGCATGCGCAAATTGAATAAAAATATGATAAATGACAGGATACCTATTGCATAACTGCAAAATCACCATGCAAATTACCAGTACTTAGTTTAATAAGGGAACCTACATAAACACAAGACAGTTACAGTATGATAGACACATTTTTAAAGCAACAAGTAAAACCTTGTCAAGGAGTGATTTCAACCACAAACAATATGAAGCTTGCAAGGTTTTCAGGCAGGAACTATATAGTACAAGTGCCTAGTATATTCATTGGTCAATCTACAAACCAATTACAGGCAAGTTCCCATCATCCTATAAGGTATATCAACCTACCTCACTCAGTCCTGCCGTGCTTTCAAATTACCACCTCCTCCCCAACCACCACCACCTCACTCCCCAACCACCACCACCTCACTCCCAGCCTCGTCTGGAGGGGGGGAGTATACGATGCTCCTTTGCCTAATATTTTTTGTTCACCGGGATGAGCACGTCGCATAGGTTTATTATTTTATTGTTTGTTTTTTTAGCAGGGAGCACCAGGATGCTCCAGGGGATGAGGCTGTGCTCCAACTACTTTTACTTTACTTATTTTTCTTTTTAGGTTCAGTGTTTTTGGAATCTGTAAGATTTTTGTATTTTAATAAAGGTGGTTATTTAAGATTGTCCTGACTGAAATATAAATTATGTCGTTTTTTTAAATTATATATATTTATTTTTTGATAAAAACACATTTAATTAAATACAGCCATTTGTTAAAGAATGAAAAAAACACCTAGGCAGATAAGATGACAAATGTCACATTTTTAAACAAACAAAAATGTTGTTTTTGTATTTGAAAAATAACTGACATTTCTGTTCTGTAATCTTCATAAAATTTCTAGCAAACCCTCCCTTAAAATTACATTTTTTTCATGCGCAGAATAGGCGATTTCTACTTTTTTCATGGTCTACCAATTTCCTGTGACATCGGTAACAGCGATAAAATGCACTCAATCATTAAAGTTAAAAAACAATAATTTTGTTTTGTTTTTATGGAAAAACAGCAATTTTTAAATATGTAAAAAGTAATTTAGATACAATAATATGATAGTTAGTTATGATATTTGAAATGTATTTGCTTACGATTGTAAGTCGCCCTGGATAAGGGCGTCTGCTAAGAAATAAATAATAATAATAATAATACTGATCCTTTGTATATCATATTTAAAAACAGTTTGTAGAAATAGAGCAGCTGAAACAATACAATAAGTATCTCTTTAATTCTGTACCAGATGGAGTTTTACAATAGGTAATATTTAACAACTAAAATGCTGATAAGGGTATGCCACTTCCTAATAAAGACAAATGTTGTTCCCAAATGATATGTAACAGGTAACATATGGAGATACAAACACTAAATAAAAATAAAAAAATGAAACAGAGGCCCTCTAGGATTTATAATATCCATAACTGTATCTGGAACTCGGCGCCAAAACCCAATAACCGAATGAAAAATGTATTCAATTAATATCAAACAGTGGTGAGTCACTAAATCGGAACTAAATAGCTATATTATTGGTGTATTTTACAGTTACCAGTTTCAAATAAGAACATTTGCACTCCCCAAAGCATGAACTGCTCTTCATACCGCCCTATAAATTAGAGTAGCAGTTTGAGGAAAATGTGCATTAATAGTTCATGTATAGATAGTAACCTATTTATAAACTAAAAGAAGAGGCAAATTAAAAATTAGAACCCCAATTAGGGAATAGCAACTCTAAGTCGATCAATTCACTAGAAATTAGGTTCAGTTTGTTTAAGGCACATTTTAGGATGTTTATAAATAGGTAAATAAATATTACCCAACACTATAAAGCTCACAATATTTGTTAATATGTTGGTAAGCTTGATGTTAACAGTTATGTTAACAGTTATTAAAATACAAAAGTGCACCTTAAAATAAAGTGTGACAGATCAAAACAGACTTAAAAAAACAGTATTTGAATAAATAACTAAATTGCAAACAGGGCCCAAGAATTCAAAATTAGATTAAAAAATTAAATTAAATATTTATGCATAAACCCTTGTGAACCTTTGTGCGTCATCTCTCTCCATCGCTACAGAATAAAACAAAGAAAGAAATCCATTAAAAAAAACATGGGTCTCACGCTCCACCAAAAAAACATGGGGCTCACTCCTCGCAGTGCTCCTCTCAGGCTACTCAAAGTACAGTGACTCAGAAGACATCGAGACAAGACAGGAAAAATGAAGAGGGTAGTGGAAAGATGATCCCTTATGAGGTCAAGGAGTCCAGATATAGGTGGTCTGGGAGTTCTGGAAGCATCTTCGCCAAGACACATGATATAGTATACACAGTAGAGAGACAGCATTCAGGTTTAGGCAGTTAAACACAAACAAACATTTTGTACATAATGTTGTTTTGATAAACAATATTTTAGGGAAATCAGTGTTACCACAATATTTTATTTTACTTAACAATTAACATGTTTACATAAATCAGTAAGTACAATGAAATGCATCTGTATTTTCAAGGCTTTGTTTCTTGTGCTTACTAACCTTGATTAGAGCACTGTGCCTTTCAATGCGCCTCAGACAAGAAACATTGACATGTCTGAGGTGCATTGAAAGGCACTGTGCTCTAAAGGTGTTTAATGAACAAATGAATAAGCATTACAAGAACAGTACTCTTTTTCTTTTCCCAATTTAATTAATAATATATAAGTATAGTATATTTAAAAAATATGTAAAAGTTTGTTGTGAAAAAAAAGTATCAGAAACATTTAGCTTAATGTTTTCTGTGAACTGCTGCTATCCCAGTGGGTTCAGGAGGTGGGAGAGGGCTCACACTTACTAAATTACACTCCCTATTACCCAGTCTGAGCATTCACTTTGAGTCTGTGTTTGTAGCTGCCTTCATCCTCCCCTCCCCACTGAGTCATTGTTCCAGCCAAGTGAAACAGCAAAAAAACACTAATCCTAATTATGTGTTGTACTGTATCTACCTGTGTGCAAGGGTGCCACCTATTGACTGAAATGTACTGTGCTGCTCATTCTGATAATGCATTGCATAACTGTATGCTAATCTTATGCACCTGTAAAGCATCTCAAACTGGACAAACAGAACAATCAGAATTTAAAATATGACAACCCTGGAAGAAAATATTTTGTATTAGTTCCTTGAGCAAAATCAGTCCTGACATCTTACTCACAGTCACTCAGCAACCCATCATTTGTAAAACGTATAACAGAATTTGTAGCATCCAATAGTGCATCCAGGTCAGAAACGCACACATAGCACACATATTGATTTGGACCAATCAAAATACGTAAAATAAGTAAAAAATGCGTTATTTAATAAGCGTTTCAAATATTTAGTACACGTTCTCATTTGACTTTAGTACGTGTTGTAATTCTAATTACTACGCGTACTAATTTGGCCAATCAGATCACTAAAAATGAAATGAGAACCAATGGATTTAAGAAAATAATATGTGTAATAAATTATCCAATTAAAAGTCGTTTGACATCTGCCATTCCCCTCCAATTTTGCCATTCCCCTCCAACCTCCAAGACGAGCATTAACTGGCGGTTTCAGAGCTTTAGAAATTGCTTTAATTCAGCGGTAAGCCCACTGTAACTAATATGTAATTTGAAATGTATTATTAATAATGTTTTAATTCAATTATACCAAATCACATTTTTATTTACAAGCTTGTATATATATATATATATATATATATATATATATATATATATATATAGTCAGTTCGGGTACCTGAAAAGCAGGATAAAATTCTGGTTTTAAATTACCCAGCGCTACCTGTGTCTCTTTTTACTAACCGGGTTTCGATTTATTAATTTGAGAATTTAAAGAAAATGTAGAAAATATGACAATACAGTTGTAAGCACAGGTCTCACTGGGACTGAGACGCACCCCCAGAGATCCTGAAACAAAAAGACAGCCTTGTGTTACGAAGGAAGAGCTCCTACAGCAAGGTTTAGCAAGAATAAGCTTAGCTCCTCAGATTGTGAGGGTAGTGGGGAGATGCTAAAAGTTTGGGTTTGGCCGGGGGTTCTCTCTGACTCGTGGAGAACCCTCCTGCGGAGGTAAAGGTAGCAGAGCTTAACCAAGGGTTGGAGAATGTGAGATCACTAATACCCCAAAGGATGGACCACCGGCTCCCCGCTAAAGACTCCTATATCTGCAGACAAACAAGAGAACTGCCAATGCATATACAAAGAAAGAAAGAAAGAAAAATTTAACACAACAATGAAGGTTAGTAACTGGTTCCCTACTAACTATGTGAAGACCCTCCGCTCAGTGGAAAGGAAAACACCCCTTTTTTAGGGGGAAACCTTTGGTGGTCCCGGCGCAAGGGTCGTCCCTACTCTGGACATACTAGCAATAGACTGTTGTGCAGAAAATATCAGATGGGGAAGAACGTATGTATGATTACACTGCTGATGAGGTCCAGCACCCCATTTTTTAAATTAGATGCTGGTTAATCTTTGCTCTTGCTGCTGATGTGGCTGCCCCGATTCTGAATGAATGAGTATAGAATTGAGGGGGAAATCCTGCTCTGGAAACCAACATAGATATATGAGAACCAATGTCTGGATATAACAGTCTGGCTTGAATCGATGAACAGGGGGTCAGAATTTGAAATAGGTTTGCGTTCTGTGATATAATTCTGCATGGAAGCATACGGGCATAGAGGAGAGTCCATTTTTGATAGCTGAATAAACTGACCTTGCTGAAGCTCATCTGTTTTCGAAATGCACAAGAAGAGGATAAAGTGGGAATCTAAGATGAGCATGAGATCTCTGCAATAGAAGGAACTGCATACCAGACCAGACTGTGAAATCTGGAAATCTGGAAATCTGTAAACGTGAAAGAGCATCAGCTGCATTATTATAAATGCCTGGTAGTTTCCGTGCTTGGATTAGAAAATTATTTGATACTGAAATCCATATTAACCGTCGCAGTAATGGCATAATAAGAGGTGAACTGGAACAGTCTTTATTGATAGTGTAGATTTGTTATCGCAAAAGAAAAGTATTGATTTTTTTGACCAAAGATGACCCGATAGATGTGCTGCCCAGTCCCTGACCACATTCCGGCGCCTCCTTAAGACTCACCTCTTCAAAGAGCACCTGTAGAACTCCTCTGTTTGTATCCTGGGACACTATCACCCTTCATGTAAATGTGCTTTATTTTGCTCTTATCTGCCCCCTATTTTACTGCATTTAATCCTGTACTTCAGAATACTGTAATCTGCCAAGTGTTTAACCTGTAGTACTTTGTATTTAATCACATCCTGATGTAACTATCACTATTTAATCATATCCTGATGTAACTATCACTATTATCTGCTGTATTATTGAATTGTGGTTTGTCACACTTGTACTTTGCTTGAACAAAAGTTATTGTATTTCTTGCTCTTATTGTATTACTTGTATTGTAACACTTGAAATGTATTTGCTTACGATTGTAAGTCGCCCTGGATAAGGGCGTCTGCTAAGAAATAAATAATAATAATGTGCTGCCATGATTATTGGGTACATTTCAATAAGAGCTGTGGATTTTAGATGTGGTGATAGGTTTTCGATTTCTAGTGGCCATGCACTAGAAAACCACTGTTTTGTTTAGAATCCCGTAAATGAAGCGTCCGTAAATAAAGCAAGATTGTGCGGTGCTGAAATTAAATCCTCATAGAACATGGACAGGCCGTTCCAATGCTGTATGAGAGCAGACCAAATTTTAGTGTCTTTCCTGGATTCTGATGAAATATTGATGTAGGAGTCCACGTTTTTTGCTGTTGAAGTAATTAAGATATAAATGTCTGACCTTGGGGGATAATGCGAATTGCAAAATTAAAATGACCCAGCAACGAGAGCAGTGCGCGTTTCCTGATCGCTTTATTGATGTGAAAGTTCTGGATAAGGGAATTAATATTATCGAGTTTAGATATGGGGAGATTGGCTTTGAACTTTTCTGTGTCCAATATGATTTCTAGAAATTCCAGGGAATGAAGGTGGGCGATTGTTTTTTGTTCTGAAACCGGGACACCAACCTCTGAAAATAAACTTTTAAGATTGTTGATTGCCTCTGCTAGTGGATCTGAGGGAGATCAAAAGAAAATCATCAAGCAGGTGGAGCAGAAATGGAACATCATATGAACTGAGAAGTATCCAGCATTGGCTCTGAGACCGCTGAAAATCCTGTTGAATAGGTCTAAATCAGGTTGTGCCCAGTCTATGATGTGGTTATCTGTTGCCAGAATAGCTTTGTTTTTTCCTGAAAATGATTTGTGGTAATCAAAAAACATATCTGACAGACAGCTCAACTATTTAGAATTCATAAGAATCCGATTCTTGTCTGCGATTTGGGTATACTGAACATAGCACATCACTGTATATAGCAAAGGTAAGGACGAATTCTCCCAGAGTTAGATTTTTCTGTAATCTGGGGTCTCTGGATTTCAACGTGACTGATAAGTCTCCGCACCCCACCACCCTATGGCCCAGAAACTCCGATGTAGCCATTAATAGATAAACCAGATTAACGCCCTTACCTTCAATTATGCTGCGCCAAATCTGCGGGGATATTGAGTGGATATTGTCAGGCAGTGGATATTGTCAGGCAGTGGTTGAGGCGGCGGAACCATATGCTGTTGCAGATGCAAGGTTGTAGACCAGAGGCTCTACTGTAGGGACCGGGGTTGGTATATAACCAGAAGTGACGGTAGCTGCTGCGGCGGCTGCGTTTATGGCAGGAATGGAGGAAAATACTGAAACTGTGGAACCTTCTCTCTCTCGATGTTGGACACCGTTTATCCAAAAGTATGGTATGGACTGAGGATAAGGTTTCCACAAATGGTTGCATGAATACTTTTATTTCATTGAAAATGCGAGAATGTTCTTGCTGGGTTTCACTGACTGGAGAGGCTGCCTGCTGGCCTGGTGTGCTGGCTGCTGGAGTAGCTTACTCTGAGATGCCTGCTGTCTGACCTAGGCCGCTGAACAGCCGAGCACATCTGAGGAGTTTTCTTGGCTAGAAAAATTGGTTCTGCCGAGATGGAATTACAGTAAAGAATGAAAAGAGATTCCCGATTGCTCCCTGCTGGGATCTCGCTGCTGTTTTTAAGGAGGGTCTTTATCAGTTTGTTGAGAGTCCAGTCCATAAATTACAGTCTCTCAGGAGAGGTATCCTGGGGCCGGAGCCACTTCGATCGACAGGGATTGACTCCTTGGATGGCGGGTAGTGGTATGGTATCTTGCTTAGGAAGCACTTGTTCGGATGTTGCTGAGATGCCTGATAGAGGAAAGAGTGGTGGGCTGAACAGCCCCTGGGTTGAAGCTGTCAGAGAATGCTCTGATACAGACATGAAGTTGTCCTCAAAATCCACCGAACCCGTGGCAGAGCTGTGATGTGAGCATTCCATGTTTAATTGTTGGTCTTACACGAGAAGGTTTTTTGGATGGGTCTTGCAGTCGCTTAGGTTGAAACGAAAACAAAAAAAAACACAAGGCAACTGCATAGGGTGTGCTAATGATTTAAATAGGAAATAGATTTGATTGATGATAGGAAATGAAAGGATAGAGAGGAGCCCAGCTCCCGCCCCCCGAACCACACTTAATAGGTTAACATAACAAGCTTTTGCATTAAGCCTTTTCTTAACTGACTGGATATCAATGTTTTACAGAAAACAATAACACAGCGAGTGGCAAGTACACAATAATAATACAATACAATAATAATAACTGTGGCGACTATTCTCAGGAACTAAATCGGAAACAAAACAACATAACAGGGCTCTACAGTGTGACTAATTTGGCTGCATATGCGACTAAAAATGCGCTTGTGCGAACGGCACACGTGTGCCACTAGAAATTCTGAAAAGTTGACTATAAAAATATAAACTGGAATTTTTTTTAGCTGGCAGCATAAAACACTAATTAAAAAAAACAGATCTAAACTCTCATAGCTAAATTGTAATGTACTCTGGGAATGTAGTTTATTGGTGTCCACTGACCACTGTTAATCACACATTAAAAACTAAAATTCCCATACACCGCCAATTTTACTGATTTATCAGTGCGGTGGCTACTTGTTTCCAGACAGTTTGAAAACTTGTCAAACCAAACCAACAATTTATTTTCATGTGTTTGGAGAAGTTTCAAAAGAAAACCGTGATGAACAAAATTCGCCATCTTTACACGAAATGAGCAATGAAGGTATTATTATTATTATTATTATTATTATTATTATTATTATTATTATTATTATTATTATTATTATTACAGTAGAACCTCAGAGTTACAAACACCTTGGGAATGGAGGTTGTTCGTAACTCTGAAAACTGAATTTTCAATGGTTTTATTAAATGTGGACACCTACTATATACACCCTCAATCTGGCAAATACAAGGATACAGTACAGTAATACAATTGTTATGGTTCTAAAGTCTTTAAAACAGTACTATAAATGAAAAAAGCTACATTTAAGTTACCATTAAAATCATAACTGTAGCAAAAACACAGATTTAAACGTCCATGAAAACCTGGGGTAACGTTGTGCTTGTTTTAAACAAAATGCATTTATGCCTATGTTGTTCTTATACAGTGCCACAGTTAGGCCCCAATGCAGCGCTGTGAACACGGTTTATATTTTCTGCACTATTAATAGTTCATACACTATTGGGTGGTCCGTCAGCCCCGTTGAGACTCACTCAAATGTGTTCGTGGGTTGCTTTGAGCTCCCAGTGAGATAGTCGGATACAAACAAGCCCAGTAAAAAGCTAATTTGATACAAATCCTATGCACAGTTTGGAATATGTGAGACACCGTACATGACTTCTTAGGAACCTGTTAAAAACCTGCTCTAATGCAAGATGAGATTTCCTGACTTTTACTTTGTTTTCAATTTCCGCATGTTTGCAGCACAAATCAATAATAATGAGAAAGCATCTTTGAATTCAATTAGATAACTTATATGAGCACTTTATGTAGGCTTTTTTTCTCTGCTGAACATAGCTGGGCACGAGGCTTGTTAAACTGTATATGCCTTTATTGCCTTGTACCATAGACAGAAATCACATGTGAGTGATAATAATTGAATCTTACTGTTGTTAATGATCGTTTTAATTAACATTCAAACATCTGTGGGAACATAGCACACAAAATGATGCAATATGGATCACAGACATAAAAAAGTTTCAGTCCCAGACAGTAAAGTGCAAAAGCATTAGCAAGTACATAATAACATCCACTGAGGTTAATGGTCAGAGGTTTTGTTAGTTTACCAGAAAGTCCAGCAGCTATTATATACAATAGCAGCAGAATTATATAAACAGCAAAACAAAAACATTGTTTATTTATTTTTTCCCAAACCTGTTTGTAGATACCTCCTACTGACTGGTAGTAGCATTGCATTCAATAGAACAAAACAATGTAGTTTAACAAAAAGGGGGGGGGGGGATAGCTTTTCTGTCCTTTACTTCTTTCTTTTGTAGCAAGAGAAACAAACACTGTGGACTTAAACCGTTCTTGCCGGCTGCAGACATCCACATTAGAATTCCCTTCAGCCTCCCGCATTGTACACGTTTACCTTTACCAGCCTTTTATTCTGAAATTCCAACCCCCAAGTGAAAAAGGAAAGTTTAAAAGGCATGTCGTATGCAGACAGGCTAAAAGAATTGAATCTAATGTAATGTAATCGAGAAATACCTAGCCTTCATAAAATAACAAAATTAACCAAAAACAAGCTTCTGTGCGCCTCTGTTCCTGTGTGTGTGGGCCCGTCCACCTGCATGCAGTTTTTGTAAAATGTCCCAAATAAACGGTGACCTCGTGGGGGCCACAGTTCTGCTGAGGGCCCTACACTAGCGTAATCTGCATATAAATTAATCCGACCCTGCCTATGTGATTGCATTGCACTCATGGTTGAGTGATTGCGTACTTCTGGTTGAAAGTGGGGTGTTCAGTAGACCGGTCGGTTCGTAACTCTGGGGTTCTACTGCATTACTATTATTATTATTATTATATCTCCAGTACTGAAAAAGGTTACACAAGTCTACAGATCTGAAGGGACTAAATGTATGTTGACTATATAGTATTTAATTATGTATCATGCACTTAAAGCATTAATATATGTGATTTTTTTTTTAATCATTACCTGAAAAAGATCCAAGTACCCAGGTATTTTTCACTACTGGTACCTGGTTCCGGATTTTCACATTGATGTGCTATGTTAATTTTAGTTTTTAATAGAAAAACTGTCCAGGTTTTCCTCTGCAATAAAATAAAGGGAATAAAACCAGCATGAAACCACAATATATTGTCGAAATTATTATGTAATACGTTACAATAGCCTTTTACTTTCTGTCTAAATCATAGACTGGTGTTTCATATGTGTGTATTGCATTGTGATGACTGCTTCAGCTTAGATACTATTGTTAGTTTGTTTTGTGCGTGTTTGATAGCTTTGTTAACCCTGACTGTAAATGATGTATTTTGATCTTTTGAATGATTACCCGTGATTGTATCATCTTAGTCTGGCCCTTAGGTTTGTTGCCAACTACTATACGGCTACAATAGAGATCTATACCCCATCAACATTTTTTTTAATAATTGCAAAAGAAATGTTATCCACATAGAGAAAGATAAACTAGGGATTTGTTTTATTTTTATAGGGCAGCTAAAAGTATTTGAACCAATAAAATATTGCTATAAGTATAAAGCGGATGTGCTTTTCAGGGTGGAACAAACATATCAAAATAAATAACGCAATCCCATAGAAAATATGTAAACGGTATTGAAACATTCAATTGTGTGACTTGCAGAAAATGTTTTATCTTTCAAAACAAACATTTCATTTATTGCAAGCAACAATGACTACATTGAATACATGAATCATGTGTTGTTAAAAAGAGCAAACAGAAAACAGTGATATCCAAAATAAATGTCAAACAAGTGCATCTTAATCAATGTATTATATCTCAGAATAATAACATCATATCCCCTAAGCTATGATATCAAAAAAATGCTTCCTCTACTTAACAGATTAAATACACTGAGAACTGGGGTGGGGGGGGGGGGGGGCAACATTTTTTTTAAATAAAAAAAACAAACCATTCTAATATTAACAGGAAGGAAATGAAATCACATACATATAATCATACTAAAACAGAAAATCAGATGCCCCTACCTGTATTTCATTTCATATAAAACAGTTCCTCTATATATTGTTGAGATAACTATATGTGCTGATTGTTCTTGACATCAGTGAACATAACTATCTTGTGTACAGTTCCAGACCCGTCCCACCTCAATTAGGACAGTATATTATATTACCTGCCCTGGTTTGTAAATCAGTATCATTCATTTTTACATTGATATACATTTTTAATAATAATAATAATAATAATAATAATAATAATAATAATAATAATAATAATAATAATAATAATAATAATAATAGTGTGTGTGTGAGAGAGAGAGGGAAGTACTGTTAAAGTTAACAGAGAAATTATAAAAACGTTAGTATATTTAGGTTAGTGATTTTAGTTTAAAAGTATCAAAGTTTCACTGCAAAGGAAATTGTTTTTTTTTGCCATCCATTCATTTTATTTAGTTATATTTGCATACATTAAGTTAGTTTTATTTACTTCTGGGCCTCCTTACCGTTGTTCTGCTGCATCACAATGGATCGGTTTCTTATTTGACAAAATAAAGAACCTGTGCCTCACACTACTACGACTAGTAACACCAAATCTGCCATTGCTATTTGTTCTTCTAGTGCAACAACTGATGATCTTAATAGAGATACTCCTAGCCAGCCTGTTTTACAATCTTACCCACGCTGAGGTATGTTCGGTCAGCGAGAGAGAAGCTCTAACACAAGTTGGTTTATAACGCTTGAGTATTCCATAACAAAAAATACCTGCTTTTGTTTTCCTTGTCGCATTTTCGAGGTAGTAAATGACAAGGATACCGTGTGTACAGTACGCAGGTTTAACAATTGGAACTCTGCACTTGAATGTGAAAAGGGTTTTCACAAACATCCCACGAGTCTGCTCATTTACGAGCTGTTGCTGCTTGGAGTGCGTTTAAACACAGACAGGCAAAGGGAAAAACCACTGATTCTCTGTTAGGCCCCAAACAAGTGGAGAAAAACAGATACTACTTAAAAGCATTGGAGAAAGAGTACGTTTTCACTCCCCCTTCATGGGGATAGTGATAATATAGATGATGTGAACCGTTTTACAACTGGCCTTTTCATGAAGCTATTTGAATACACTCTACAGAAAGATCCCAAATTAGCAGAGTTAATAAAGACTATACCACAAAATGCAAAGTATACATCAAAAGATAAAAATGAAGTGATATAGACATTAAGTAAAATGATTCTTAATCAAATTAAAGAGAAATATATGCATTCTGATTCTAGTGGATACCGTGTCAAAAGTGATGGGACACGAGATAAGTACAATGTAGAAAATCTGTCCATCATGGTAAGATTTGTTACTGATTCAATACCTGAGAAGCATCTGATTGGCTCGCTTGAACTGCATCAGTTGGATGAAGAATACATTACAACTCAAACACTTCAACACCTCTCTGAAGTAGGCTTTAATGCTGACAACATCATCAGCCAGTCCTACGATGGTGCATCAGTGATGAGTGGGGTTAATGGAGGTGTGCAGGCTATGCTGCAAAGAAAACTAGGAAGGCACATACCGCACATACATTGTTACATCCATCAGCTGCACTTAGTAGCAGTGCATGCAATTCAAAGTGAACCATGTGCAAAGAGATTGTTTGATCTTTGTAGTTCTCTGTATGCATTCTTTCATCGGCACTACATTACTCAAAAGTACAATGGCCCTTCACTAAAGAGATTGCTAGAAATTCGCTGGACAAGCCATTTGAAGTGATCAAATGTGTTGTTAATAATCAGAATCTTATTCTTGATATAATGTCAGAAGTCTCAGAGGATAATATTGCTTCCATAGACTTATGTACAGAAGCATCCAGAGTTTTTTTCTCAGCTGAAGAGACAGAGCTTCTTTGTTCTTGTTTAAAATTAAGTGTCTAAATGGTGGCCCCTCTAACAGGTCTACTGACCCCTCCTTCCCCCCCATCCTAAAGGAGCTGGAGCCAGGTCTGGTTAAATGCTTTGTGAAGATGTCTCTCTTCTGAAAATATTGTAACGTGTGGCAGCCGCAGTGCAAGCGACCGGGGGTAACATGGATTTAATAATGGACTGGGGACGAGGCTGGGAATTTGCTGTGTTGGTGTGATGCTTGTGTGCTGTTGTGATCATTCTGTGCTGTTGTGGTTGTGTCCCAGTGTAAAAACACTCTATGTCCTGCCTATTTCTTCCCGCCAAACACATATACAGCCAGCCACTACACCACAAATTACATTACACATGTAATATTCTATTATTATTATTATTATTATTAGCATACACCCTTATTATTATTATTATTATTATTCATTTCTTAGCAGACGCCCTTATCCAGGGCGACTTACAATTGTTACAAGATATCACATTATACATTATTTCACATTATACAGTTATCACATTATTTTTACATACAATTGCCCATTTATACAGTTGGGTTTTTACTGGAGCAATCTAGGTAAAGTACCTTGCTCAAGGGTACAACAGCAGTGTCCCCCACTGGGGATTGAACCCACAACCCTCCGGTCAAGAGTCCAGTGCCCTAACCACTACTCCACACTGCTGCCCTTATCCAGAGAGACTTACAGTTGTTACAAAGTATCACATTACAGATAAGAGCAGTTATAAAATACAATACAATCAGTAGTAAATAAGAGCAAATTCAAATGAGAGAGAATATATATATGTATGTGTGTGTGTGTGTGTGTGTGTGTTTATGTCCATAATTTCAATAATATTATAATATTTTTACAAAGAGATTATATATAAGTATATTTGCAATGTATTTTTTTATTATTATTTCTCAGAGGGTATAGTATGCACAAGTATAAAAAAAGAAGAAGATTCATGATCGTATTCGTTTTTGGACTGAATAGTTGCCAATACAACCGTTTTATATTAAAGGGGGTTGTTAAAGAAATACAGGTATAGGATATAGAGCGTTTTATCAAAGTTATCCCCTGGGGTTTCGGATGGCAGCGTCTGGAAGAGGACGTTCAAAGAATGCAAGGTTCTGCTCAAGCGCGAGCCGCACTTGATCAGGTGCTCGTTTCTATATTGCAGTCGAATTGCAGTTGGTATCGAGTTTCAATACGGCCAGCAAACTGTACCCCCATCTCTGAAAATGTATTTTGAATTGTCTTCGAAATCACATTTACATAATCATTAGTCATGTATGAGGCAGAAACTATAGATTTAAGTGACACCCAATTGTCTTTCTTAATGTATGCTGTCTATGTAATGTTATATGTATGTACACGAACTGCACCAAAAGCACACCATTGTGTTACATGACTACTATTTTTTTTATTGTATTATTTTTTTTTTATTAATAAGTCTAATTTAATATTTAACTACATCATAATTAAATATGTTAGAACGTGCGACACATTTAAAAAACGAAATGTAATTAGCCTAATTATTAAGGGAAATTGTGGGTTGTGTTAGGAGACAAACCGGACAGGGACATCAGCAATGCCATCTGCCGAAACAGCAACTAAAAAAACACAATACAACTAGCAGAGCTAGCTTAGAGATACTGCTATAAGTACAAATGTAAAGAATTAAAGGACATTTTTAAAAAAAATTAACAACCGTGTAACGTTTTACTCTAAGAGGATGAAAATGACCGAGAATTGCAAATAAAATAAATGCTCGTAGCTAAAAACAAAAACGTTGACAGGTTATAGCAGCTTGGCAAAACCTGACCCTGGTACATTCTCTCAGCAGAAGAAGACAGGGCCATTGGAATATTTGGAACGTCTGTCACATATCCTCCCTCTTCAAGCGGTTCACTATAATGTATTGATCAGAAACCATGTCAAAGATACTGCGCACACAGCCTATGTCTTAAATTACAGCAGAGATTTTTTCTCAAAGTTCAAATGAGAAAAACGACAGGTAATACCTCCAAATAGTGTGAGCAACGTTTGAAACGCTACTTCTATGATCTGCGTCGTACTAGCCCGATACGATATCTTACTCGTACAGAAATTACGAGACCCAGTTTCACTCTGTCAACTCTTGATGGGGGCGGAGGAAACAATCCCATTGTGGAAGCTATAAGAAGGGATCTGAGCTCATAAAATACCAGACTCTGCCTCGCATAATACAGGACACTTTGCTAGTGACAGATCTTAGATTAACATCCAGATATTGACCTGAGTTTGAGGTCCTATGCTAACCGTGACCTTGCTTTTTTTAGACACTATTTTTTCATTATATTTCTTCAAGAATGTTTTTTTGTTTGCATGTTTTGAATAGGAAGCAGTGGATATCCTTTAAGTATGTTATCTAGTCATATAGGTGTAACATTATATATATGTATATATATTATTAATTCGTCAGAGAAGCAGTTTATATAAGTTCATAGTTTTAAAGTTTGCTTCTTTAGGTTTCCGCACATTATTCCACTGCTCTTACTGGTAACAGCTCGGTTTTTTTTGTGTGTGCCTGTTTTGCGGTTAATTCTGGTGTTGAAAATGTTGCTGCTGGTGTGGACTAGGGGCTCGTGTTTCTTGCTGTTACTGGCTGCGGTCTTGAGAATGGGACATTCTCAAAGGGCTGACGGCCCTGGATCCAAGGTGAATTCCATCAAATCGTCTCTTCAGGGGCAGGCTCCAACCCAGTCAACCAACCGCTCCATCACTTTCCCTGTGGGCGCCACCAGCAAGAAAGGAAACAACCCCGGCCAGGTAAGATCTGGGTTTTCAAAAAAAAAAATAGATTCTAGATGTAGCTTTAAAAATAAAAAAGTTTCAAATACACCATTCTATGCTTGGATTTAGTCTGTGATGTGTGTATTTTGTTAGCTACCTGAGTTCTGGCTTTAACAGGGATCATTGCCCCACATCTAGTCATTCTAACTGTCAAATACGCAGAAAAAAAACCACATTATGCTGTATTTAATGAATGCTTCTGTGTTATCTGTCTTTTTTTCAACAATGTCAAATTTAAACTCAAAAGGTTATGTAAATATGTTACAGAAGTGGTTTTCTATGTAAGCTACTTAAAATAAACTTAGTACAATTTTTATAACATTGACATACTTATAGTATTAAAAATAATATGCTTAAAAATGTGTGTCTCCAAAAAGTTTGTTCACCCTTTTTACCTTTTGCTTTAACTATATATAATCTAGTGTAATTTAGGCTACAGCAACAACTTACTTAAAACGTGCGTTTTTGGGACCAAGTTACATACATGCACGTTTGTGAGAGATTCCAGAAGGGTTCCCATGTATCAAATCTAATTACTTTCACATGCACAACCGAAACACACCAACATCCCATCTCATGTCGATAACTACTGCATCACCATGCTGCAAATGTTTCAAAAAATCTGAGTGCGGCATGCTTGTTCTTTCTAGAGTTTACCTTTTTAAAAAAAAAAAATAATAATGAACACAGCGTCCCTACCGAGACAGAACAGCAACGACAGTGACAGCCAAAATAGTCGACAGGACAGTAAAAGCTACACATAAACCTATTTGAAATACAGACTTAAACTAGGAGGGGGAAACTAGCTCACAAATCTTTTATGCTGGTTCCATTTCTAACCATTTTACACTCTACCGGTGTAGTGTTATTTTCAGGTAATCAGTAAAAAGTGGTACTCGCGCACTGCCCTTGCTCGTGCATGCCTAAACAACTTCGGCTAAGAAAGCAGGGAAGCACCCATTCCAATGTGGTACAAATTATGCTGTTTTCGGTATTTTACATCTTTTTAAATTTAATTTATCATATTTTGCCACCTTTAAGAAAATAGTATGCACACATTTATCATATGCAATACACTTCCACATTTTTTTTACTTCTGCAACTTTGGGTGGACTTCTCATTTTGTCTTGAATTGCTTTTTCTTTTTAGAGAAATTGATTGTCTGTTTCCAGTTTAAGTTTGCAAACAAAAAGTATAATGGTAAACCTCTGTTTACAGCATCTGTAAACCTCACAACTCTCGACTATACTGGACTATATGGCACCGAATTGTACCAGTGCTGGCATCATCTTGTAGTACAGTACTTGTACTGAACTGCTCTATACTTTGCCGTATGCCACTACTGCCCTTAATTCTAACTATTTTTTGTATCTTGTATTTGATTTTACTCTTATAGGAATCCATATTCACATTTTTTGTAAATGCTGTTATTTGAAACAATTCTTATCCATTTAGCTGTTCTTAATGGAATTTACTCATATAAGAAAATATTCTTACAATAAGTTTAACTACTCTTTTCAAATTCTCTCTTGTGTAATTATTTACTGTATTCTTTATTTTGCTCTTATTTAAATTGTTATCTTATTTTCTAATTATATTACTGTACTTTATAACTGCTGTTAGCTGTAATGCCACATTTTGTAATGTGATATTTTGCAATGTGATTCTTTGTATTGTGTTATTTTGTAACAACTGTAAGTCGCCCTGGATAAGGGCGTCTGCTAATAAATAAATAATTGCTACTACTACGAGGACAAGGTGGCTGCTCGAGGTCGTGGTCGGGTCTGTTGAAACTGCTTTCCTTCAGGGGCAGGGCTCTGGTGATCAACCAGCTGGTGGCGTCGATGCTTTGGCATCGACTCACCGTCCTGAGCCCGCCCCCTGAGTTTGTGGCCAGGGTCCAGAGGAAGCTGACGGACTTCTTCTGGGCCGGAAAGCACTGGGTCTCTGCGGCAGTTCTGTGCCTCCCTCTGGCTGAGGGAGGGCAAGGGTTGGTGTGCATCAGGAGCCAGCTCGGATGTGGCTGACGCCTAAGTCGCTGGTCGCCAGGGCAGCTTGGGCGACCGTCAGGATGGCCGGCCGAGCGATCCAGGAGTGCAAAGCAGCGTTGCACCCAGACTCTGTCAGGTATCTCGAGGGAGTTCTCAGGACCGGGGAGCCACTTCCCCCCCCGCTACCCCCTGCTCTCCGATCCTGCTTATCGAACCCAAGGCACGAGACCCCCCTCAGCCTCCCCTTGAGAACAACCTGAGCAGGATTTCGCAGTTCTCCTCGACCCCCCTCCGATCCGAGTGGAGGGTTCTGCACGGAGCGCTCGCGTCAGGAGAGATCCTGCGTCACTTTACCGACTCGGACGCCGCATGCCCTTTCTGCGGTCGGTCCGAGTCGGTAGCTCACATTTATTTTTTGTGCGCCAGACTGCAGCTTCTGGCTGCATTTCTCCCCAACCCTCCTCATTTTCGGGCACCCTGTCCATGGCTCCAGCAAGAAGAGAGACCTCCTCGTGAATCTGCTCCTGGCTCTTGCTAAACTGGCAATTTACAAGACCAGGAAGCGTAAGATGATCAGGGAGGGTCTCTTTGACTGTGGGGCCATGTTCAGGGCCCTCGTCCGATCCCGGGTTCATTTAGAGCACGCCCACGCGGAGTCCGCTGGCGACATGACCTCTTTTGTCGACCAGTGGGCTCTAGGGGGCGTGCTCTGTACCACCTCCCCTTTGGTTTTGTATATTTAATTTACAGTCCTTTTGACTGTTTTTGTCAGTTAAATTAGTTAGGGTATGTCTTTTTTAGCACCCTAAGGGGTTCTAACTAGAATTTTTGTCCAGCTGTCTTTTGACAGCTGGTGTAGTCCCGTCAAACGGACCTTAAATAGGACTACTACTACTACTACTACTACTACTAATAATAATAATAATAACAGGAAAACACCCATCAGATCGTAATTGATTGCACCTGTACCAAAATCGGAGCGCTTACCACTTTCAATGTGACAATGTACCACTTTCTAACACTACCCCGGTAATCATTACTCATCCCCTAAGCATGACGTATAAACATACACTTTTTTTGTTACACATGACAAAACAGACAATTCCAAAAATAAAACATCAATAATAATAGTAATAATAATAATAATAATAATAATAATAATAATAATAATAATAATATAAGGAGTAAACTCTCGTGGCAAGATAAATGACAAGACCAAAGGTGGCGTTTCCATGTCACCATAAGTCTAAGATGCAATGACGGGCTTTTTTATTGCACACTTTGATGTACTTTATTTGTTATAATTAGTTGTAGCTGTTTACAATGGCTTGAAAAAGTAGCACTATGGCCATTTCCCTTCCCTTGTTTTTTGTAATGCTTTTCTTTTGCCACCAAACTTTCTGCCTGTTTGGTTACCATAGTAAATTGAACTTTCATATTTGTGTCTTTGCTTCCCAGTATACTGTACTGTAATCTGGTCGTCATTTCCATTAACTGCCAGTTTGTGTGCTGTTGTGAAGTCAGTTTGGGTCTGGGAGTAACTTATCCTCTAATTTTAACACTGGGAGAGTTAAATGTATTTTCAGGGGGTAAAATGCAACATTACCTTGAAGTCATGAGTAATCTCAATAAATGGTTACTACTGTACAACTTAGTATTAAAATAAAATCAGAGACAATAGCTATTCTTATTCACTTTATGGATCACATCCAATACGACTGAAGATAAGCACAAAAACAGAACATAGATATGAAGAAGCAAGAAACAGAACATATATATGACGATAAGCACAGAAACAGAACATATATATGAAGATAAGCACAGAAACAGAACTTCTATTTTAACATTAAATTCTTAAACTCAGTGAACATGTTAAAGGTTCAGTATAAAGCCATTCAGATAAGTAAAATAAGAAATGCATTAATAAATTATAAAACAGTTTGTTTAATATTGAATATTTAATAACATTGAAACCTGATTTATTTTGTATAGTTGGAAAATGATGGACTTTATGTTTGTTATAGAGGCACTCATATTAAATTGCTTTCCTGTGCAGTAATAGACCTAAAATATTGTAATTCACAGAATTGTTTAATGTGCATGCAATGTATGTATGTATGTATGTGTGTATGTATGTATGTATTGTAACAGCAGCGGGAATGTGAGACAGCAGGGAGGGGGTTAAAGCCACCCTGAAGAGAACGAAATGCACCTTTGTTTTGTTTAATTGTTTAATTTAACTGTTTTATTATCTAATTATCCCCTGCACCTGGGCAGTAATTAGTAATTGGGACCAGGGCAGGGTATAAGAGAGGATCAGTTAATCTGATTGTGGCTGCTGAGTAGAAGGAGGCAGAAGAAAGGTGCTCTGCTTCCGAGCAGTCCTAAAAATTAGTAAGTGATGTCTTAAGCCTGTGTGGTTTTGAGTGGTGACAGGTAAACGGTTTAGCCGTCCTGCGAGTTAGTCAGGGAATTACCTGTTTAGTTAGCGCTCCAGACGGAGCTAGGTGTTTATTTTGTGTTTTGTTTATTTTTGCGTTTATTAAAAAAAAAAAATAGCGCGTCAGCGCGGAAAAATCAATTTCTGTGTTCTGGGTCGTAATTTTTAAAGGGGCAAAGAACCCGTGAGTGCTACAATCTTTTACAGTATGTATGTATGTATGTATGTATTTACTTATTTATCAAACGTTGTGTTTTCAGTGGACATAGCAACTACTGGTTAAATTTGCACCATATGGTTTTGCAGGGTAAATCAATACAATTTGAAACAAAACATGCCTCCACAGTGTTTAGCCTTTTGTGTTTTCTATTTTACAAGAAATAATACATTGACAGGCCAGTTTGTTTATATTTTGGGGCGCACATTTTCTATTCCTTAGAAACCTGTAGAAACCTGTATATATTTTAAAACAAATGGCACTTCTTCTGCAAAGCGTAATGTTTATTTCACTGAGATCACTTGCATTTTAGACTCCAACTTACAAATGGATTAGTTCCAGGTTTTCTGTTTCTTTGGGGGGGAAGTGAAAGCATGTGCTGTTGAATTTCTGTTCACGTTCCCATGGCCACAAGGTGTGGGCTAAGTTTCCACAAGAATTCAGACATATTCACAACACATTTATTCCTATGTTAAGTTTAAACCGTATTTTAACAACTATAAAAACACTCAATGATAGAATATGTAGTAAAAATAAACTTTCTGTATTACTGCAACAGATTGTTTTGCAAAAACAAACTGCTAATGTAAAGTTACAAAAACTAGTAAGTAGGATGTTTGTAAAACCTTGTCTTATTCATCTGAATCGTTATACCAATGCTGTAAACAGCTTGAAAGCTATATGAAAGAAGCATGATTTGTATTTTTTGACTTTGTATTTCATTTAGTTAAACAGATTTAAACAAAGAGACAAAAAAAGAGCTAATAACTACTTTATAATGTACCCTCAGCTATACACTTACAATTACATTTAAAATTGTGCAGACCAGAAACAATAACATCAGGTCACACATTAGAGATTAATAGCATTTTAAAAACAAAAATCCCTGTGCATCACTGGCAAGCTGCTAATATGTATCCATTAACATGTTTATAGGCAATTTTCTGCAGTAAAGCTGGTAATAGGAAAATATTAATTGACTTTTTATTATGAATAGTATTTGTGCTCCACAGCAAGGTCCCAATTTAGTCGACTAACAAATCTCTGCTTCTCAACAAACTGATAACTTATACTAATCTTGATCTTCTCTGTCTAGCTGAAACCTGGCACTCTGTAAATGATAAGCACTCACTACATCTATCCGCCCCAAATGGATACTCGCTCTTTGACAAGCCACACCTCATGGGTAGAGGTGGGGGCACTGCTGTTGTTGCTAACTCTGTGCTTGCCACCTCAACTCTCTCTTTCCCAGCCATCTTTTCATTTGAGCATCTCGCTATCAAGCTCCCCTCTCCCATGTCCCTCACCCTTGCTGTTATCTATCGTCTACCAAAGAATAACTGCTTTTATTGCTGAGTTTTAGCAATTCCTCTCCCTAATCTGCACTTCAACTTACAAAATTCTACTCCTAGGTGACTTCACCTCCTTTGCCTTCTTCCCCTCTAGTGACCGACTTTGTCACACTCCTGGACGATCTTGGACTCTCTCAATCTGTCAACGTTCCCACTCACACCCTTGGTCACACCCTGGATCTGCTCATCATCAGGGGTCTTGATATCGCCAATCTCTCAGTCTCTGATATCTCTCTCTGTGACCATTTCTTAATCACTGCCAATATTAATCTTCCCGCACCTTCAGCTACTACTGATACTGTTATTTCCTTCCGTCCAAAAAATCTGCTAAATCCTACAATACTATCGGAATGTGTCTCTTCTTCCCCCCCTAACTGCTACTCTCTCGTCTTTGGATGATGATGCTGTGTCCCTCTACAATGCCAACCTTACTCAGATCATCAACACAGTTGCCCCGCTTACAACCAGAACAGTGAAGAAACATCGCAACTGTCCATGTTATACACTCAAACTTCAACTGCTTATGTCTGCCTGCTGCAAGTCTGAGCGCAAGTGGAGATCATCTGGACTAACGGTTCACAGAGAGATTTGGACCAGTCACCTCAGTAGCTACAGATGTGCACTCGCTGCTGCCAGGGAAATCATATCCATGGGACACGGTAAACCAAATATTCTCTTCAAAACCATTGATCAAATCCTGAATCCATCCATAAATAAGTCCATCTCCCATTCATCCTCCTCTCTTACCTGCCATGATTACTCCTCTTTCGTTCGGAACAAAATCGACACTATTTATTCTACGCTCTCCTGCCACAAACCCAGTATAGTACTTGACCACCTTGACTCTCCTCCGATTGCCCCTCCAGCTCTCTCCTCCTCTCCTCTCTCCATTCCTGATGTTTCCAGCCTATTGCTGAAATCAACTACTGCCACGTGCCCCCTGGACCCCTGGCCAAAAAATCTCATCTGTCTCTGTGCTTCTGACCTTGCTCCTTCCATTATGCACACTCTCAACCTGTCCCTGATTTCAGGCCTGGTTCCTGCTGCCCTCAAGACTGACCGAGTAATGCCAGTGCTCAAAAAAACAGTCTTCCTTTTCTCTCTAAAACTCTTGAAAGGGCTGTAGCCAGCCAGCTGATGAAACATCTCACAGATAACAATCTTCTTGAATCTCTACAGTCTGGCTTCCAGCCGCATCACAGTACAGAAACTGCTCAGCTCCGGATTGTAAATGACCTTCTGCTTAATGCTGATGCTTCTGCTCCCTCTGTCCTTGTCCTCCTCAACCTAACTGCTGCTTTTGATACCATTGATCATACCATTCTTCTTGACCGCCTTTAGAAATGTGCTGGGATCTCTGGAACCTGTCTCACCTGGCTATCCTTTTACCTATCTGGACACATGCAGTCTGTTTTCTATGATGGAAGCAGTGCTAATATGCCTGTATTTAATGTATTTTTTTCTTTTTTTACCGTTTGTATTTAATGTACTATGCCCTGTATTTCACTGTATTTAATGTATCATGCATTGTTCTTTACTATCTTGTAAAGCGCTTTGTGATGGTGGTCCACTATGAAAGGCTCTATATAAAATAAAGATTGCTTGATTGATTAAATTCAGTCTTCAAAGATAGTGAGATAAATTGTTATTTAGAGTTATAGTTCAGAAGAATAATGTTTTAAATTCCAATATCTGTTCAAAATGATTTTGGAGGAAATATTAGCTCCTTTGCATTAGGCCTCTGTGTTGGCACTACTTCCAGGGTTTCAGATATTGGTGGTTTGCATTCTTATATAACGTATGTGCCAATTATTAAAATAGGCAGCAGTGGAGTTCCCCAGCATTCTGTATATACTCTATACAGACCGACTGTATGTTTGCAAGCAACCTCAGGCTTTCACACACTGATGTGATATTGTGACTAAGTCTTGTCCTGCTGTACTAGGGAAGGAAGATAATGCATTGCCATGCCTATTCTGTTAAATGAATGTTTGCAACGTTGCCACACTGGTGTTTTTTTTTAAATGGACCACTAGGCACATGAGCTGAGACCACCAACTTTCCTGTTGATTGAAATATCCTTCAGCCTTTTACCCACATAAACAGATAAACATTTCCACTAATACTTTCCATTGAGGACTTGGGAGGGCTACAAATATGCACATTTTTTTTTTGTTTGTTTGTTTACCTCTTAGCTGCTCCCAAAATGTTTCCAATGTGAAATCATTTTTTTATTTTTCTATTTGAAGCTGTGAGTTTTGAGTTTACATATTTTCTGTAACAAACTATACTTAAGATGACAGCTCCATAATTCATGACATCATGCCTTAATTATAATTACCATATCCATTTTATTTAACGAGGCAGAATTCCTTGCTTTTGTCCATCTGAAAAGTTATTTTAGTCAGCCACACAAACACACAAATAGATTTTTATTTTTTAGTGGCGGAGAGGTTATGTTTACCTTGTGCCAAGTTTTAATGAGCTGTAATTTTGCAGATGCCTTCTGAGTTAATGTTATGTTGCTATTGCAAATCAAACAATTCAACTTTAATGCATATTTAAAACCAGTATCCCACAATTATTAACATTGCCATTGTTGTATTCTAGTCTAGTTAAGGCTTCAGATTTTATGTGCAGATTGTGAGCTGTTACTGGTTGGTGATTTTAATGTTAACTTGTTTAGATGGATGATTTGACTCATCATATCTTTTAAATAACCTAGAATGTTTAGGTCTGTGCCAGCTTGTTAGTAAGCCTACTCGTATTAACTCACTTGGGGCTTTAATTTACCATGCTTACATCTCAAATGTCAATCTTTTTTCATTTATTTCAGCTGAAGCTCCACTGGGCTGTTCTGATCATAGTATAATTAGTCTGGGTTAGAATCGTATAGCTTCTCCAGCACTTTCATGCAATCGTTCTATCTGGGTCTATAAAATGACTGACTGGGGTCTTGCTAAGTAGCTGTTAAGTAATTTGCCATTCCACATCTGGCTTTACTCTCATGTTGAGGATTCCTGGGCTAAATTAAGACTAATATTTGGAGATTAAGAAACATTGTCTTCCATCAAAACTGATACGTATTGCATTTTCTAAACCATGGCTGTCTGCTGAACTTATAAAAATTACTAGGGTTAAAAATAGATTGTTTAGACAACTTGGTACACCCATTGCTTGGGAAGCCTTCCGCACTTATAGAAATAAACTAACTAGCTTACTAAGGAAAGACAAAACTGAATGGTTAGAAAGTATTCCTCAAAACTTTTCAAATACTAAGAAGTTTTGGTCTATGGTAAAGGCCAGTTCTGGAAAGGGCAGTGCCTTGTTGTATGTCAAACGGGCAAGTCTCAGCAGACACTCCAGCTGACATCGCCGATCTTTTCAATATGCATTTTGCTTCTTGTTTTAATCCAGTTGATACTCCGTTTGATTCTGGTACACCCTCTAATAAAATCTTTATTAGATATACACTGCTCCCCAGTTCAGGTTATGGACATATTACTTAAACTTAAGAGTCACTCAGCTACTGCTTTACATAACCAAAAGATTGCCAACCAACCCAATTATATATATATATATATATATATATATATATATATATATATATATATATATATATATATATATATATATATATATATACATACATATATATATATATATATATATATATATATATATATATATATATATATATACATATATTTTTTTTTACGTTGTTGATGACTTGAACGTCTTCACATTACGCACCCGTCAAACAATTTGGTGTAAAATGAAAACCAGTATCCAGTATTTATAAAATTCTTTCTCATCCTAGTTCCTGAGAGTTGTGGCTACCACTGATACTGTTACAGTTTTTAGATAGGAGCTCACTAAATTACACTTATGGGGACATTTCTAAAGAAAAATGAATTTTCGAATACATCTTAACCCTTTTGCGGTCCATTTATTCAGTGCCTGTCAGGCGCATCAGGTCCAGTTTATTTTCACACGCGCTGTGTATTTTACACGCGCTGTTTAAAAGTAATTTTATTCATAGTAAAACAGATTTAAAAGGCACTGCATATCAACAGGACACTCAGTACTGCATCTCCAGCCCTGCCCCACTCCTTGTTCGCTGTATTTTTCACATATCTCTTCATAGTAGTGGATACTGATAAATTATCTCCTGATCACTCGTTTTATCACCAAACTCCTCAATAATGCTATGCAAGTCATTATTTTATTACTATAACATCTCAAAAAGCTTGGCAAATGTCTGTGATATTCTTTGAGCGCTGGATGCGGAAGCAGTTATCTTGTTTAACTATGTCCGTGTTATGTCTGTGGTGAAGGAACTATGCATATTGCTCAGATCCACCTCTTTTTTTTTCAGCTTCTCTCGGCTTCTATCGGCCTCACTCGGCCATTGAAAGGTTTTCTCAGCTTTTTCCGGAGAAAAAACGACTAGAGACCTGTGCTTGACGTCTTTTTGATGATGTCATCGGAAAGGAAAAATTGTAATGTTGGACCTGGTCCGACATAGGACTGCAAAAGGTTAAAACTTATTTTTTTACATTCAAACTAGGTAATCGTAGGGTATATTTTATCATAGAGTGAAAAAGTTATTCTCTTAATAATCTTCAGATTCTCAGCTGTTTAGACAGGTTTTACACTGTATACTTTAGGTGGATATTTGTCCTAATATACAAGCCGAAAGTCACGTTATCTCAGTCAGACCTCAAACAGGTAGAATGTTCACCGGAGCGGAAGGGTTAAACCATTAAGTGGTAGAAGGTCCTATTTTATTCTTGTTCACTTCTATAAGGTTTTGCGTTCACTGTGTTCTACCTCTGTCAGTCTTTTCTCATAAAAGACCTGGTCTGAGAGGTCTCCACAGAGCTGCTCTGACCATCAGTCCTTATCACCTCCAGTTGTGTCGTTATTCTTTCTTTGGCACAGCCTTGGGGTTATGAAATGCCCTTCAAGATTCCATTGTGTCATTGTCAAGCCTCTCCGGTTTTAAAACTGCTGTTCAGTGTCATCTGTGTCTGAGGTGAACTTGTGTTAATATATTTATATGTATTTGTATGTATGTAGAACCTTGGTGTATTTCGGGGGGGGGGGGGGGAGACCCCTGGCCCTGGCCCTGGCCCTGGCCCTGGCCCTGGCCCTCTTTATGTGTTTATTTCTTTATTCTCTTTTCCAGCACTTTTGTTCGTCCTGCATAGATTGCGAGGCACTCCATGTGGCCTTGGAGCATCAGTCGAGTCTGACCTCTCTCAATTAGACCTGTCAGAAAGCCCTATCCTTCCTTAGTTTCCCCTTGGGGGAAGTTCCTCACTTCTCTGCCTTGGAGGTCGATCGGTTCAGTCTCCCCTCAGCGAGGGCGGTTCTCCGTGTAGTCAAAGGGAAACCCCTGTTCTGTTGCTAAAGTCACAAGCACTTAGTCTTTATTCTAGTAGTCCCTTTGCGCAGGCCTGGCTTCTGCCTTGTGAAGTGTGTATATATGTGTATTTTTATTGATATTTGTTTGGATGTATAGTAATTGTAATATTGTTTATTACTGAGTATGGCCTACTTAGGTCTCTCTTTGAATTAGTGCTGCACTATTGATATGTACCTGTGCTGGCCCTGTGGGCACAAAGTGAATAACTAAATTAAAGTGAATAAACTAAACTAGTATCCCATAATTATGTCCAATTGTGTACTTACTCGGTTTACTATTCTGAAGCAAACATGCACACCTCAGCTAGTACCAGAATCTGGTTTTGAATGTCATCAACATTTTGGAGCAAAACAAAAATTCCACATGATGGTTTTGTTATTCTGAGTATTATTCAAGAATTATTTTTCATAATTAGTCTTTTATTGTCCTCATGCAGGCTGTAGCTGTATTAAACCACCTGTTTGTTGTGACTAATTTGTAAATGAATCCACAAGGAGAAATAAATGAATCCCATGGCTAAATCATTTTGCTACTATATCATTAGCCCTTTTCACGTGTCATTGGTTTGCTGAGCCTTGATTCCTGTGATCGTCTTCTTGTCAGTTTACAGTTCCTGCATCCATAAGAAGCACACTCCCTAGTCATCAGGATTGTGTTCTCCATGCCTTCAAGCTGGCCTCAGGAGTGGCATGTGTGTCTGTGGCAGTGCCTGTCTCTTTCCTCACAAGAATTCAGCTCATAGTTCTAGGCAGGCATGCTGTCATCTGTTTTCTATTAAGTCTATTGCTGCCATAGCATGAAGTTCTTCCTTGAGCTGGGTTATTCTGCAAAAACGTCACTGGTGTATTCACGCAGTTGCAGCTGCTCATCAAAGCCCCCCAAAAAGGGTTGTCAAAATTGGTTGGAAATAATTCTGCTTGTTTGACAGCCTGACAGTATAATTTGGTGGTTAGATCTGCTAGTAGCTGTTGTTTTGTAGCATGATAGGAGCATTTCTGTCACTTCAGAAGCTGGTGCCTCAAGCAGCACTTACAGCAGTGCCTTATGTCATCCAGTGCTGTAACTCCCCAAGTAGCTCTATTTAAGCTTTCAAAACAAATTAGTTCAGTTACTTTCAATTCAATTTAACAGTATCTTAGAGCAGTACATTATTCAAATAAACACGACTAATGCTCTTTATTGTTGATTGTATGGTGTTACTGTTATTGAGATTTATTTTCTTATTAGTTTTGCTTAACGTTGAACATCATTTAGTAGGAGCTATAGTTCTTTTTCTTTCTTTAAGTATTTTTTGTTTTGTTTCACAAAAGGCAGTAAAGAAGTCAAAATGTATTCTGCGTTACAATATGAGTTGGGCTGCTGATTTTCAACATTTTTTAATCTCCCTTTTTCTGTTTGTAGACATTTTCATGCTTTTGTAGAAAGTAAAAAAAAAAAAGTAGTTTAAGAGGTTTGAAATGTGACTTGACTGTGGTATTGGCCAACATGAACTCTTCTAGAGTTTGGATGGAATGAGATATCCTGAGCACTGCTCAAATCTAATAACATAGATGGGAATCATAGTGCATGCATGATGTACCTCTATTGCAAATAAATACATGAAAGTGCTCTATGAACAGCTGGAAATGAATACAAAATAAATAGCAGTCTCTGGTGTGTAATAGGATAAATACAAGTTTAATTTTATTTTGTTTTTGTAGTTTTATCGGTTAAAACCTAAAATTTGAAACCTACTGTGCAGAAGGGCAGCGTTTTAGAGGGGTTGACATAAGAAATACACTTGTGTTCACTTTTAAAATCACAAAAGGTGAAATCAAGTGTACAAAGTTCATTTTAAATGTCCCCAGCATTTCCAAAATATGTTTTTACCTGTCATTACCGCAACAAAAATATCACAGGATTCTGGCTGTGGTTCTTTTTTGTTTTTTCAATAATTTTACCTTTGTCCAAGGGAAAGCAAATTTTACACTTAGTTTCTATGATGTTGCACATACACAACTAAAGGGGACTCAGGAGGAGTCCTTTTTCAAGTAGCAAGGAAGTAAAGGGTGAGACTCTGCACCTAGTGGGTGTAAGAAACTCCATGTTTGTTGTGGTATTTCTTACAGATATATTTCTTACATCCACTAGTGGTAATGTTGCAAGGGGACGTGGTAAATGGTTACACCAAATGTAAGTAGATCTACATGTTTCCGTGAGGACCAGGGATGATTTAAAAAGTCACCAGGATGTGATGACTGAAACAGAAAATGACACAATGTGAATCTAAACAAAAAGAAGGATACAATCAGTTGAGATAACTCTTAACATACACACTCGTAGCAAGTTGCTCTTTAAGGTCAGCTGCTGAGAGACTTGCAGCTTCTACTTTACCCCCAGGGAGACCACTAACATTAGCTATGGTAAGTGATTCAAGAAATCTGCGTTCAAGATTTAGTAAGTTACAGTAGCACATTTAAACTAGCCAGGGTCTAAACTGTATAGCTGCTGCTCCGTTTTAAGTTAGAAGCTTACCTGAGTTTGACTGATGCAGTTTATTTGATTTATTGGTCTTATTTTATTTTGTTTTATTCCATATATATGCTGGTTTCCAACTAACATTTACATGTATTTAACATATTTTGTTGTTTTCATCAGACGGACGATTGTGTTTTTGTATTTCTCCTGTATTATACATTAAGGGAGATGACAAAAATGTATGTGTTAAAGACAAAATTATAAGTTACACTTACTGGCATCATTTTAAGTGTGGCAATGTGGAAAGTGAAGATGACCTGGGCAACTCCGTTTAATACAGAGGAAAACAGTATAGGGAAACTGAACCTCCGATGTAATTAAACAATGAATTGAACTGATGCCAAACATGAATTTGTTTTTTAACTGTTGGCAGGACCTGAAGGGCTTCAGTGTGGTTAAATGATACTAAAGAAGTGTCTTGTGTCTAAGGATGTATTCTTTTTGTGTTCAAAGGGCATGTAGATCTATAAAACTGACAGCAAGAGAACAGAGACTGTGTGTGAGATATACAGCAAGGAGTGTGGCGGGTTCCTGCATAACATCTGATAACCCTTTTAGAGGAACATCTTCAGGTCTGCAGTCAGTAGTAGCAGTATTCTGTGTCCTATTCTGTAAACTATGTTCCTAATATCTTTCAGGCATAGAAAAATATTTAAATTAACAATACAATACAATACAGTACTTCAGTAACAGAACTGAGTCTGCATAAAACATATCTTGGTGAATGGAGTTACATAGTTTTGAGTCTTATTAGCAAGGCAACCTTCTCCTTTTACAAATGTACAGTAGCACATTAAAAAAATGTATATAATTGAATAAACATTAATTAAGAACTGTTATGAAACCTTTAGTTGGGTTGTGTACCTTTTAAGACCAAAAGTAATATGCAAAGGAGAGTGTAAGTTTAGTGTCAGTTAGATATGCCTGTGGCACTCAGCTGAGGATGCACACATTGCTGGCTACGCAATCCGGCGTCTCTTTGAATAGAAATATATCTTAGTTTAAATATTGATTTATGAATTGGCAAGAGACGTGGTTAATGCATAATTGTGTATAATTGGGGTGCAGAAAATCTAAATCTTGTAAAAGCTTAGAAAAGTGTAACAGAGCATAGTGAAATCATGGTAAAGGATAGGTAAGCATTGTTTAGCCCAGAGAGGGATTGCATGCTAAGCATGGAAACGGCTAAATGACCATGGCTGTACCTTGATAAACTTTTATAACATTTACTGTAGTTTTAATTTCAAAGCCTTCAAAACCATTGTTGAAAGACTTTGTGCATGTGGTTACACTACCAAGGTAATCCTCTGTTTTCTTACAGCACCAATGATTTTGTTTGTTACTTCGATGACTGGTATCAAATATTGTATAAATGCCACAGCTGCTTACATCAATGCTTTTAAAGGATATTTTAACAAATGGCTTTGTTTAATTCAGTGCAGAAATAATCAATAAAGTGGAACCAATTAATTTGCTTCTTAATTATAGGTTAAACTAGGCAGTATGCATAATGAACTAATTAAAAAAAATAATAAACACAGACATTTTGACTACTGCATAACTTCTTGCCAGCTTATAAAAACAATGTTAATCTAAAACTAAAATAAATTGGGTCATAGAGAACAGATAATAAAAAAAATGTGTACAGCCCTTAAAAAAAATAGACTGCCATTATACAGTCCAAGCATCAAACACAAATCAAGTCCTTTTGTCTGTCATTTTACCTCATTGTGTAACATCTGTATCCTTCATCGTCTAGCCAGGATGTCGAGAGACGCTCACATGCCTGCACCCCATGAGGATGAGCAATAACTGTATTAACAGACTAAATAGGGGAGAAGGGAGAAAAAAGAGGCCAGAGTTAAGGCATCAGACTGTGCGGAGAGCGACAGAGCGATGAAAGAGATAGTCGCAGGGCTTAACAAATCTTTACTCTCCACAGGCTGTGATATGGCATTTTTTTAAAAACATGACAAGATAAATTGCACTTATCATTTGTGATATGGTTTTGTATCATTGGCTTTCAAAGGGTAGCTTGTGTAACCGTGGAGCCTCAGTTGTGGTAAGTGTCTCCTTGGTTGTGATGTAATCAATCCAAGACTCAAAGCCAAAAATCACAGATAGGGATCACACAAGGCTGCAAGGGCTTTTGGTGTGTCGTTTGAGATAACAGGCCAGTTTAAAAAGGGAACAATACTCCTGAACACTTTTGTGTTACTTGTATACAGGGCATTGTGGCTTCCTCGGTTCTGTCTGTAATGTATCTCTACTTTAAAGATGTGTATATTTTACTATAAGGTTGCAGTGTAAAGTTGGAATATGTTTGTCAAGCTGGGAGTTTAGGCAACTGCTTTGGCATATAAAGTACCTAGCAAACAAGAGTAAAGTAGTTTGAAATGGAATATAAGAGGAGCGCTACCTGGCTGGTTTTTAATTGCTGCACTCTTCAGGAAGTATTTCATGTATTTTAGTTCTATACATAACATTCTTTACCTGGTAATGTGGAATCAAAGTTTATAGAAAAAAAATTAAATGTGTATTGCACTATACTGTTCACACACAATTATTGGGAGTATAAAAACTGAATTGACAACAGCGCTGTTCTGTGTTTTCTCAAGGAACACTTTCAGTTATTTACAGTGTGGTTTTCACAACATTTCATCAATGGGTTTTCTAATCTTTGGCTACAAAGCAAAATTTGCACCATTTAATGATTCTGAAAGGAAAATAAGAACAAAAAACCAAAACTTGAATTGCTACAGATATAGAGGGAATATAATATATAAAGGCACATGGACGTTTAATATAAGGAACAAACACATTCATTTCTAGTTTTCCAACATAATACCAGATAAAGTATATTATTTTGAAAATAAAATGTCTGTATGTTGTCTGTTCAAGGTATCTCTTGTAAATGGTGGTGAAACAAAAAACACATGTTAAAAGGTCCCTTCTTTACCTCAGTTTAATGGTCTAAACGGCATCATAGTATTTAGACCCATTAGTCTTTATATGGATTGAAAATACTATTACTTACTGATCCATTGTTAATAACAGAACAAACATGGGAAGTCATACATATTGGATCATGAAAAGTGAAGCTGAGCACAGCAATTTTTTAAAATTAAAATCATCAACTGGTGGCTTTTGGCTTTAATGAAGCAGAAAAATATATTCTGGTTGGAACTGGTAGTCAAGAAATATTTTTGTTTTAGATATGCCCATTGGCAGGTGGAGAGAAAATTTGGTTTAGCACCCCCTAAACAAAAGGGGATGCTAACAAAAAATGGCACAGTATTATTATTATTAGTAGTAGTAGCAGTAGTAGTAGTGGTGGTAGTAGTAGTAGTTGTCTTTAAATTGGGATATTAGGTTTTGTGTATTTTTAGGAATCCAAAACTGTTCCTGGTATTGTATTACTTCCAGAGTTACACTCAGGGTCGACCAGAATGAAGCTGGAGTAGGATGGTACTTAAGAAAGTCTGCATACCTCAAATTGAAGAACAAAAGTGGCATCAGCGAAACATCCTGATAGTATGTATTACTAGGAAATTGGTTTTAAATCCTTTGTTACTTATACCATATCCAGATTGTTTTTAAAGCGTATTGTGGATAGGGTATTGGCCCTTTGGTCCAGTTGTAATAAATGTATTCTGCTGCTGTTGAATTGTATAACATGTCAGACATAACAATTCTACTACAACTACAACAAATACATTATGATAAGTAAGGCTTAACCCAGTTATCAGTCATTACATTATGAAGCAATGGCCTCATTCTATTTTATTATAATTGCTTCCGTACTGGAACACAACTCATAAAATACCACAGGCGCCCAAATAAAACAGTGGGTGACATAACCAGCAGTAAATCCAGGGATTGGTTTAAGTAATCACCCCTTAATTCAATTACTACAATACCAATGCAAGGTTGCTCATAGCTGTCTGTGACCATAAACCTAAGTGTTGTGCTGGGAAGCCTCACTTCTCCATTGTTTAACCCCCCAGGAAAGATTTAGGGGTGTGCATTTCAGAGAAGAACGGCACATTTTCTGGTAAACGGGTGAAACTGACTTCTGATTTTATTTAATTTTCATAGAAAAATACTCCAAAACAAGTACGTGGGAGACCAGTAAGCATTTATTGGGTTACCGAGTCTCCTAATTTGGAATATTACTGCTGGTTTGAGTTTGGGAATGTTTTGTGTCTCAATATAATTATTAACTGAGGCGGTGAGTTGTTGCTAATAAAGTTTAGGGATGTGTTCCTGAGACAGATAATCTGCCACATGCCAGGCTTTTCATTTCTTTTATAAAACTGCTCCGGATGTACAGTACTACTGTATGGAAACTACTGCATAGTTTCTAGTTTCAAACTATGTTACCTTGTTAAAGACACATTGAGGGTTATTTTCAAAGGAGATCTGCTGGAGAATCGCATTTTCGACCGTTTGTTTCTGCACCACAGTTTTTTCCACCGATTCAGAATTTTCTAAAGCTGCGGAAAACACGACGGGCCTCTATCCGCTAGTTTGGTTCATTAGTTATTCTGATGGTTTCTTTTGGAGGAATATATAATGATCTAAGAATCTGTGTCTATTTTCTAAAGTCGAAAGTGGTGGAGAATGTAAACTTCCACCAGTTAGCTTTCTGCCTGCTTCAGCACGGTCAATACGACTATCCGCCAGTAAAAAACACAGTGACAGCAAGTCAGACCGAGTCCCCCTGGCATTCAGCATGGATCCTGTTAGAAGCAGATGTGTGTGTGTGTGCGTGTGTATGTGTACTGTATTACGATCCCAAGCTGAAATACAATCCCATTGCAATGCACACAATTCACTTTACCTCAAGCCGATCTGAAGAAGATCCGACCAACCCTTTGTGTCAAAAGTGAGACTAATTTGAATTATTCTCCAGGGTAGCCCCAAATGTGTCAAACTATAGGCTACTTTGCAAAATTACAAAATAAAAAATAAAAAAATGTTAATGCGACGATGCTGAAGTTAGCTTCTTATTCGTCCAGCTTCTTATTCACATCCCAGTTTCTCCGCAAATATGTACAAAGGTAACTAAAATTGTATAAGTAATTGGGAGTATTTCAGTGGATAAATCGCCTCGGGCTGCTCATTTCAAAGTTAATACAAACACAAGGGAACCTATCTACATCATCCATATGTATTTACCTGGCCCAAAACAGAATTTGCTATATATATATTGACTTTTGCCTGTTCAGGTCTGTGTGCTATATTAAATGGGGAAAGCACAAAACTTAAATTTGTGTTATTAGACAAGATAACAAAGGAAAGCAAATTCCATGTTAGACAGGGAAGAATACATGTGGATCACACACAGGGTTTCCACTTCCGGATACCTGCTTTAAAATGTTGCTCTAAACCTGATGTCAGTATTGCTATGTGTGCCATGTTTGCACGCTGTTCTTGTACCAAATTCTGTTTTGGATAAATACTTATGGGTGACGTGTAGGGGTTCCCCCTGTGTTTGTATTTACTTTGAAATGAGCAGCCCGAGGCAATTTATCCCCTAATTACCCCAGGGCCAGTTACTTATTCAATTGTAGTTACATTTGTGCAAATTAGCGAATAACAAGCTGGGATGCGAATAAGAAACTGGGATGCGAATAAGAAGCTGGCCACATTAGAAGTCAACTTCAGCATGGTGTTACTGTGGTAATAAATACAGACATATGCTTTTAAATAAAATGACCAAACCATCCACCTAATATAATATACTGAGTAGAATTGTAAACAGTTGTTTTTAGTTTTAAGTAGTGTTTAAAGTTGTGATGAACATACAATACATTCCTTAAAGTAAATTAGCTTTCAGTTCTATTCAGGGACCGTCTTCAGTTAACAATACAGTATTCAGTATTTCGATGCATATGTGCTACTTGCTGTACCATTTTGTTTTAGCACTCTTCCTTTTTTAGTGCATATTTATGATTTTGGAATGTTTTGATATTATGCTTGTTGCAATATTGACTTAACAATTAAACATTACTTAGCCCACTTTATCATCTGAAATATATAAATAAATAAATTGGATGGTTTGATGATTTTATTTAAAAGCATATCTCTGCAGTGCTGTGACCTGGATGACTTGTGGGTGACATCAGACCAGGAAATAAATGGATCAGCACAGGCAAGTACTACGGATGAAGCTCTGCTGTGCACATTTAATAATAAATAAAAAGCTTGAACAAAGACAATCCTGGCAGTGACAATGCTGACAGCGCCAAGGCTGGCTCCTCCAGCAAAGGCAGTTCTGACAGTGGAAAGGCTGCCCATGGCAATGCTGTCAGTGGAAATGCTGACAGCGTCCAGGCTGGCTACTCCAGCCGGGGTAATCCTGGCAATGGCTGGAGAATCGCATTTTCGACCGTTTGTTTCTGCACCACAGTTTTTTCCACCGATTCAGAATTTTCTAAAGCTGCGGAAAACACGACGGGCCTCTATCCGCTAGTTTGGTTCATTAGTTATTCTGATGGTTTCTTTTGGAGGAATATATAATGATCTAAGAATCTGTGTCTATTTTCTAAAGACGAAAGTGGTGGAGAATGTAAACTTCCACCAGTTAGCTTTCTGCCTGCTTCAGCACGGTCAATACGACTATCCGCCAGTAAAAAACACAGTGACAGCAAGTCAGACCGAGTCCCCCTGGCATTCAGCATGGATCCTGTTAGAAGCAGATGTGTGTGTGTGTGCGTGTGTATGTGTACTGTATTACGATCCCAAGCTGAAATACAATCCCATTGCAATGCACACAATTCACTTTACCTCAAGCCGATCTGAAGAAGATCCGACCAACCCTTTGTGTCAAAAGTGAGACTAATTTGAATTATTCTCCAGGGTAGCCCCAAATGTGTCAAACTATAGGCTACTTTGCAAAATTACAAAATAAAAAATAAAAAAATGTTAATGCGACGATGCTGAAGTTAGCTTCTTATTCGTCCAGCTTCTTATTCACATCCCAGTTTCTTCGCAAATATGTACAAAGGTAACTAAAATTGTATAAGTAATTGGGAGTATTTCAGTGGATAAATCGCCTCGGGCTGCTCATTTCAAAGTTAATACAAACACAAGGGAACCTATCTACATCATCCATATGTATTTACCTGGCCCAAAACAGAATTTGCTATATATATATTGACTTTTGCCTGTTCAGGTCTGTGTGCTATATTAAATGGGGAAAGCACAAAACTTAAATTTGTGTTATTAGACAAGATAACAAAGGAAAGCAAATTCCATGTTAGACAGGGAAGAATACATGTGGATCACACACAGGGTTTCCACTTCCGGATACCTGCTTTAAAATGTTGCTCTAAACCTGATGTCAGTATTGCTATGTGTGCCATGTTTGCACGCTGTTCTTGTACCAAATTCTGTTTTGGATAAATACTTATGGGTGACGTGTAGGGGTTCCCCCTGTGTTTGTATTTACTTTGAAATGAGCAGCCCGAGGCAATTTATCCCCTAATTACCCCAGGGCCAGTTACTTATTCAATTGTAGTTACATTTGTGCATATTAGCGAATAACAAGCTGGGATGCGAATAAGAAACTGGGATGCGAATAAGAAGCTGGCCACATTAGAAGTCAACTTCAGCATGGTGTTACTGTGGTAATAAATACAGACATATGCTTTTAAATAAAATGACCAAACCATCCACCTAATATAATATACTGAGTAGAATTGTAAACAGTTGTTTTTAGTTTTAAGTAGTGTTTAAAGTTGTGATGAACATACAATACATTCCTTAAAGTAAATTAGCTTTCAGTTCTATTCAGGGACCGTCTTCAGTTAACAATACAGTATTCAGTATTTCGATGCATATGTGCTACTTGCTGTACCATTTTGTTTTAGCACTCTTCCTTTTTTAGTGCATATTTATGATTTTGGAATGTTTTGATATTATGCTTGTTGCAATATTGACTTAACAATTAAACATTACTTAGCCCACTTTATCATCTGAAATATATAAATAAATAAATTGGATGGTTTGATGATTTTATTTAAAAGCATATCTCTGCAGTGCTGTGACCTGGATGACTTGTGGGTGACATCAGACCAGGAAATAAATGGATCAGCACAGGCAAGTACTACGGATGAAGCTCTGCTGTGCACATTTAATAATAAATAAAAAGCTTGAACAAAGACAATCCTGGCAGTGACAATGCTGACAGCGCCAAGGCTGGCTCCTCCAGCAAAGGCAGCTCTGACAGTGGAAAGGCTGCCCATGGCAATGCTGTCAGTGGAAATGCTGACAGCGTCCAGGCTGGCTACTCCAGCCGGGGTAATCCTGGCAATGGCAATGCTGCCAGTGGCAATCCTGGCAGTGGCAATGCTGACAGTGGTGCAGCGCACTCCGGAAGTGGTGGTGGCGCTGGCAGCGGTCCTGCTGCCCTCAGTGCGGGACACTCCGGAAGTAGCAGCGGTACTGCGTACTCTGGCAGTGCAACTACTGCGGGAGAGGTTTTCTCCTCGCCTCTCCCCCCTTCTCTGTAGCCAGCGGTTCCCTTTTCCTGGGGCATTCAGGCATTTTCCTGGGGCATTCAGGCATTCCCTGGCAATAGCAAACCGGTCTTTACGGGCAATGGCATAGAGGCATCCCCGGGCAGTGCGGAACAGGCCACCCCAGGCATTGCAGGCTTGCCCTCCCCGGGCATTGCAGGCTTGGCAGCCCTAAGCGTTTCAGATGTGGCAGCCCGAGGCAGTGCAGGCTCTGCAGGACAGGGCAGGAGTTGACCTTTGGGAGGCGATGACAGGAGCTGATCCTCGGGAGGTAGCTTCAAGTATCGTGCTGGTGTAAAACCAGCATGGGTAGCAATTGTTATGTCTTTTTATCTCACGACACACTAACCCCGTTCAGCCAAAGTTGCAGGTTTTTACACAAGTGACCATCTCCAGATTAGTAATAAATTAATTAATCAGTCACATTCTGCACGAGTTTAACATGGATAGGGAATTTTAACCCCATCCATGCTGTGAAATAATTAACAACAAAACAACGTTCACACAGGACAGTACCTTTAAATAATAATTCAACAAATACAAATACAAAATAACACAACATAAAGTACGCACAGAGGCATGGAGTACCCCATCACAAATGTGTTTATTTGTTTATTTATTGCTTTTTAAATTTATATTTCCAAAGTATAGTTTGACACATTTGGGGCTACACGAAAATAATTCAAACTAGTCTCACTTTGACATGAAGGGGTGGTCAAATCTTGTTCTGGTATTTGTTCTTATTCAGGTCGGCTTTGGCTAAAATAAATGATCTGCACAAGCCAAATAAGATTTCGGCTTTCTAAAAATGTGAATAAACGGTTCTCAAGGCGATGGGGTTGACCTGATCCCGATGGGCTTGTATTTTGGCTTGGGATAACATAAAAATGAATATATATATATATATATATATATATATATATATATATATATATATATATATATATATATATATATATATATATTGGTGGGGGGATGTACACAAAAGGTTTACATTATTAAAACCACTCTGCTGAATTTCTTTCCCTTCTTCATTCCTTCGCCTTCTGTCTCCCCACCCCACCCCACTCACACAGCAGGCCATCAACTGGACTTCATCTTCACCAGGGAGTGCTTTCCCCCCACCGTCTTGGTCCTCTCGATATCTCTGATCACTACTTTATCTCCTTTTCTCTGTCGCTTCCATCCCTTCCTAATCCACCGACCCTCTCTGTCACCTTCTGTCAAAACCTCCATTCTCGCTCCCCCTCGGTCTTCTCCTCTGCTGCTCTCTTGCACCTCCCCTCTCGACTCCTTCTCCCAACTCTCTGTAGACTTGGCTACCTCCACTGTCTTCTCCTCTCACCTCCTGCCTCCCTTTGCCCCCTCACCTGTCAGCCTCTCAGAATCTGATCTTTGCTCCCTGCTCCAGAGCCATAAACCCACCACGTGTGCCCCTCCCAACTCACCTGTTCCAAGCTGCCACCCCTGCTCTATTCCCTTTCATTTCCTCTCTTCTCAACATCTCTGCTCTCTAGCTGTTTCCCCTCTGCCTTCAAACAGGCCTGCATCACCCCCATCTTAAAAAACCCTCCCTTGATCCCTCATCCCGCCAGAACTAGAGCCTTGTCTCCCTTCTTCCTTTCCTCTCTAAAACCCTTGAGTGATCGGTACATCACCAGCTCTCTGCTTTCCTGTCAACACATTTTTTGGTAAACCCCCTCCAATCTGGTTTTCGCCCGGCACTCCACTGAAACTGCTCTTCTCTCTGTCACTAACTCACTGCTGTCTGCCCATGCCGCTTTCCTCTCCTTTGTCCTAATTCTCCTTGACCTCTCTGCTGCCTTTGACACAGTTGACCACTCTATTCTCCTGTGACTGGAGGTGGATATGACCTGGGACTCTCCAGCACTGCTCTGCCTGGTTCTCCTCCTACCTCTCCGATCGCACATACCAGGTGTCCTGGCGTGGCTCATTACTTATTCATTTAGAACCGCAGAAAAGTATGCATGAAACATGATCTGCCATCAGATAAAACAGAGGATCACATTAAAAAATAGGCAGATATTTTTTAACAGATGAAAAGATTCAGCGGATCTTGCCATTTCCACCGAAAATGAAACCCCTCTCGAAAATCGGGCTCAATATATATTAAGCACCCATACAAATTATTTTGTCGTTCCCATCGCAAAAATATGACTTTGTACTGCCAAAATACTGTAAAATATGCCTCACTTACAGTACTTTCCCTATATCAATCTTCTGCTTAGCAACGTGGAGTAATCTGGAACAATGTGATTCGCCTAGTTATTCTGTCATTTTATTTGAATGAATACTAATTCAGTATTTAGGTCTAGTATCAAATTACAACCTACATCAACAGTGTTTTAATCTACAATGCCAAAACACCTGGAAGGTGGAGCCTCTTTTAGTTGATGCAAAAACTCCAATAACTTAATGATATTTTGGGACAAAAATATAATAGTGGCAATTGACTTGAATGCACTGTATTTTTCTTTTGATTTGGTAAGGACCTGAGTGAATTTCAAAGCCAGTCTTCATCGCTAAGTTGTTTTGTGAAGTCCTGTACATCCTCATTTGCTTTAGTGTTCCACAATTTCCAGGCCCTTGCTCTGATATTTGACACTTCCTACTGTAGCTGATTTGTTTGGTCTGCTCAAACTCAAATCCAAGTAACTGATCAAAAAGACTACAGATGAATTGCCTGCCAAAGATATATAATTATAAAACCACTAATTAGTATTGATATGGCAATTAAGAAAATCACTGTTTACTGGATAAGACAAAAATATAGCTTGCTAACATAAATCAAATTGGTAATGTGCCACTTTGTGTGTGTAATATATATATATATATATATATATATATATATATATATATATATATATATAATGAGATTTACCCCTCTACTAAATGTTATAGTGGGAAAAGCTTAAATATAAATATTTACTGGGAAATGGGGAGAGAGGGTGGATATGCTTGGGACTGAGGTAAGAAGAAGATATCTGTGTGAAAATGAATGCAGACAAAGCTAGCTTTCAGAGACCCTCAATAATGTGAGCAACTTCAGTGAGAGGAGACAATCTTTACAAGCAAAGAGCCGTTAAAAAAAAACCCGATACTCTTCCCTCCCGGGCAAAGGTAGACAGCACAGCATCGCTGGCACACTTCTTTTTTTTTCTGTACAGTGTGGCTTTAACTTTCTCTTTCTCTCTTTTTTATATCAAGGTTCATCCTTGCAGCAGTGATAAGGAATGCAGTGTTGGGGGCTATTGCCATAGTCCTAACCAAGGTCCTTCCAGATGCCTGACTTGCAGAAGGAAGAAGAAGCGTTGCCATAGAGACGGCATGTGTTGCCCTGGAAACCGCTGCAGCAATGGTATTTACTCCTTCAAATGCATTAGTTCTGTGTTGTTTATGCAAATTATTTAATTTTCCTTAATGGATATTATACTTTAAATGATATAGCATTGTTGGTATATTGATGTACAGAAAGAGTGTCATTCAAAAGACCTTTTAACATTAAAGTAAGTTAGACACTTTTTGGAATATATAACTGTTCCAATGAAAAAAGGTACTATTAACGTATATAACATTATTAATTACTTCAGTGTTTACAGTTCTTGTGGACTATCACATCTGCCATGAGTCAATTTTTGATGAAAATCACAGCACGTTTTATTCTTTATCCAAGACCAATATATTGATGAATGCTAAAGAACCCATCCTTTTGTTTTAAATTGGGAACATACTTCCATTAATATGGGGAGTACATTATTGCAACCACATCTGCAGTCATTTTTTAATTGTACTATTGTATAAAACTGGCTCAACATTGCTATTATGGAAAAGTATATTTATTAGGTATAAACACCATTTCAACAATTTCCCACAAATGGCAGCAATATGCTTTCCTAGTTATATCCTTGCTAACATTTAGACCTTTTAAGCGTTTGTTTTCAGTGTTTCCATATGTATCATTAACTGAGGAGTGCCAGCTGTTTCAATCCACCACTCACACTGATGATGTTCCTGGTGTGTCTTCCTGCACTTCCATCAGTCTGTCCAAATATCTAATCAAAACCAGCCTGTAAGAAGCTGAAAAACCAAATATTGGCGAGTCCTTATAAAACATATGGATACATAGAAATATAATTTGTAAACCAAATTGAACTTGTAGTTCTAAAGCTCCAAAGGATTCCCTTAAGCAACGCTATAATCTTAAGGTTTTCCACAAACAAGATAGGCAAAATGACAGTAACAAAATGATCATAGACTAGCCTTAGCTGTCAAGTTTATGGACACATAAGTTTGAGTTTTTGTTAAGATGTAATATTCAAGGACATGACCTATTTGTTCCTACTTTCTCTTTAGGTATCTGTATGGCTGTATCTGAGAGCATTCTTACTGGACATATCCCAGCTGTTGAAGGGCACGACAAGAACAATGGACAGCTGTCTACCAGTGACATGGGATGGCAGAACCTTGGGAAAACGCAGTCCAAGCTACCAAATGTAAAAGGTTGGTGTCTCAGACATTTTAAAAGTTTGTATTATACATGAGTACTTGATTAGTTCATAATCATTTTACTTTCCATTTTTTTTTTCTTCACTTGACCTTCTTGGAAATGACCAAAGCTGAATCATTATCTCCAGTTAGTCACTGTTATTAACAGCATATTTTACAACTGACGCCAACCCTCATCCGTCAACCATCATGTTACAGTTATGCCAGCACCCCTCTAGCAGAGATCACAGCATGGGGTGCAGACAAAACCACTTTAGACTGCTGTTATAGCAGCACCCGTTTAAAGAATCCACTAGCAAATGGTATTTTCTATTGTATCCATAAACTGCACACCAGTTGGGATTTTTTTTTATATATATATATATATATACTGTATATCTGTTAACACTGACACGTCATTATAATAATTTAGCAACAGCCATACTCTGTCTGGGTAATGCACACTTAGTCAGTCTCAACAAACATTATTTTGTTGAAATACCCTGGGCCTCCTGAGAGTGGTCCCATGTGAAAATCCTCTGGCACAGAAAGCAAAATTACCATTTAATTCCACAGAAAGAATCAGCAAGACCTGATTAAGTTCTTCAATAAATATTTTCTTTACTAATTGCAACGTTTGAAAGAATAATATAAACCGTCTGACAAGAATATTACGTTCCGCTTAACTGGATTATAATTTGCTAAAACCTGACTAAGAAAACATTACTCAGACAGTCATGTGCTAAGAATCCAGCAGTGAGTTTCTGTAAGCAATACACTAAGTTATCAGATCAATCGTGCCAGCACTGTCTAATGAGATATTTCAATGGTCACATGAATTTAATGTGATGGAAATGATTAATGATCTGTATTCTGAAGAATACAAATACAAGCTCATTTGCAGTGACCAAACAATGCAAAGCTGTTAAGACTTCAGCAACAGACAGAGAGCTATCCTTCTTGGACCACAATGAATGCAGGAACATATCAGATTGTTAAAATTGAGATCACAAATAAAAAACAACCCATATAGTCGACACAGAGAAAAGAGTGGCATACTTTTTGGCATGAGTTTATTATGGGTTTCTATTGCTGATTACATTTAGATATGAAACAGATACACAGATATAGGAACCTGATATTTCCGCATGACTAGAGTCTACACTCTTTTCCAAGAAGAACTTATAAAATGAATAATGCAGCATGAGTGCTCCACTTGCATGCTAGAAAACATAAGTCTCTCAGAACTTATTACTTACTTATGCAAGGTAAAAGTCTGTTCAATGTTTTTTCTGCTGAAGGACATGGCAAGGATTAAGTTCACCTCCCTGCAAAGCACATGAACTGAACTTTCACCTCCTTTTTCTTCAACACAAGCTATTCCAGTCTTAGTTGATTATAGGTATCTTGACTTATAGATGCAGTGTTTTAACACATTTTTGGCTTTTTTTTTTACCCCCTGAAGGTCACGAGGGCGATTCCTGTCTCCGTTCTTCTGACTGTGTGGAAGGCTTCTGCTGTGCCCGCCATTTCTGGACCAAAATCTGCAAGCCAGTCCTTCGCCAGGGGGAGGTGTGCACAAAACAGCGGAAAAAGGGCTCCCATGGCCTAGAGATCTTCCAGCGCTGCGACTGTGCAAAAGGACTTTCTTGTAAAATCTGGAAGGATGCCACTTCCTCTTCAAAATCCAGACTCCACGTTTGTCAGAAGATATAAAAGGAGGATAGCTCACGCTTTTATAACTGTGAAATTTAAGTATTTAAAATAATGAGACACGGGTAGGTTTTCCTGTGGCTGACTGCACGCCATATAATGTTCCTGAAATGCACGCGTGACGGGTGTTGGGTTGCAGCAGTGTTGGTCGATAGACGATCCATTTTGTGGTTTCTGAAATGTAAATAATGTTATCTAATATTGGTGCCATTTTGAAACCACAGAAACCATTTTTCTTGCCAAATGATCTGCAATGAGGATATTTATCTGTCTAAATCCAAGCTGTAGCTTGTTTTTTACTATGTTGACAAGACTACTTTGCAACAGAGACACAAAATGTTACATAATCAAGAAATTTCAGACTTAATTAAAATGGGCAAGGGAAACTGACTGGTACTTTAATTCAGTCTCCCCTCTTTTGTAGGTGAAAGTAGTGGTTTGGCTTTATTTTCAAACAAAGAAAGGGGAAAAATAAAGAGCTACTAACTAGCAATTAATGGGAGTTAAAACATGATTTAGATAATTGTGATTATTGTGATAATATTTAGCTTAAGATCAATAACTGCAAATGTCATTATATTCCAACCATATTATGAATAGCTGAGCTAATTTACTGAGATTTCTCATTTCTGTTTTCAGTCAATCAAAAGCTTGTTTGGAATATAAATTCTATATCAGATCAATTTCATTTCAGATAGCATACTTTAGTACTGTCGACCTCTTTTAAAATGTATTTTCTTCATGTGCACGTGGCTCCCATATTATATTTTTCTATTAGACTCTACTTTCATGCTCAGGTATGCAGTTTGTAATTTAACAGATGGTTTTAACCTGCTTTAACAATTTGTGGCCAACGATCACTCCCCTTTTAAATGTAAATATTTTTGGAAGGATCTGTCTGGCATTATACATTTTTTAGAATTATAGATGGTTTTCAAAAGGCATTGTTTTGTATTCTATGGTAAAATACGAAGATTCCGGAGTTTATGTCATTAATAGTATTTCATTTTCTGAAAGCAGTACGAAAGCAGTACGCTTTTTAATGTAAATAAAATGTCCACTATTGCCAATGTATTTATGGATCAAGATTATATCGTGTACAGTTTTGCACTTGTGTTTTATCATATGAAGGAGAGGTATTTTGTGTTTAAGAATATGTTCTTTGTGTTTAGCATCTAAAGTACAACTGCTAGAAACTATTTTAAAATGGCATAAATAGATTAGTTAATAATGACCTTAAGTCTTTTGCTGCTTATATAACTTTCCTCAAATAAGAAATACATCCAAGCTAAATGTAATCATGCTAAAAAAAAAAAACAAAAAAAAAAACATATTAAAGCACATTAGGAATTATATGTGATGGACACATTTCCTCAGTATGGTTTAAAGGAATTTGTTGCTAGTGGTTCTTATGTGGGATTCATACTGTTAGTGCTGTACCAATGACTCTGTATATAGAAACCTGAAACACTGTTGCTGATGCTTTTGGTGTAATCAGCAGTTGGCTAATTAGCGCTGTTAATATTCAGTTGTTTTTATTGTTATGTATTTGCTTCTTTTATGTATGAATAAAATTGTTTGTATTTTGTATGCCTGTTGTTACTTTTACTGTTTTGTTAGGTGCTGTAATAAGCTTCTAGTGAAGTTACATTGACAGCAACACAGTGAGTAGGCAGGAAGGAAGTATCTTTTATACATAGTAAAAGTGCAGAATTGTCTCAACATTTCCAGGACAAACATGTTGCCCACGAAGGTGTTGCTACTTTTCACATTTCAACAATTAACACATTCATTTTTCAACCAGGAGACTACACTTTACTGGGGATTCTAACAAGTATACATCAATTTAACTGCAAACAAAAGTTTAGTTTTGATTGACAAATTAATCTGTCAATCACATTTTGGTAGACACAGCACCTGAACCGACAGATAGTTCAAGCAATGAAAACTGTAAATAATGAGAGAGGCATAACTGTAACTATGGTTCAATAGGAATTCCCTTGTAAAAAAAACAAATATAGAGATGCAATTTTTTTAACTATGTTAAGTGATGACATTCTGTTATATATGATGTTAATGAAAAAACACTTTTCGCTGATCAAACTAATTAAGCCAACAATTGGTTCAATTAAGTAACAGAGATTGGTTGAAACAAAAACCAGCAGCCACAGTAGACCAGGGTTGTAGACCCCTGCTGTACATGATAGATTCAGTGGCAGTCAAAAGGTTAATACCAAGGAATTTGGCAACATTGGTCAGGTTTCCATGCAGCTTACAAAGTCGTCACTCTCTCTCCACAATCATTATTTATGTGATGTAACATGCACATGCCACACACAGTCCATGCTCTATAGGAAGTGCACATCTAAAACATTGTACGACTTTAAAGAGGGGGGATAAATCACCTTCTCACAGTTCGAGGTTTTTTTTTTTACATGACACCACTTATTCAGCGTTTCAGATTATTGTCATTTGACCCATAAAAACTGCTTTATAGTTAAGTTGTTTTATAAGCAATGTTATAAAAAATACAGAAGCTTCTACAAATACAAATAAATACCCTTTGCAATAAATTAATAAATAACAAAGCCCTTCTTTACACTTCCTATTGGTATCTTCGGGATTGGTCATCGGATAGTGGATTGCTTTAGCCTAGACTGTTCTGTCCCTTAGCAATAAGATGCAATTCATTGCACACTAGCTTTATAAATAGCATCTATCATGGGTACCTACCTACACAGGAAAAGATAAGTCACATTTGCACCAAAATATGTATTAAATTAATGTAGCTGTATTGCTGCCGTCTACCGACAACACTAGGCTTGAGCAAAATTCATTAAGCAAGATTTATTTTAAAAGTATGAAAACATGAAAAAGAAAACTTGGTTTTAACATCAGCTTGCTGCAAGACTTACTAAATTATACAAATGGCAAACGTGGCAAAGCAAAACATTATGTAATGTAATACAGAAACACAAAGGACAGGATACAAACAGGACAGTCAATAAGTCTTGCAATATTTAAAAACTGTACTGTACTAAACATTTTGACTGGATCATTTTATATCATTAACATTGTAATCTGTTCCTTCATTTTGGTTAATGAGAAAGAACCCAGAAGGACCTGAGGATTGAAAAGCGTATCGCGAGTGTTTGTTTGTTTTGTAAAAAATATATAACTTGATGTGCAAACCAATTAAGGTTTTAAAAATAAAACTGACACGCTAACTAGTTTTGGTCAAAATATATTTTAAATTGAAAGTTGTCGATGTTTTCATTTCAGTGCCCTATTCTGAAGCACGTCAAAAGGCAAAGGCAAATTTCTGGAAGGAATAAAAATACACCTAAGAAACTTAGCAATTATACAAAGATGTGACATTAAGACATGATTAGATTTCAATTGACATTAAGACGAGTGTTTGTCTTAAATCACATTGACCTAATATATAACTTGGTTAAAATTATCACTGGAGGGCCATAGAGTTACGAGTGTACAACACAGCAATGCAAAAAAATTAAAACAATGTGCTTATGTGCTTAATTACACATGGGAAGTTTTTAAAAACACTCTCTGATGTTCTGCACACACCTAATTCCTTACCAAGATTATAGGCTAGTTCAGTTGACTTCCTCAGTTTCAGATTTATGTAAAGAAACCAGGCATAACAGCATATAGCTTCATAATAGAGGTGGGTTATATGGAGTGAAGAGGTATTTCTTTACAAGCAAATATATATATATATATATATATATATATATATATATATATATACACACACACACACACACACACACACACAATGGCACAGTGAGTCATCACAAGTAATTAAGACTGCAATTTTGTTTCTGGGAACTAATTTAGCACATCAAACACTAATCAAACTTTATACAATGAAACTTGGCACAAAGCAACAGCAACAGTAGACCAAGAATAAGTCTGATTTGGCGTGTTCAAGGAGAAAAAGAGAGCATGTTTGATAGATTAAAGCCTTATTTATATATCTTAGGAAGGTGACTAGAAACAGGATTCCAATCAAAGATTTTCTTTCTTCTACACCGGATCACATACCGCATCCAATTTCCGAAAGATGTTTCTAATAATCGTTGTAACTGCACATATCTGCAGGCAAGCAAAACTGTTCAAGTACCCACCGATGGAAGTCTATAAGTGGGCAATTAATTACACTGTTCCACTGACTGGCAAAGCTCAGCTTACAAAAATGACTAAATAAATTGGTTTTAAAATGCGTAGCAAAATGGAAAACATGCAGGATATTAGTTTATTACAGGGGAATGAGGTCCCATAAATAGGTTTTGAGTAACTCGTTTTTTAAGTAACTACTACCATGTTTGCAAATTGAGATGGAAAATGTAAAAAGAGAAAGCATATGTTGTACAGTATGCTCTCAACCCCCTTTAAGTTTTTACAGATTTTTCACCCAGTTTGGTCAATTTCACCAGCTTTACACTCACTCAGTCACAGCAAATACAAACAAGACAGCTTTTCTTAAATGGGGAGAAAAAAAAAGAAAAAACAACAAAACGTTTATTTTGAATGTTTCTTTTCCTTATAATATTTGTATATGCTTATAGTAAGTTCTGTGTGAAAAAACGAACACAAAGAATTGTATAGAAAATGCTTGTACTTTACTCAAACAATGCTGAACAAAAGCCTACTGTAGAACGTTTTACTCGAGAAGTATAGCAAGCCAAATAATCATTTAGAGATATCTCAAATTGCATTTTACGATATCTTGAAATATTTAGAGATATCTGTAAAACATTTCCAGCTATCTCAAATTGAATTCCAGATATCTTTAATTGTGCAGTTTTTAAGATATCTAAAATTAATTTAAAGATATCTGTAAATCAATTTGAGATATCTAAAAATGAAATAAAGATATCTCAAATTGATTTACAGATATCTTTAAATACTATGGAAACCATATGGATTGTGCTAGCATGGTAAGCCAAACTGTCATTTAGAGATATCTTAAAATGAGGATTTAAAAGATATCTCTAAATCATTTAAAGATATCTTAAAATAACGTCCTGTTCATTTAAAGATATCTGTAAATCATTTGAAGATATCTTCAAATAACTTCCTGTTCATTTAGAGATATCTCTAAATCATTTAGAGATATCTCTAAATAACTTCCTGTTAATTTGAAGACATCTTTAAATAGACAGGAAGTCCACTGAAAACATTTTCACAGTAAGTCATTTCCAGATATCTCGAAATAGCTTCCTGTTCATTTGAAGATATCTTCAAATGATTGAGATGATTTAGAGATATCTCTAAATGAACAGGAAGTTATTTGAAGATATCTTAAAATATTTTAGAGATATCTCTAAATGAACATGAAGTTATTGAGCTATCTCTAAATGAACAGGAAGTTATTTGAAGATATCTTCAAATGATTTAGAGATATCTTTAAAGCCCTCATTTTAAAATATTTCTAAATGACAGTTTGGCGCACCGTGCTAGCCAAATCCACATATTATTTAAAGATGTCTGTAACTCATTTAAAGATATCTTCAAATAACGTCCTGTTCATTTAAAGATATCTGTAAATCATTTGAAGATATCTTCAAATAACTTCCTGTTCATTTAGAGATATCTGCAAATCATTTAGAGATATCTTCAAATAGCTTCCTGTTCATTTAAAGATATCTTTCACGGGGCGTGAGCTGGGTTGAAGAGTAAGGCAGAAGAAGCAGCAAGGAGCTGTTAGTAGGACAGAAGGTGGTCACTGACTGAGGGCGACGATGCCGACACATCCCAGGGGTAGAGGACCCAGCAACCGAAATGAGATAGACAAGATGATCGCTGACTGAGGGCGAGGATGCCGACACATCTCAGGGGCAAAGGACCCAGCAATCGAGGACAGGATAGAAAAGAGGTCGCTGACTGAGGGCGACGATGCAGACACATCCCAGGGGCAGAGGACTCAGCAACCGAAAACACTAATGAGGGTTATGACTCGAAAAGCCGCCCCTCGAGAGGAGATTGGAGAGGTACCCAGCATCTGAGACTTCTGTAAGAGGCGCTCGTAAAACCCCCGATAGGCCGAGACGTCACGCAGCTTGGGACCTGAAATAAGGACAAAGCATTGAGGTTAGTATAGGACTCAGCACGAGTGACCACGTCCTGAAAGAGAGGCAGAATAGAACAGAGCCTCGAGTAAGGCAAGATGAGCGCAGGAGCTGCGACAGGACAGAGTTTGGCCGGGGGTCTGCTCAGACTCACATGGTGAGAACCCCCCTGAAGGTAAGGGAGGCGGATGCCTGGCCCTGAGGTCAGGGAAGTGAGACTCATGAATGAATGAATAAATGAAAGAATCCACTGCAGAAGAGGGCCAGCTCCCCACATTCATGATCTGGCTGTGATTGATGTTGGCCCTTGCAGCAGAGGGGGCTGTGCTTACAGAATGATTTGGGGGGGGGGGGGGGGGGAGGCATGCTTTGGAGGTGAAGTAGGTTGAGATCCAGTGACGAGTGATCCGAGGAGTGGGGTAGAGTAGAGGAGGGAGGCTTGCTCTGGATGGTAGAGATGTGGGTTGAGAACCAGCGATGAGTGATGATAGGAGCGAGAGGAGTCAATGAACTGAGTCAATGTCTAGGGGGCGGGTTAAGGTTACTTGCTGGGGAGATACCTTGATGTTGAAAAGAAGGGGCAGATAGGGGACTCTACCTGACAGATGAATGAACTAACCATGCTGAAATTGATCTGTCTTGGAGGTACGACCGAATGATGAAGTAAATTAGAAGCAGAAGAAACTGTGAGTTCTGAGGAGACTGAAGAAGGCCGAGATACATTGATGTTGAAAAGAATGGGCAGATAGAGGACTCTGCTTGACCGCTGAATGAAGTGACCACGCTGAAATGGATCCGTCGTGGAGGTACACAACTGAATGATGGAATAAAATTAGAAGTAGAAGAAACTGTGGATTCTGAGCTCCTGAGGAGACCGAAGAGGGCTCAGATGCAGATGATCTCCATAGGTAGATCCTTGTATGGGGCGAAGTGGCGTTTCCAAAGAGTAGAATGAGCAAACGGAGAATGTTCATTAATGTAGACAGGCGGGAAGGTGAGGCAGAAGGGAAGGCTCTTAAGAATCCCACGGAGGGTGAGGCGAACTGCTGGTATGGAGAAAATGTGGGAGAGAGAGAGAGAATCCCTACCGTGGACGATGAAAGCCAGGATCCGGTTTTGTTTGAAGGAATAGGATGAATCCGATTCTGGGCACAGAAGGCTGAAAACACTGACCAAGCTGTAGAATATGAAGCTCTCGAAGAAGGGCGAGGGCTGCAGACATGAAATGCGGAGCAGATTGAAGGAGGTTACTGAGAGTAGGATTCAGTCAAATAGCAGCTGATGAAGCTGGGGAGTCTGGAGGGGGGGAAGCAAACGGGACCAGCTGACGGAACTGGATACCGAAAGTAGAGGCCGAAGGGGAGCTGGAACTGAGGGTTGAGATAGCGGCTGGAACTGAACGAACATTGTAAATCGACTGCTGGGGAAGCTCAGCACCCTTTGTGCTCCATTTTCTGGAAACAAGGGAAGAAAGGAGATGTCGACCATCCTATGTGTTAGTTAATACGGGATCGATCAGCGGTCTGCTACTATCCTGTCTGCTTGAAATGGAAAAGGTGAACTCACATTCAGAGATTGGGTTTCACAACTCCAGTCATTCTCCTAGTAGTGGAACTCCTTAACTCATAAATCAAGACAGATTTCCAGTCTCATACCACGTCTCTCACCATGCATTAATGCTGTAATATTTGAGAGGATGTGAGGACATCTGAATAGATTGCTGAGAAGGTCAAGCACCTCGTATTTTGATTAGATGGGGATTAGCGTTAGCCTTGATTGTGGAATGCTGCCGTGATCTGCATATTGGAGGAAAGCGGGAGCGGTGGAAGTTAGTCATGTATATAAATAAGTAACGCAGTACTTAGAGGTCATGATTCGGCACGTTGAATTCGTCTCCACCAGTTGTGAAAGCGCAGCAACAGGAACCCGGAAGACAGCAGTACTGAGGCACAGAGCACGCAGAGCCTGATGAAGCTGCCTGGTCACCATGACAACTTACCACTCCCCGCAGTCACTCAATGACGGCGTTACTGTGGTAACCGTGGTCTGTAAGGCGCCGGTGGAAAAGTTGCAGTGCAGCACTATCGTTGGAGCATGTTGTGACCAGTCAAACCACGAGCCGACACTGGTTGGGCAGGATACGTCTTTTAAAAGGTTGAACGTAGCTAATGGAGGTCCAGGGCAGGATCTTCCGATGGAACGGTAACTGTGCTGGCTCTGTGGGAGCAGGGGAGGGGCGTCTAATTGCAGGCGAGGAGTAAAGAGAGATTCCGCAGCCAAAGCTTAATGGTGGATTTAAAAGAGCTAAAGTAAGGCAATCGCTGACAACGGGAATGTCGATGTCTTGTCGAAGGAGCCTGAAAGTTTAGCAGAGGACCAGTCTTTCTGATAAAGTTGCAGACAGGTTGAGTAATGACGCTGCGCTTGAACGGCGCTGTTGCTGGATGGAACAGGAAAGACAAACGTTGGAGCTCTTGAAGCCGAAAAGAGACGCTGTCTGAAAAGAAGGATCACCTGAGCAGGTAGGAAAATGATTGTTAATATCTTGGCAGCGCTGTGCAGAGAAATGACCAGCAGTGAGCGAGGCAACGAAGTTTAGATATTTAGCGGTGGAGCACGAAACGATGGCGTCTGAGCGTTTGCTACAAAAACGAAACACTAGACAGAAAAGGTGCAGGTGATCAGGGCTTAAATAGAAAATAGATGCTAATTAACAGGAAATTAGAAAATTGGGAGATTGAAGGATTGGAAGCACCCAGCTCCACGCCCCCTGAACCACGCAGGCTAACATTTAAATAGACAAGAAGTCCATTGAAAACATAGAGCATTTTCACAGGACGTCATTTTCAGATATCTTAAAATGTTTTAGAGATATCTCTAAATGAACAGGAAGTTATTTCGAGCTATCTCTAAATGATTTAGAGATATCTCTAAATGAAAAGGAAGTTATTTGAAGATATCTTCAAATGATTTAGAGATATCTTTAAACAATTTAAGATATATCTTTGAATGAACAGGATATTATTTAGAGATATCGCTAAATGATTTAGAGATATCTGAAAAGTATTTCAAGATATCTCAAAAACATTTAGAGATGTTAAAATGATTTAAAGATATCTAAAAATGCATTTTATATATCTCATTTAAAGCTCAATTTAAAGATATCTGTAAATCATTTTGAGATATCTCTAAATGTATTTTAGATATCTTAAAATGATTGAGATATCTTTAAATATTTCAAATATTTAGAGATATCTATAAATGAATTTGAGATATCTCTAAATGATAACTTGGCTTGCCATAGAGAAGACCCTCTTTTCACCTGACAGCATGCAAATGAAGGAGAAAGGAGGAGCTCAATATGCAAATTAGCCATGCGCTAATTGAGCTGTTTTCGCAGACAGCTCGGGAAAATATGGTTTCCATGCACAGAGAACAGGTACACCAGAGAATCTCACCTGGAAATCCATCGTTGTCAGGTGACATCTTGTTTGAGTGAAACTGTTTAAAACATAGTGTTTAGCTGATGTAATGAAGCTTGATTTGTAAATGCCTCGTGTCTGGTTGTTTAATAATGTGTTTTAGTGCTCTTGCCCAAATTGTTTTTCAAATGTCCATTGGTGGGGTGGCATACCGTTAGTAGTGAATACTACTTCAACTAATTTAATCAACTAATCACACAACAATTAACCCAGAGGTATATAATGAAACTGTCCAGCCCAGCTATTGCAGATCGACGTATGCTCCCAAGCCTGCCTGGATTGGGAGCAGTGGACGTTTTCACATGAAAATGCGGGTTTCCATGTGAAAATGGGCGTGGATTTCCGTTTTTAGGTCATGCTCAAGAGTAAAACCGCAATATATGAAGGGCTGAGACCCACAGAAGAAAAATAAAAAAAAAATATCACAAATACTATACAAACTCATTTTAATGTGGGCCTGAGATATTATAAACAGGGCAGCAATACATCCAGAAACACATAGAAATAGGAGGCTAATAATACAGTACATCAGAGTGTAAACTTAATATAAGTTTTTCAATTATGAAGTCTTGCTAGATGAGAACGGGCAATCACCGTTTACAGTAGCGTAAAAGTAACAGATTGCATACACTACAAGTAAAAGTAATGTTACCTATTATCATTGCTTAATTTATGCCAGGGCTTGCCTGGGCAGGGCCCCAGTACCTCTGCAAGTCTGCAAGTTCTTGCGTGCACGCTAAACCTGAGAGACAGTCCGCGGCCATGTTTGTAGCCTACTTTAAATTACTTTATGATTTTAGCTTGAGTGCCTTTAAGTAAAATGACACTGGCTGCAACTCCATTGTCGTTTTTTTATACACAAATAAGCTTGCTTGATTTGAAAAACGTCATGAACGACACAAGCAACTTCTAACACCACTTGGTTTGATTAAATGAGTTTTACACAACAAAATATGAAAGCTGAACATAAATTTCAACAAAGAACAACGACAACTTTAATGAAAAAAATATATTGTAGCCTACTTCAATAGCAACATTAGCCTGCTATGTTATTTTAAACCAAAACAAAAAAAAAGTAACGACGATCTGGTTCTCTTGCCTTTTTCAATGAATATAATTGAAAAAATTAATAGAGAATAAAACATACTAAGATAACAACTACCTAGCCTAAGTCTAATTAATCATTTTTGTAATATACCAGTGGCTTCTGTTGCATACACATCACTGATAATAGTGCAGACTCTGGGGCAATCCAATGTTCGTGTTGGGGAGCGTATTTTTTTTGTTTTAATTAATGTCGTCCTTCTGGAGTCCTCTGAATGCCTTTTAATTTGTTTGTTTTTTAAAACATTTAAATGCAAAACCATAAAAAAACATGTATACAGGCTTTTATTTATTTATTCATTATTTGTCCTGTGGTTGCCTTGAATTAATTTTTCTGCATGCACTACTGCTTTGTATATGATGTAGTATACGTGAATGTAAACACTAGTATGTACAATACTCTTTCAAATAAACGTGTTATGCTTTTGAATGGGAGGTTCATTTTATTGTCATTGCTTGCGCCCTAGCACCTCTCTCACCTCTGGGCGGTTCTCCTGGAGCCAGGGGGAAACCCTGTATTCTTTACTAACAATCTAACCCTAACCCTAACCCAACCTAACCCTAATCCTTGTTAGTCGGGTCAAGTTCTAGTCTTCTTAAATGTATCCGCTATCCTTCTCTTCATTTTCCACTTGGGGGAAGTAACTCTTCATTCCCAGCCTTGGAGGCCGATCGGTTCCCCGTGAGGACGGGGAAAGCATAGTCATCTTCCTAAAGTCACAAGCACATAATTACTATTTCAAGTCCCAGGGCTTATTCCTCGCAGCCCTTGCTGGATAAATGCAGTTATTAATATTAGGCTTAATAATACATAGGCCTCTGTATTGTAATGTAACCGATACATTTCTTATTTTCATGTCCTTGATCACAATTAAAATAATTAGTTTAATCCATATTTATTATAAAACAATTACACTTTCAAAAACAACCATATTTATCTCTAAACTGAAATCTCTGATCCCGGTTAAACATGCAGTGATCGTGTTGTAGCTCACCCTGGTTCCACACTCAGTGGTGAGGGTTCTCCTCCTTCAGGCTTGCAGACGAAAACACCAACCAAACAAAGAACCAAGAAACAGGCTTTTTCAGCCTCTTTTTAAAGGCAGGTGAGCAGGGTTAATTGATTGTCAATTCTTCAGCTGACACCTTGCCACCTGCTGCACATTAATTTCAATTAGGCAGGGAGGGAAGTCTCACCTCCAAGCCCTGCCATCCAGGACATACATTAATTGCATTTAAGCTGCTGACATTGCTGCATAGGCACAGACAAGTTTAATTGCGTGATAATGGACCATTAGTTGTTTATAGTTAAAGCATATTAACTGAAATTGTATTACGTTAAACTAAAAACGGTATCAAAAGTACATAATTAGAAAGTTTATTTTAAATGTAGGGCCTATATATACATACAGTATTTATTCTCATGGATCTGACTGCCCGAACGTGATGGACATAAGAAATGTACCAAAAGTTGTCAGATTTCAGGGGAAAAATGCAGCTCTCTCTGAAGAAAAATGTAAGCAGTAAATGCTTAGGACAAGCAAGCACACTAAATGAGTCTTATCCTTCACAGTACTAAGTTAATCCACTTGAACAGGATCATCACAAATCTGATTTGATATGCTGCAATCAGGATCTTGTTTAGTCTGATTTAGCAGATGATCTACCTGTGATGATCAACTTCTGGTACGCTGCAATCGGGATTAGAAGGTGTACTAACTAAACCTGCTTAATCCACTAGTTAGACACATCAAGTGGACCTCATTTGGTACGCTGCAATTGACCCAAATAGTCTGAAGTTTTCACATTATCTGCAAAACTATTTCCCTTTATTTAAAAATAAATAAATGCAATAAAACATTTCTACATTTTATATAGATTTTCACCTGAAATTTCACCCACTCATTAATGTCAAAAGATATTTATAGCAAGAAAAAGCAATGCTGTTATGTTTGGTAAATACATTTACTGAATGTAAATCATTTATTTTAAGTGCAATATAAGGCTTAACTAATGCTCATCGGTCACCCAGTATTACAAAATAAATTACCTTTTTTTTTTTTTTTTTTTTACTGGTACATTCCTGGCAAGTTTGATATGTATAAAAAAATAAATAAACAGCACATGGTGTTTTTTATGTGGTATTATACAAGAAGTGCCTGTTATACAAGAGGAGTTACCCTAGCGTCTCAGCCATGTGTGTTCTACAAGGGCTTTGAGTCTTCCATAGGGTCTGCATTACATTCCAAAAATTACACTGAGGATACATGCACATTGCTCCATGACATTATTACAAATGCAGTCTTTTCTGAAAAACTAAAATGTTTCATATCCTTAGCACTAGGTCATGTATTCAGTCTAAACAACAATGGCTTACAATAGAGCCTAAACAGTTTTAAATGCCTTGTGTGTTATGCTGCCTAATTACTTGTAATGCTATTTTGTTTATCAACTGTTATAATTCATGGAGTTTTAAAAAATCTAATGATGTCAGACAGCCTAGCAGTTGCTGTGTATTGGAATGTTGTGATGAAACACCTGGAAGTTCAGTTTTTTTATTATTATTATTATACAGCATTTATTCCTGCAATACAGAGATGTTTTAATCACTGTGGAATTTCTCAGTCATGGTATAATCTTACATAAAACTACTCCTTTCAAACTAGTCTTTTAAACAATTTTTATAAGAATATATTAAAATGCAAAAACTTTAAAATATCCTCATAAATATAAATTCAACTGCATTAAAAAAAAAAAAATCACTTGGTTTGCCAAGTGTACAATTTGGGATTATTTCTGATAGTCAAGTTTAACTGAAAAACCTAAACAATTAGTACATTTGTCAACAATTACTGGCAATTATTAAACAAAAAAAAAATAGGGTAATTGGTTAAAGTGACTTTACTTTTCAGTCTTGATTTCCACATTTGGAATATGTAGTTAACATTCAGGAAAAGGGTAGACTTAGCCATAGGCAATTATCATAATTGGTTGTATGCTATGATTCAATTTAGTTGAGTTCCTTTCTGTTAAAATATATATATATATATATATATATATATATATATATATATATATATATATATATATATATAAGAAGAAAGTTTGTCTGTCTGTCTATCGGTTCCTTTATGCATTCGGACCCCGCAGGAACCAATGCAACCAGACTTTGCATGGCCTCCTCTTTCATCCAGGGGAAGGTCAAGGGCTATGTTTGGATCCAAAATTTCGACCCCTGGGGTACTTTATTTGGTAACCCCATTGCTGGATCACTACAGTAGCCATGTATCTCAAATTAAAGAAACCCACAAAACCAAAAAAATAAATAAATTTTTAAATGTAAAATGGCAAAAACCCCAAAAAAATAACGTTAAAAAAAAGGGAAAGGGGTCCGAGCGCATTGTGCAACACCCAAGATCGGTAACTTCTAGGAAACCACAAGGATACCGTTCCCCAATTTGTCATGCATGAAGTATCCACGCAGTGTGAAATCCACAGATAAATGAGGTGTCATTGTGTGTGACTAGAATGCATGAATATAATACAGAAACTAGTAATGTAAACCAAATTAGCATTTACTGTCGATATATGCAATACAATATATTACAAAAGCAGAAGAATGTTTTAAAATTAGTTTACTTTGACTGTGATACTCCTAGCAAAATCGTTTCAAAATGCGACATACCCCCAACCCCGTTTCCCTAGCTTTTTCTGTTACCAAAAAAAATAATAATAACAAAATGACTACAAAGCTACAAGATCATAAGGCATTTTATGACAGGAATAAGCTATTCAGCCCATCAGAGCTCACAATTTCCTTGTAAACCAAGTCGTGTGTCTGGCATCTAGAAATATCACCAGGTATTATCGCTAATTTATTCCACACATTAATATTAAATAATGGTAGCTACGTGTTGCTAGTTTTTGGGGATTTCAAACAAAAACAAACAATTCTATTAATTTTTTTTAGGATTGCTATTACAAGGGGGGTGGTCACTTATCCAACCAAGCTATTTCAGTTTTAATTTTTAATTAAATTTGCTACAGATTTCTAGAATATTTATTTAACTTGGAAGTTGTGGGGTAGGATGTGTAGATCAATGAAAAAAAAACTATTTTAATACATTTTAATTCCAGGCTATCTGGCAACAAAAGGTGAACATTTTGAAAGGGGGTATAGACTGTATATATTGGTATACATATGCACTATTATTTTCCTCCACAGGAACTATACCAGTCGGATGGTATAATATATTGTTTTTATTTTGGGTTTAATTTGATTCAAAATTAAGCCATAAAAATGTCAAATATGTTATAGCCTTTTTTCAAATATTAGCCTCCAGCTAAAATGTAATTGGCTATTTATTCAACTCAATCTCGTCTTTGGTGTAATATCCTTGTCTAACTAAAGTTAAACTAAATTAAATTAAACTCATTATTTGGAGCATTTGTTACTGGAAATGCACATTTATTCCCCCACGACCCCAGGCATTAAAAAGAAAAACAATATATAATAATAGCTGCCTTTAATTTTATTTACATATTTATTGATAAAGGCGGCCACACAGCATGCTCTTGAGGGGACACAGTAAAAAAAAGGTTAGAATAGGACTGCTCTGAATATAAAAGCCAAGGTATCGTTAATCCCCACCCACCTCCAAAGAAAACTCCTGATTTTGTATTTTCAAAAGTTGGCAGATATATAATAATCATCTGTTAATTATCATACAAAGGGAACATGTTTGGTTTTGAATGAACTTGAGTAACACACCATCCATTATTTTCATTACCTTCTTAAACCTTAGGAACAAAGGACATTGTACCCTTAATCTGTTCCATCATTTATCATCCATCATCTGGTTTTGTGTTGCGGGTAAACTGATTGCATACCAGGGGACTAGATTCTCCAAGCTTGTAATCAAAAATCATAAATCCAATCAGAATGCAAAAAATAATAATAGAAAAATAATACAATTATCAAACCAGAAACAAATAACTAGTGCAAGTAATCTTAAAGAGCAGCTTGTTATGGGCATAAGATATTTGTGTCCTATTCTTGTTGTTTGGATTCACTTTGTGTCATTTCTGTTTCACCCTGGTGTACCAGTTGTACCCAAAATGATTCTGAGGGCCATATCATATACTGTAAAGGCCAAAAAGATGCTATAAACTTGGGACTTTTAAAAACCACGATTTAATGATTTAATAGAACAAGTTAATCCAGTCAAGAAAAACAGAGTTAGTTGGGACAACACTGCTATTTTCTACTAAAACCAAGTGGCTCTTTAAGATGTTTTTTTTTTTTTTTTTTTATAAAGTACCCCCAGGAGAATTTGTATAAGTTTGCAAACCTGATGCTGTTGATGCTGTTACACTTGCTATATCCTGAGATTTCATAAATCATTTAATCTACGATATATTCCGTGATTCCATAGGTACATGTTTATTGTGGGTGACAAATAATAATTAATACCCCTTTCCTGCCATATAATAATTATTACCCCTTTCCTGCCTGATTTTGATGAAAAAAAGGGAGCAAACGGAAGCAGATTGACTTTGTCCTGTAATTTGATTTTGGTGACATGCTTTGCTCCATCTTTTTTTTGTCAGCGCTAGTGCCACTGGTCAGAACTTTCGGGGCTTAATCTCAATTATATGTTAACTTTGAGCGATTTTCATGATGGTGCTGAAGGGGTGGCATCTGTATTTCAAGCTTACAAAGTAGTGGAAGAGGCAAGGCAACACAAGCAACCGCACCAATCATCAAGTAAGACGAACAACATACAACTCTCTGGAGATAACACAAGAGACATCCATTATCATGATCCACTAGGTGTATGAGGTCAGCTGCCATACCAGTGTGTTGGGGGACGCCTGCATGCTGGGCACCATGGGGCTGGGGGACCTGCGTGTATCGTACCCCAAAGTGCTCCCTAGAAACCTACCAGGAGACTGGTGGGGTCAAGGGGGAAGGCACATTGCATAAGGGTAGATTTACAGAATGCATGTGTGTGCTAACTGCCAACATAGTCCCGGAGAAATGGTGAACACAGAACATACCAACTGTGACAGTGAGGATATCCCTACCAATAAACATCCATGTCTGTATTCTGTTGCTCATCCAGTATGCTGATATAATTTCTGCCATGCATCTATTGCATGGGTGTCCTTTTTTTGCAGTGCTCCCCACCTCGCTATGTTACAGTCAGCACTCAGATATCTGTACCCAGATACACGCCAGTTGCGTTTTACCGCCCTTGTATTAATAAACTCAATCCCCATTATATATATGTAACAAATTAATGCACTTACCCATCACACTCGATTTCCGACTCTGTCACCAGTTTTCTGATACAAAGCCCAAGGTTACAATTTATCTGAATATCTGTAACAGCCGGTGTTTTAAAAAAATAAATAAATAAAAAAAAATCTCCAGTGCCAAATCAGTCTGTATTATATTATGCAGTTACACAGGGCTACCTCCTGTTTCACCTGACGAAAATGCAGCCAAAACAAAGTGAATGGGACAAGCTAGGGTAATGTAACAGTTAATCATTACACAGTTACTGTGGATGTACTTTTTTTTTTATCTGTGATCTTTAGTTGCTTTTGTGCATTGTCATTTGCAAGTGAACTGTGACTTTAGGGCCTCATCAAGCACTATGTTCTGCATTTTTTAATACTGATTTTGGATACTTTTTTTAATTCTGGAAACTATTTTTTTTTTTGGTTTTGCTAAATTGCATTGCCTTTTATGTTTTATGCAGTTCTGTGCATAGATAACATTTAGATTTTATGTTGCTGTTAGGTCATTAATGGGACATTTTACATACCGCTACAATACGTATAGGATTTAAAAGTATGTACTATATTAAAGTTAACGTGTTGTCTCTAGTTTGGCAAATGATATTTTCAGAATCATATCGTTCTGAATTAAAATACTACATCTGTTAAAATATCGTATTGTACCAACAAAACCAATACAGTACATCTAAATGGAAGCCTACTTATTTTAAACACAGTCCTTTCAGATAAGTATTTTTGATATTGTCAGTTTTTCAGGGAACACAAAAAAGATACAAGGATTGGAACGGGCCAAAATTAAATAATCAGATATGTATCACACGCATTTAACCGTCACTGAAGTCAAAATTTTACTGACTTCACTATGAATACAATTTTTTTTTCACCAGCTAATCTGTTAAAAGATATTGTCCTATTTTCTAAAGCAATTCATGCATCATTTTCTGTGGTTCTGAGGACCTTTAAGTAATGAGCATTTAAGCAGTGTAATCCGGCAAAAAACTGGTTCCGGTTCAAATGTATTAGCAATGCTATATAAACACAATACAAATCTGTCCCAAAACAGAGGAAAAAACGAGTCAAAACGCAAATGCAAACATATTTTATTATTCTTTCTTATTAAAATTATTAAAATTGCAGGACAGTGCAACAGTGTAATTTTAACAGATTGTTTGTAGTAACTGTAAATTGTCACAAAATATACATATACAGTCAAACCTGTATTAAAAGACCACTCAAGGGACAGTCTAATACTGGCCTCTTAACACAGCTGGTCTCTTAAAAGAGGGCCCATAACTTATTAATTTTCTATTTGTCTCTGACATGCTTTCCAGTAACAATGTATGTCTTACATACACTGTAAAAGCCAGCAGATGTAATATGAACAAAAGGAAGTATGTAATTTAATGACATTCATTTAGATAATGCATTTACAAAACAAATTATTTTGTGAAAGAAATGCCTGTGTCTGCCTTTCAGGTACGTGTTGATTCATTGCATCTGAAACCAACACCAGCATAAGCATAAGACCTTTTTCGATTACCGTGCACATTGTTTTCATACTCTTATAGGTATGGCTTGAATTTTTCTGTGTTCATTTTCCTTTTAACAGTTTGCCTTTAAGTCTTAAGCAGCTACATCCCAATTATGAGAACATTCTGTTAAATTAGCGGGAAGAACAACACAATACAAAACGGACACATTGGAAGCTACCCAGCTCCCAGGCAAGTGCGAGAACGAAATGCAAGTTAAAGTAGCATCTGGGGGAAGTGATTAATGTCATTGCTTGCTCTTGTGTTCGAATGAATAAAGAAGGAGAAACAGAATCAGCAAGTCAATGTAAAAAGAAGCGACTTTGTTTAGTAATTAACAGTTTAATCAAGATATTGAATCGGCTCAAAACACGGTCACGTGAACAAAAATAAAAACCTAAAACTTCAAGTCCTAGTTCTTTCCGTTTCAAAATGCTGTATCTGCGTCTTTCTAGTGCCGAATTTTTCAGCAGTTTTTTTCTGGCACTTACTGTCTTTACAAGTTTAATAACTTTAATTCTGTCATCTAGGGAGGACCTGTTGTTTCTCCACATTTTCTCTCTTCCTTTACAAGGAAGCGCTGTTGTTTTATTGATTACGGATAAAAGACTGTATTTCTTTGAATTTAGGACGCACCATTTAAAACTATATTTTTCTTATAACAATAGCTCTGTGTAAGGGTGCTTAATACCAGTTTGAGTCTGTTGCTGGGTAAGAGAATGGTGGTCGCTGGTCGCGTTAGACAGGTAGTCGCTCAATACAGTTAAATAAAAGCACAAATATCATTGGGAGGAATTTAAAGTGGTCACTTAGACCACTGACATTTACCAATAAAAATGTGTGTGTGCATATAAATATTATAATTGAGTGTGTATTGGTTGCTATAGGGCGGGACAAGGAGAGGAGAGGCAACGGTAGTTGAGTGTGATGCAGTTGTTTTTCTTAAGGAAATATATTACCTCTGAATATCGGTTTGATTTCTGTTAAAACTAAAACATATCCCACTCGGATTTTATTTTATTTTTTCTCACTGTAATTTGCCTGCTTGTTTGTAATTTCTCTGTAAGAGAAACCGAAACTAAATCTTCTCATAGATAGTAAGCAAGTTTTTTTTTTTTTTAATATAATTGTACAGGACTGAGTAAAAACAAAACAACTAAACCCCCTACAATAATATATCTTCAGCCAGCTTTCGGATAGCGCTTAGAGTGACCAACAAAGCTCTAAGTTTTCTCTGTCACAATATTAACTTGACAGTACTTGTACACTTCAATAGTACCTTCTTTCCTTTGCTGTCTTCCACAATGAAATCCTTATAGTCACAGGCATATTCTGGGTTTTCTGTGTGTTTAGGCATTTTTTTACATTTCACCACAATTTGCAATTCTGTTTTAAATTCTTGCGAGCAAGAACAACCCTCCGCTTCAAGTAATCTAATTTTAAATCTCACAATCCTCCAATAGAAATGTAGGAATGTGCTGCCACTCCGTAGTTGGGGTGGGTTTAAAGTATTCAGAACAAATCAATGCAAGATACAAGTCAGGAAGGAGGAATGTTGCCCAACTGCACTGGGGAAGTTTTCTTTTTTTTTTTTTTGTAGGTTACTGTATTTTATTAATTTTTTTCACTGGGAATGGGGTCAAATGAATGAATTGAGTAACCATTTCCAGTGTTTTCCAGTGTTTATTGGCTATGCACCGATTTCATTTTTTTTTTTTGTATCGGGGGTGTTTTATTGTTTTTTTTTAATCTGTTAAAAATGAAAATCATAAGCCCTAGTTATACTAACGTGTGTCAAAAGCAAACAGTAGCCTCTTTTTTAAAAATTCCTGCCAGTGTAAAATACAAATGTTCTTATTGTAGCATAACCAGAAAAATACAGCATTGTATTTCCCAATGTATATTATTATTATTATTATTATTTGTTTATTTAGCAGATGCCTTTATCCAAGGCGACTTACAGAGACTAGGGTGTGTGAACTATGCATCAGCTGCAGAGTCACTTATAATTACGTCTCACCCAAAAGACGGAGCACAAGGAGGTTAAGTGACTTGCTCACGGTCACAAAATTAGTAGGTGGCTGAGGTGGGATTTGAACCAGGGACCTCCTGGTTACAAGCCCTTTTATTTAACCACTGGACCACAGGTGTACATAAGTGCTTTATTATTATTATTATTATTTATTTCTTAGCTGACGCCCTTATCCAGGGCGACTTACAATTGTTACAAGATATCACATTATTTTTACATACAATTACCCATTTATACAGTTGGGTTTTTACTGAAGCAATCTAGGTAAAGTACCTTGCTCAAGGGTACAGCAGCAGTGTCCCCATCGGGGATTGAACCCACAACCCTCCGGTCAAGAGTCCAGAGCCCTAACCACTACTCCACACTGCTACACCTGATTGTTCCTGATTTGTTTGGGTGGGTTCTTTGTCACTAAGCCCTTTGCTATGACGCATTGACATAAATTATGTGTAATACATAGTGCACAAAATTGATGATTGGTCAGTTGCAATGTTTCTGCACACTGCCCGCTATCTGTAGAAAGACAATAGAGCGTGATTGACATTATTTAAAATATGTTGTCAAACCCATGTTTATCGGTTTAAAAAAATAAAAACCGAATCTTCTAAATAGGTCTTTGGGGTGTTTTTTTGGTTATTATTGGTTAAAACCAAAAACTTTAAGCCCCACATATGGGGTTGCAAGCAGTGACAGGTTACATTTTAAGTAAAAAGGTGAAAACTGACAAGTAAACCACCTCTTCATATCGTTGGATAAAAAGAAAATATGTGATATTACTTGTTGTTTTTCACAGCCTGGGCATTTGTATATAGGCTATAGTCAAATGACAGATTCATGGTCAGCAGCTTTCCTAGGCACATTGTTTGTTCAAAATGGGACATCCTGAATTTCGAGGGGTACACAGTAATTGCACCTATGATTTGAAGTGCTGTCACTCTTTTTACTGGCAGATAGATGTATTGACCATTCTGAAGCAGGCGGAAAGCAAACTGCTGGAAGTTTAAATTAACCACCACTTCGTTTTTTGAAAAATACACAGGTTCTTAGATCATTATATATGCCGCCAAAGAGAAAGTGTTGGAATAACTAATGAACCAAACTAGCTGATAGATTACCAACGTGTTTTCTGCAGCTTTAGAAAATACTCAAAATCGGTGGAGAAAACGGTCAGAATAATTCCCTCTAATTTAGCTAAGTACTTAACTATAATACCACAACAGAAACTTCCAATGTACAGATGTACAATGGCGTCTCAAAGTGTTGGATGTAATCAGAAACATCTGTCAATAAACTTGTCCAGGAGGGCAGAACAAATATATCCGTTAATACAGATGTAAGCAGATGCAAGCTGTCTGTGCTCCAGCATCAAAGGTATAGTGCTGCCCTAGAGCATCTCAGCCTGTGCTGGAATTAACAGTTGTGGTTTTGTGCATAATTAGTCTCCCGATGTGTTGGAATTTGTTCTTTCTTCACAAAATTGCATTGCTGTTTGTTCTAATGTATTGCTGTAGGTAAGGGTTTTGACCATGTTATTAGGTCTTTGCCCTAATAAAGTGACCACACCTGTATAATGCTGATAATTCCTGTAGGGGGGTAAATCATCAATAGGCGTTAATACCGCCAACTAAAATAAAACTCATTTTTTGTAACGCACATGTTGATGTACTGTATTAAAAGGGTCTACGTTGTTAACCTGGTAAATGTGCTTAAACAAAACCATTCAGTAGTATTATTGTCTTTCCATGCCTCTGTATTCCTTCATGTGAGCTTTTGAAATGGGATACAGACTTAACATCGCTCAGCCAATGGTAATACATAAGTAAGATTCATTCGTTATTTTGTTACCTCTATTTCCTTATTCTAGCATTTTCTGAGGTTGCCGTACATTACGCTTACATTATCTATAGAAACAATTGTGATGAAGCTTGCAAAAGACCTTTATAGCTATTTATTGCAGGGTATAGGGATGGTGTGTGTGTGTGTGGGGGGGGCTTAGGGGGTCATGCCCCCCCAGTCCAGATCTCACATTGAGCTAAAAAAATCTATGACAATCATTAATAAATGTAAAGTTAAACATAAAAATCTAACTATAATATGCGTTATTTCTGGAACATTAATAAGATTATATGTATTTACAAATTAGTACCAGTAATACCCCCCCATTAGCAACCCCCTTTGTGGGGTTTCCGTTTCTCACAGCATGTGATGTTTACTTATCTGCGCATTTCAAGGGAAGAGTCATATTGCTGAGCAAATTGTTTAGTGCCATTTCCTCTAAAGGTCATTTTGTTTATTTATTTATTTATTTATTTATTTATGCAAGTAAATGGAACTGGTAACTTGCAGCTGATTTGGTAACTAATACAAGAGCTTTTATATATGCAAGATTGTCTAATCAGTTTAAATAAAGCATTTGTTACTTTACAGTAGCTTGGTGTGTCAATGTTTGTTTATTGCACTCCCTTTGGACCTGTGCACTGTATTCATTTCAACTTGTAGGTCAGAATTAAGGGTTGCTAGTATGTTAATAAAAAAAATAATGACTCCAGACACAAATATAGCCTTCAGCATAGTGTGGCGCTTAGAGTAATTAGTGCTGTGTGGGTGTTATACAGTATCACGTAGTAATATTATGTATTTATTTGTGGTCATAGTGAAGAGTGACATGAAAAAGATATTTGTAGAAAATCCCCCCCCCCCCCCCCCCCTTAATAGCAATCCTAAATTAGCTCAGGTGTAACCAATCGCCTTCAAAATCACACACCAAGTTAAGTGGCCTCCACCTGTGTTAAATTGTAGTGATTCACATGATTTCAGGATACATTCAGCATTCAGCAGTTCCTGTAGGTTCCCTCTGCTGGGTAGTGCATTTCAAAGCAAAGACTCAACCATGAGCACCAAGGCGCTTTCAAAAGAACTCCGGGACAAAGTTGTTGAAAGGCACAGATCAGGGGATGGGTATAAAAAAATATCAAAGGCCTTGAATATCCCTTGGAGCACGGTCAAGACGATTATTAAGAAGTGGAAGGTGTATGGCACCACCAAGACCCTGCCTAGATCAGGCCGTCCCTCCAAACTGGATGACTGAGCAAGAAGGAGACTGATCAGAGAGGCTACCAAGAGGCCAATGGCAACTTTGCAAGAGATACAGGCTTTTATGGCCAAGACTGGTCAAAGTGTGCATGTGACAACAATATCCCAAGCACTCCACAAATCTGGCCTGTATGGTAGGGTGGCAAGAAGGAAGCCATTACTCAAGAAAGCCCACCCTGAATCTCGTTTGAAATATGCAAAAAAACACTCAGGAGATTCTGTAGCCATGTGGCAAAAGGTTTTGTGGTCTGACGAAACTAAAATGGAACTTTTTGGCCTAAATGCAAAGCATTATGTTTGGTGCAAACCCAACACAGCGCATCACCCAAAGAACACCATCCCTACTGTGAAGCATGGTGGTGGCAGCATCATGTTCTGGGGATGTTTCTCATCGGCAGGGACTAGGGCACTTGTCAGGATAGAAGGGAAAATGAATGGAGCAAAGTACAGAGAAGTCCTTGAGGAAAACCTGCTGCCCTCTACAAGAAAGCTGAAACTGGGACGGAAGTTCACCTTTCAGCATGACAACGACCCAAAGCACTCAGCCAAAGCTACACTGGAGTGGCTAAGGAACAAAAAGGTAAATGTCCTTGAGTGGCCCAGTCAGAGCCCTGACCTAAATCCAATCGAAAATTTGTGGCATGACTTGAAGATTGCTGTCCATCAACGGTCCCCAAGGAACTTGACAGAGCTTGAACAGTTTTGTAAAGAAGAATGGTCAAATATTGCCAAATCTAGGTGTGCAAAGTTGGTAGAGACCTATCCCACAGACTCACAGCTGTAATTGCTGCCAAAGATGCTTCCACCAACTATTAACTCAGGGGGGTGGAGACTTATCCAATTATGATCTTTCAGTTTTGTATTTTTTAATATATATATATTTTTCTCAATAAAAACTTTTTTCCCCTTAACAGTGTGGAGTATGGTATGTAGATAAGTGGAAAAAAATCCTCATTTATGCATGAGGCACTGCGACAGGCTAGCTGCAGGGATGACGTCAGGCCAGAAAGAAACACACAGACAGGCAGTACTTGCAGTGAAACTGAGACGCAATTGCTGCGCTCAGTGTTTTAATGAAACAAGTAAAAGATTTTAAAAAAAAACATTACACAGCAATTGAGGCCAAAATAAATAGACAATCAAAATGGATTAACACTAAACAAACAGTGGAACAAACACGTGAGTCTAAACAACTTATATTTACTTTATTTTACTTTTTATTTTCTCCTTCTCCACACTCGTTCTCCACTCACCAAACACACAACCCCGAGTGAGTAAAATGTGCATCTATATATACTGTTATGCCAGGATTTAATTACTAATTAATTATTCACTTGAATCCTAGCACGTGAACTAATTCTGTGCAGCCCTGTGCTCACATATTATTAAATACTTTAAATGCACGTGAAGTGAAGTGCAATTCCCGTGCCTAAATACAATTATACATTATAAACACTCGTGCTCATTACCCACATTATATCCCGTGTACCAACTACAATACACCAACATTAACATTAACATCTCAGTTGCTACAAAATTGGATTTAATCTCTAGAATTCAACAAGGAGAAGACTTTTTGTGACGGTAGACTCAGAAAAATGTATTTGCCATTTTTTTGAGAATGATCTATTTAAAAGGGTCATAGTTTTTCTGCAATGCGTTTATTATACACTACTTTGACTCTAGATAAAATATGTAACACATGGAGGATAGAACGCAACCCACTGAATACTTTCAAAAACATGAGAAGCCTGTATATTCAAGTGTTACCGGCCACCCAGAGTGATTTATAAACTCATGGGCATAGAAGAATAGTCAAAAACCTCAGTAAAGCGTTTTACTATTATAAATATAGGTTCAACTATACACAACTAGGATTAACTGGGTCTACAATTTATAGTATGCATACTCATATTTCAAAATATATTTAAGATTTTATACTCACCTCAGACTAGAATAAATAAAATTAAACTTCCAAAACAAAATGATCACATATGAAATCAGGAGGTAAGAGGCTCTAACTTCCCCTGTATTGTCACATTTGCCGCTGCTATTCCTTTACAATGTCCCACAATTAAACCCCAGACTCATCTTTCAATTTTTAATGAAATGAATCAAGTATTTCCCTTTTAAGTTTAAAATGTAAGCTTTTTCCATAATTCGCATACAGTCCTGCTTAACAGAATACATTCTATTTTGTTCCTGTAACTAAAGCAATGTTTTGGGCAGAAGGGAACAAAGATTTAACATGTGTATAATAAATATAAAGATTAGACACAACAACTGAGTGCCACTTTGTTATATTTTGAAAATGATGCATATGCAGTGGTAACTTGTTGCTGTTCAAATGTTTGTTTTGATACCCACCCTAAAATAGCTTTTAAAACAATAAGGAATGTTTTTTTTTTTTTTTATGACAGGAACTGCACTAACTTTCCTGAGCTGGGACCATATTAACCACAACCCACATGACAAAAAACCACTAACTATTATTATCTCCTGCTGGCATTGCATTTTTCCTTTGCCGTCTCATATCTAGAGAAACACTTATTTTGCCAAGGACAAGATATTAAGACTATATAGGAGCTGGCCACTCTGCCTGTCTGTCTGTCTATCCATCCCTCAGTATGTCCCGTTGTTACCAATTGCAGGATGATTCAGTGTTGGGGTTGACATACAAAATACTTTGCATTAAATAGTTATTCTCAGTCTAACAGCATCGATATGCTTTATTTACTGTGGTGTGCCCAGTTCTTCATGCACAGGTGTCTACAGTGCCATGATTTCTTCCCCTTTAATAGCACTGCGCTTCCCTCAGAAGTTGGGTCGGAGCCAATCAATAGTCGGACACTGACTTGACAAGGGGTAATGTAGACTTCATAGGGAATCTGTACCAAAAGACCTTTTTAACTATGCTTCCAAAATAGTTACTCCCTGCATATAGAGTTGGTACTTCGAGACAGTATAATGAAAATATAGGTTTTGGCAGACCACATAAAAGATTTACATTTGTATTAATTTCCGATTTAGAACTATAGCTCCTACTTCTGGTGTCCATTCTGGAAAACAAGCGAAATATCTGAAATGCTCGTGACATTCCACTTACTAACCCTTCTCATCCAGTTGGATTAATACTCTACAGTACACTGCTTGCAGGCTATATTTTGGCAGCAAGTGGAATGATTGTAAATTTCTTTGGAATGATTCTGCCAGCACATTCTTTGAAGTATACATGCACATAAATTTTATTTTCTGTGTTCTTTTAAGCCCCCTCTTATTTACCCGCTGCCTGATCTCTCTTTTACCATTTGTGTGTTACTGGTACTAAAAATGATGTTCTGGATTCAGTTTGACCGAAACAGAAAATGATTTGCCCCTGGCTAACTTCCTCCTGATGTGCATCACCACTGAACATTTTGTTCAATGTAGATATCTTGCTATACAGTTAACAACTTATTTCCAGTGGGTCCTAATTAGGGTCTGGGGGAAAACCTGTATAAGTGACAGATCGCATACAGCAATAACCATCTGACGTTTTGCACACTGATGGCTAGTATTTATTTTGCACAAATTGAAAGTTATCTTTGGATTACTCCAGAAATACTTCAATAGAACATTTTAAATCACTAAAAAAAACATAGGAAAAGAAAAGCCAATTAACAGAAAATCAGGTAGCTCAAAATACAGTCGGTTTCGACTTGATAAAAGCATGTCCCTGCAAATATCACACTGGAAAAACTAGACAAGCTATGCAAATTCTTAGGAAGCAGAATATTCAAAAACTAATGGAGTAGACATATGCTAATAATCAATATGTTTTTTGCAAGGTCAGTAGGAACACTTTTGAAGAAAAACCAAGTACAGTCACAAAAGATACAGAACATTAATGCCAGAATAAACTGTGTTAAAACTTTTCTTGAAGTTGATGACAAATGACTACTGCTTTGGTTAACATGCTCTTCGCTTACTGAAAATAGTTGACATTTGACTTCCATGTACATGCATGCAAATTTAAAGCAAGAGATACGTTCATTTCAGTATCCCATTAAAACATTACTCTGCGTAGCTATTTTGCAGGTAAAGGATGATAAATAGAAAGTAAATTATGGAAAAAAAAGAAAGTAATGGGACAATTGTGCAATTATTGTTAATGACATAGCCTAGGCAGAGTGTAAACCTATATATTGTGGCAATACTGGTCTGCAGTTCTTATTCAAATACCAGCTGACAGGCAGGCAGTGGTGTTCCGTGAGACATTTAAAACGGCGCCTACATCTTAACCACTTACAATACAGTAGACTGTTTCTTTGAACTTTTACTTAGAAACAGAACAAACTGTGTGTGACAAGAGTGGTGGAAACTATTTTCTTTAAAAAAAAATCAGATTCAAAGCTAAGGGCCACCCACAAGACACTATTATTATTATTATTATTATTATTTATTTCTTAGCAGACGCCCTTATCCAGGGCGACTTACAATCGCAAGCAAATACAAATACATTCAAGTGTTACAATATAAGTCATACAATAAGAACAAGAAATACAATAATTCTCAAGTGTGACAAACCACAATTCAATAATACAGCAGATAATAGTGAAAGTTACATCAGGATATGATTAAGTAGTGATAGTTACATCAGGATATGATTAAGTACAAAATACTACAGATTAAACACTTGGGAGATTACAATATTCTGAGGTACAGGATTAAATGCAGTAAAATAGGGGGCAGATAAGAGCAAAATAAAGCATATTTAAATGAAGGGTGATAGTGTCCCAGGATACAACAGAGGAGTTCTACAGGTGCTGTTTGAAGAGGTGAGTCTTAAGGAGGCGCCGGAATGTGGTCAGGGACTGGGCAGTCCTGACATCTGTAGGAAGGTCGTTCCACCACTGCGGAGCAAGGGTGGAGAAGGAGCGGGCTCGGGAGGCAGGGGAGCGTAGCGGAGGTAGAGCCAGTCTTCTAGTGCAGGCGGAGCGGAGAGGTCGAGTGGGGGTGTAGGGAGAGATGAGGGTCTGGAGGTAGCTGGGTGCAGTCTGATCAAGGCATCTGTAGGCTAGTACAAGAGTCTTGAACTGGATGCGAGCGGTGATCGGGAGCCAGTGGAGCGAGCGGAGTAGTGGAGTAGCGTGGGCGAAGCGAGGTAGAGAGAACACCAGGCGAGCAGCAGAGTTCTGGATGAGCTGGAGCGGACGGGTGGCGGACGCAGGGAGGCCAGCCAGGAGGGAGTTGCAGTAGTCTAGGCGGGAGAGTACCAGGGCCTGGACCAGGAGCTGGGTAGCATAGTTGGTGAGGAAGGGTCGGATTCTTCGGATGTTGCTCAGGAAGAATCTGCAAGTGCGTGCCAGAGTGGAGATGTGCTGGGAATAAGAGAGGCAGGGGTCCAGGGTGACTCCAAGGTTTTTAGCTGAGGAAGAGGGAGAGAGTGTGGTAGATTCCAGAGGAACAGAGATAGAGAGATCAGAGGAGGGGGAGGAGGAGGGAAAGAAAAGGAGGTCAGATTTAGAGAGGTTGAGTTTGAGGTGATGCGAGTGCATCCAGGAGGAAATAGCAGACAGACAGGTAGAGATACGGGAGGAGATGGTGGAGTCAGAGGTGGGGAAGGAGAGGAAAATCTGAGCATCATCAGCATAGAAATGGTATGAGAAACCATAGGATGCGATGAGGGGGCCCAGGGAGCGGGTGTAGAGAGAGAACAGGAGAGGACCCAAGACTGACCCTTGGGGGACTCCAGTCAAGAGAGGGTGAGGTGTGGAGGTTGCTCCACGCCAGGTTACCTGGTAAGTGCGGTTGGAGAGGTAGGAGGAGAACCAGGCCAGAGCAGTGCCAGAGATCCCCAGGTCAGCAAGAGATGATAGTAGAATAGAGTGATCAACAGTGTCAAAGGCAGCAGAGAGGTCGAGGAGAATTAGGACAGAGGAGAGAGAGGCAGCTCGGGCACACTTAAGTGAGTTGGTGACAGAGAGAAGGGCGGTTTCAGTGGAGTGAGCAGAGCGGAAGCCAGATTGGAGAGGGTCAAGCAGAGAGTGGTTGGACAGGAAAGCAGAGAGCTGGCGGTGTACAGTCCGCTCGAGGGTTTTGGAGAGGAAGGGTAGGAGGGAGACAGGACGGTAGCTCTGGAGGGAGGTGGGGTCGAGGGTAGGTTTTTTGAGGAGGGGAGTGATAGAGGCTTTTTTGAAGGCAGAGGGGAAGATGCCAGAAAGTAGAGAGGTGTTGAGGAGGGAGGAGATGAAGGGGAGTAGAGCAGGAGCAGCAGCTTGAAAGAGGTGAGTGGGGAGGGGGTCCAAGGCACACGTGGTGGGTTTGTGACCCTGGAGCAGGGAGGAGAGGTCAGAGTCTGAGAGGGGCAAGAAGGTGGAGAGGGAGGGCGAGTTAGTAGGGGATGTAGTGGGTGTAGGGGTTGGAGCAGGAGGGGGTGCGGGGGAGGGAGAGGTGTTAAAGAGTTTGCGGATATCTGAGATTTTAGAAGAGAAGAAGGAGGCAAAGTCGTCAGGGGAGATAGAGGAGGGAGGAGGAGGGGGGGAACCCAACCAAAACTGTCCCATTGAAAAATGAAGTTATGGTTACAAATTGTCTTTTTTTGGAGAGAATGGCAGTTAACACCATTAGAGGAATCCAGCATTTAAAGAAGAATGATGAATGCTTGGACGCAGTTCTACTAGGACAGGGAGTTCCAACCAGAGATTAATGCAAGGACATTCAACAAGTTCCAGAAGTGCATAATGCAACAAATGAGCAGCATCAGTTTCAGAGTCTATCCTCAGAGTACAATCTGTTTACCCTTTCAATATTACCCTAAATGGAAAGTTGTGCCCCTAGTGGGCCATGCATAAAAAAAAAACCTTGTGCTTGGTAGCTTCAGAAGTCTGGGTGAAGAACAACAACAACTGGCATTCCCACATTTTTGGTATTAAAACTGTCTGGCGGCCATCTTTCACACTTTGCTTAAATCACCAGCTCTGACAAAAAAGAACGCCAATTGTAATAACCTTAACAGAAAACCCAATAAATTCAGTAAAATTACACATACTATACTGGATATATTATCCTAGGTGATTCGTCCAGAAATACATAGCCAGGATACATAACCTGCTGGCCTGCGCAATATATAATGCATTAATGTCCTACTTCATAATACTGTACTGACAAATGAGAACGGGTGCCAAACTGACGCCATAGCAAGGGTGGAAATATAGCAAAAGTCATTAAATCCCTACAGCAAGTTGGTGAACAAAAGGTATTCTGTAGTGCAACTAGACTGTAGTGACACTAGTATGTTCTATGCAGTGATCATATGATAATACATTATGTCAAAAAGGAGGATAATATGTCAATGGTTAAGCAGTTATTTAGTGCATTTCAATTAGTTATGAGTATTGTGACGGACTGCTATGCTTTTATGTACACTTGCTCAGATAGATGCATTTGCAGATGGCAGACTATGTGGCATTGCAGTGGAAAATAGCATTGTTTATTATTAAAGCACATCAGTTCAGAATAAGGGAGGACTGTTGTATTAATTATTTCTAAAATAAGGGTTATACGTCATTTTTTTGAAGCAATTTCTGAAAAAAAAACCTTCCTAAATCTCCATCACTATAAACTGCATCTCCACTGGATTACAGTACTTCCAACATCTCACGTCATTACAATTACCAGCAAGATTAAAAACAGTGTGTTTCAGACTGTTTTACATTTCACACGGCTACAACTAACATTCTGTAGTGCCTTACTCTTTTCAAATTGTGTGCCGTTATTTCACCTCTGATTTTCTGTACAAATTGGAATGTCCAATCATTTTTTACCCTCACCGCAGCAATTCCCCACAGAGCTCAAGGGAAACCGGAGGGTTCAGTGGGCGTACTCCGATCCTACTACCAGGCTAGCTTCCTTATACCCAGGAACTTGAGATCAGATGTCAACGAGCTACCGAAAGAGGACAAAAGACCAGCCCTGCAGGGGTCCGCTTTTGAGCTCACTGGGCACCTAGACAGCAGGATTTGCTGTAGAGCTACGCGGAGAAACAGTTTGCCAGTTTTGCCACCCTAACCCACAGGAGCACCAGAGCCAATGCCACGCGCCTTTCAAAATCTCCAGCGAAGACCATCGACGTCGCACAGCCAGGACGCAAACCTGCACTGTAGGATCCACTCTGGACACCACGCAGCTGTGCTTGTACCAGGTGAGCCACTCGGGACCCACCTTACTGTATTTTATTGGTCACGAAATGCCGTTTCAAATCCTTCATTGTTTCGACAAATGCAAGTTGCATTTCAAATGACAAATGGTGGAAGGAAGCCCCGACTTGTAGATAAAGTTAATACAACAAAATTTAAAGTTAGAATTTCCAATTTCCAAAGATTTTTTTAAGAGAACATGTGGTGATGAGCAGGGATCCTAGGAATCAGTTTGCTGTGGAATAACACCGTAAAACGTGGATTTTCTATGTTGGAGATTTTTTTGTTTTACACTTCGGGTTGGCCAAAAAACATGCAAGGCTTTTTTGTTTGTTAGATAACCAAATTAATATACATATCAGTCATATATAACCATAAAGAGGCTGTGTGGTCCAGTGGTCAAAGAAAGGGGCTTGTAACCAGGAGGTTCCCGGTTCAAATCTCACCTCAGCCACTAACTCATTGTGTGACCCTGAGCAAGTCACTTAACCTCCTTGTTCTCCGTCTTTCGGGTGAGATGTAGTTGTAAGTGACTCTGCAGCTGATGCATAGTTCACACACCCTAGTCTCTGTAAGTTGCCTTGGATAAAATAATAATTAACACAGGTAACTTTGCTTTAGATTTACATAAACATACCTGTCTAACAGACTTGTAGGACTGTAGACCTTGTGTGACTCTGACATTTGGGCTTGTGACTCAGAGATATTAACGACAAGTCATTTTATATTTTATATTACACAAATATTACAGTTACTAGAGAACCTGTGCACAATAAAAACCCACCCAAGAAAACATTATGCAAATCACTGGTTAGCACATAAGTTGTTATCCTACCTGTCATTTCAGTTTGCTGTATGCATCTGAGTGCAGCTTGCCGTATTCCAATCAAAATGACTACTTTCAAGATTAAATATTTCCTTCTGATATATTCACAGTTGCATTTGTGGAACAAAACAAAGGATTGTTGTCTCCCAGGTACATTGGAAAATAAGCAACTAGGCTTTCACTGAGTTGGCATATTGACAAATCCACAATCATAGCAATCTCTGTCTCGTAGTCAGTCAAACAAAGAAAGGCTTGAAATAAAAACAAAGAAAAAATGTGTGCTAGGAGGAGGCGTGTCTTGTTTGCTGCATTTGCAAAAAAAATCTTACGTTATATTAAAGACATGTATTGTAATGCATGGGTCACATTGACCCACGTGGCGGTTCTAGGTAAAACTGTTTATAACTATCATTTTTGTGATTCTGGCTATCCAACACCGTCAGGATAGTTAATTCATATATTTTGTAAAAGTCAAAAACGGACATACACATTTGATTTACAACGGAAGAGTAATTAACATTTTAAATGCAAAATGGGTCAAACTGACCCGCATGGCGGTTCTAGTGTTAACGTGCTTGCTCAAAAAACTGCTGGTTCATCCACTTTGTACACAGAGGAATGTTGGCTTTTACACGCATTTTGACAAAATTTGAAACGGTTTCACGTCGTTCTTTGGAAGTTGTTAGACGCTGAAATGATCCCAAAACGGTCTGTTTCAGTGTTTGATGGCCCTGCTATTTCGGCCTCATCTTGTTTACGTTTCCTTTCAATGAATTATGTTTAGCGCTTCCCATGTGTTGTACAATGGTCTGCCTACGAGCTACAGCCTTGCTGCATGAAGTACAAAACAGCACATTACCATTGACGTGAAATTCATCCTTGCCAAACTCGTTGACCCGATGTTTAGGGGTGATATTTTCTCGGACATGGACGGGAAACGGCGTGGCATCCGAGGATTAGAGGAGCGGATGCGCTTGTTAACCTAGGGGTCATGAGCGAGGGTATAAATAGGGGTCGTAGTGTAAGTGATCTGTTCCTTGGTAAATGGTTAGTTTTCAAACCTACAAGGAGTCTGTGTTGCAGTATCGTGAACCGTGAGTTTTGTCTTGTGTTTGTTAACTGTTGTCAGTTTTTAATAGACTACCAGTAACACGATCCAGAGCTGTAGCGGAAACCAGCATAAACCCGGACATCACTTTCACCCCTGCATTTCACCACTAGCACTTATTCACTGTCACTAAGAACTGTGTTTGTGTTTTGTGTTTAGTGTTGGTGTGTAAAACTGGACTTTTGTTTGCGGGTCAAACCTGGGGATTTACAAATAGCGAGTGATACACGCCGCTTTATCACTCCATTATTATTTACAAGTGCTCATTATAAGGCTCTGTTCAATAATTCAATAAACGCCATTGCACCTGGAAATCATTGTCTGTCTGTTTTTGTATCCGCTCTGCACTGCACGCACCTGTAACCACTCACCACTTTGCCATACTATAGCATCTACTTTGACTTCAATTTGGGTAAAATCTGCCAATCTGATTTAGACATTGCCAGAACTATATATATATATATATATATATATATATATATATATATATATATATATATATATATATATATATATATATATATACACACAGTATATATATAGTTCTGGCAATGTCTATATATATATATATATATATATATATATATATATATATATATATATATATATATATATATATATATACTGTGTATCCATTCTTGTTCTTTTGGACCTTAGTGCTGCGTTTGATACTGTGGATCATTCCATCTTAATTGATCGTCTTAAGGGATGGGTGGGCCTAGATGGTAAAGTACTGAACTGGTTTAGATCCTACCTTACAAACAGACAGTTCTTTGTTTCACTGGGGGAGTCTGTGTCGGGTTTAGCAAATATTACCTGTGGTGTCCCTCAGGGTTCGATTCTTGGTCCAATGTTATTCTCTTTATACATGTTACCTCTAGGCCAGATTAGTCATAAACATGCTGTAAATTTCCACTGCTATGCTGATGATACACAGTTATACATCTCTGTGAAACCTGGTGACATTAGCACAACATCAGCCTTATCTGAGTGTATCACTGACATCAAAACTTGGATGTCCTTAAACTTTCTGCAATTAAACTCTGATAAGACAGAAGTGTTGATAGTAGGCTCTCAGCAACAAATTGATTTATCAAAAATACATTTGGGGGACTTAACTCCTAATTTGAAGTCTGAAGTGAGAAATTTGGGTGTTATTTTTGATTCTACTTTAAGTTTCGAGTCGCATATTAAAATGATTACAAAAGTATGTTTTTATCATCTAAGAAACATTGCCAAAATTAGATCATTTCTGTCTTTATCTGATGCTGAAAAAGTAATCCATGCTTTTATTTCATGTAGACTGGACTACTGTAATGCTCTTTTTTCTGGACTTACTAGCCAAGCTTTATTAAGGCTGCAGCTTGTGCAAAATGCAGCTGCAAGGGTCCTTACCAAAACCAAAAGGAGAGCACATATAACTCCTGTACTTGCTTCTCTGCACTGGCTTCCAGTGAAATATCGAATTGATTTTAAAATTCTATTGCTTACATTTAAAGCACTAAATGGAATGGCACCAGATTACCTCTCAGAGTTGCTGTCTCTTTATCAGCCTCGGCGTGCATTGAGGTCGACTAATAGTGGCCTCCTCTGTATTCCGAGGGTGAGGCTCAGGAGGAAAGGAGAGGTTGCTTTTTGTGTTCGTGCTCCACAGCTGTGGAACTCTCTCCCCGACCATATCAGAGGTTCACCTACAGTAGCTACTTTTAAATCTAGGCTTAAGACCTATTTTTATAATTTAGCTTTTTGATTTTATATATTGATGTTTTTAGTTGTTTTAAATTGTGTCTTTTCTCTTTTTGTTTTTTTTTAACTGTAACTGTTTAACTTACTCATCAATTTATGCCGTTTTTTAACTTTGATTTTAATCTTTGTGTTCTGTTACCTTCTTTTTTGTTTTTTGTGCAGCGCCTTGAACCTTGTGGTATGAAAGGCGCTCTATAAATAAAGATTATTATTATTATTATTATTATTATTATTATTATTATTATTATTATATAAGCAACTTACCCTCAGTGTTTGTATTTATTAGGAAGGTGACATAGGAAGTGTGTAGTGCTGTCAGTGTCACGTCGCTCAGTGCGCTTGTATTGACCACTGAACCTTTTGTAGTCATAACCTTTCTCTTTGAACTATACCTATATACACATTTACATTTATAGTACAACTCGTACACCAAAAAAACAACTTTCAGCTGAGGCGAAACACTAAAATGAATTGCAGCGTTTCAACGATTAAGTTTCACTTCACCCTCCGGAAAAGCAAAACCAAAAAAAAAAAAAAAAAAAAAAAAAAGCCTTGGATTTTAGTTTATGCTCCAATCAGAGCTTTCTGGTATTGTGATATCACATCCTGCGACAGAACCGGACGTTGGGGTAGGAAAATTTGTACAGTGGGAACTATTGTATACAACACCGGCTGCACTCCATCCAGACATTTTTAAGCCAGTCCTGGCTGGCGGCTGGCTGCTACTGTGTATATGTATGGAGGATTTGGGTGCTTGCATTTCTGAGCGAGCACAGACTGGCTTCAGCCCATTAAACAGATGGGATCAACGGCATTGTTGATGTGCCAGTGTCACGTGAGAGGGGGAAATGAAATGCACATCACCCAGAAGGAGGGAAGTGCAATTCATTAATAAGAGACTTGGGTTCGGCAAACACTGTTAACCACCCACACCTGGTATTTCCCTTGTGAAGGTTCATAATGGAGCAAAAACATGAAGTTCACAGAAGACAGATTTCTAGGTTGACGCTGCACAGCGTATTGTTAATGTGTTTTTCCCGCACCCATAATAAATAATTTTAGTAAATGAAGTTATTCATTTTTTCCCCCTATCAATCAGTCCTTCTGTCCCATCAGTCTGATATATATATATATATTTGATGGTATGCAATCTTCGACTGAATTTGCCAGGTGAATTCATTGACGTTGCTTGCAAACAGTGATGGCATGTGCTGTTAAAGAGTGGAGATTAGAAGCAAAACACAGAAAACTTAACAGCGACTTTGATATGAATTAAGCTCTAAAAGTATGATTATAACTTATATGATTTTTCATTCGTTTTATTTTCAGTAAACTCAAATATACGTATTTTTTTCAAGAATGGATTTCTACAGTGTTTAAACTTAGAACACGGTTTAAAGTAGTATAGAAAAATAAGTACTTGTTTAATATACTGACATTTATTCCTTATAGAACTTAATGCAAAAGTGGAAAAAAGTTAGGTTTTGTGTGTGTGTGTGTGGGGGGGGGGGGGGGGGTCATTTTGATGGATTCACTTAATTGGGAACCCCACTGTATCATAAATCTAACAAATGTACACATTTACATCAGAAAAGACAAAGCTGCTGATGCTGTCAGTAAACTCATGTTAACTGAGAAACAATTATTTTACTGAAAACACAAAACTTCAAAATACAACTGTAATAAGAAAGCACGGTTATCCGGCTTGAAGAAATTGAACATTATAAAAATAGTCACAGGAAGTTTGTGTGTTTTGCAAACAGATGCCTGATGCTCTGTATGGGGATGACATGGAGCAAAGACAGGAATGAGGAAGTACACTTTTGACCAAAGCACTAACCTCTCATGTGTATGATGCGCCAGAGGTTTGTTTCTTTAATGCCCAATATCAGTTAATTATTGTCTCTTGTTTAGGAACTAAAACAAGACATTAAAACTCAATACAGACGTCATCTCCAAAGAGAAGTCTGTAAAGGTACTGTACACCTCCAAGGCTAGTTAGAGGGCTATGTGGTACAACCATTGACAGATGCTGAGATGTTAATAACTAAACATTTATGAAAACACTTGTTTCTTGGAGAAACCCTGAAAAAAGCCAATTATATTCAAATCGACACAGCCAGCCAAAAAGGTACATTTCTGACTCAAACATTAGACATGGATGTGCTATCAATATGTATAAATGCTGTGTTTCTGAAAGAGGGGGGACGGAGGGACGGGGTGGGGGCAGGGGGGGGTTGAAGTTGTACAAAAGGCATAAAGTTGCAGAAGGCAGAAGCCTTTCCATGTTTTCTGATTTTTGGCGACTGTCCTTTTAATTAATTGTAATACTTTATTTGCGTATGTCCTAGTTTAAATTAAAAACAGACTGGTATATTTGTGTCCAGATAATGAAGATTAACAGTTCAAAATTATAAATCACAGTCCATTAAACTAGTATAATGTGGACTAGATAAATGCGGTCTATTTTATTTGTCCAAACAATGGCAGAACTTAATCCCACAAACTTAATTATAAACATCATTTCACTGTTTTAATTGAACAAAAGCACAAATGCAAAATGTCAGATTAAATCAGTTTCACTTCAGACATACTTTTCATAGCAGTAATATATATATATATATATATATATATATATATATATATATATATATATATATATATATATATATATATATAAAATCTCAAGCTCCGGTGCAATAGTTTACAGCAGGGGTAGGCAACCCTGGTCCTGGAGTGCCACAATCCTGCAGGTTTTGTAGGTATCTCTTAATCATCAATTGCTAAATACCTGGAACACATGGTAATTCTCACCAATTAAGCCAATCACTGAATCAATTAGGGCTTGGGTAAAAAAACAAAAACCAGAAGTGCTGTGGCACTCCGGGACCAGAGTTGCCTACCCCTGGTTTACAGAACCACAAAGCTTCAGCTTCTGACTGTAAGACTACAGCCCCCCCCCCCCCCCCCCAAAAAAAAACAACCAAACAAACAAACAAACATAGTTCTTTGCCCTTAGTTATATTGACTAATAAATCCCCCCTATTGTTTAGAATTTGTGACCTTAAATAAAAAACCGAATCAAGACATTAATGAAAAAACCTGCATCCAGGACATAGAAATTTGTCTGTTATGCAAACAAAGTAAAACTCAACTTCAGGCATCAATAATTGGTACAGGATGTGAGAGTACTCTTTGACCTGAAGCTGTCAGTCCCCACTATTGTAGTCAGAAATCTCCACAAGTTTTACTTGAGTAATTTGGCAGTTACAAATCTCCCAAGTATCCGGATCTAGAAATGTATTCCAAGTTAAACGTCACTATGAAAGGATAACGTCACGGCCTAAGATGTTACCGGCAGGAGTTGCAGATAGCAGCGAGGCGCTATTGCACACTTTAAACAAAAAAGGAACAAAAAAACATGGCATGAGAGCCAAAACAGATGTTCAAACAAAATGCAGGCTGGGTATTTGCCTTCACTATAAAGTTTCAAAACAATGCAAAAATCACAGCACCAGTTGCCTAATTGGGGAATGGCCACACCTGTGATTGCTGGCAGGGACAGATTTAACCCCATCCCTGCCACCCTTACATTTCCACCCACACACTTCACACGGGCGCCCTGCCACACTCACTTAATGTCTTATTTTCAAATACAAATACGTTCCTTTTTATGTTCATTTTCAGTTTGAAAGCTTTTGGGCAAGGTCAGGTTATCAGCTTTTGCAGGGTATCTTGTTTCAGTATTTCTGCATCATATTTTTGCAAACATGGCTATGTGGACCGATGTCTGCGGGTCAGTTTTCATTTGGTGCAATGACATCACCACATGACACCCCATATAAAAGATAACAGGATGAAAACTGGCTTAATGAAATGAAAAGAGATGCCTACTGTTTGAGTGGTACGAGGCTTATGATTTCATTGCAAGCCACTGCGTTGAGACAAGCGGATTGCCCCGAGAGTCAGAGGTCTTTCTACTTTCCAAAAACGATTTCTTAATAGTTGTACACAACTCACACAGCTTATAGGCCAAGTGTATAACATGACACATCACGTGACCACATATTCACTTTCTGCTTGTGTTCTCTACACCAAAGCAAAATAAGTAACATGCTTAATGTGTTTACATTCTGAAAAAAGAAAAAAAGGAGCTGATTTTTTATCAATGTTTTAGCAATGCTTTTTTCTTATCTGCAAACTCAATGATATTTATATTACTTAATTAATTTACCTTAAGTTGTCTCCTTAATAAGGCTGTTAGGGAATTAATTGTAGTGTAATTTAAACTGTAAGAAACAAGGGATTTTCTGCCAATTTAATCCCCTGGGTAAACTTTTTCACTGTACATAAATTATAAATGAGCTGGAAGATAGATAGATGTGTTCAATGATGGAGTTAAAGGAAGCCAAGTATAACCACCCCCCCCCCTTACTTGGAAGCATCTCAAGAAGATAAACTGAAAAGCAAGTGTGTAATCAATTAACTGCATCTGCTTGTCTAAGATTTAGTTCGAAGACAGTGAATGTACTGTACATGTAGGTGAAGGACTAATACTGTACTAAACAAAATATCTTGCAGTGCATCCTGTTGTAATGTAATGAATACTACAAAAACATCTTCCGAGAGTTGTATTAGTCATATACAGAAGACAAGTAATCCATACTTGTACTGCATGTATTTTAACAGAATGTATTCCTGTACGGCATGTATTGTAAAGAGATGTCAATGTTTGCACTCCTTACTTTAATATAATGTATTACTTACAATTTATGTTATGTTTTATTACATAAAAGATTGTTGTATACAAAAACTCCTTGTGCCAAAATAATAATACTAATAATACTAATAATAATAATAATAATAATAATAATAATAATAATAATAATAATAATAATAATAATAAATTGCATTTCTATCTGATTCACAGAATATGGACAATTCTTGTACAATAGGTTAGGGAGAAGCCTATTTGAAATCATTTTTCTGAAATATATTAATTACAACCGTTTTTAAAGCCTCACAAAAGTACAACTATAAGCCTGCAAGAACCTGGCAATATCAACCTTGGTTTAGGAAGTAGCTTCAGATATCATTCTGATGGATTTTTAATTGGTATTTTATTGTGTTATTTGAAAAGAATAGGTGCCTAAACAGCCACACTCATCCCATTAAAATAATGTGACTTTCTCAACTCTGCTAGTCCCAACTACTCTACATATATCATTTAGAATTCTCCAGACAATCTCAAAGCCAGGTAAAGGCAGATCTAGATAATGATGATACCTCAATAAACGAGCAGCAGAACCTGTGAATATAAACAATCAATTAAACAGGCCATTTGAAGCTGCTTACTCGAATAAAAACAAAACAAATGCAGATATCCTGGTAATAACAGGCAAAAACAGTATTTCATAGTTCTAACTCACTATGTATAATTGGTTGCTATTAGTTTCCAATAAAAATGCACACTAACAAATACAGTATGACAAATGTACAGCTTTATGCAACAATACATTTTAGAAGCTGGTAACTTTCAGTAGAATTTACTACAGGTGTGCCATTACTCTTTCGGAGTATTCTCCTTTAAGAATTTGTTGTCAGGCATTAAATGAACTAAACACTCCAATTAAAAAGCTGCCTTTCCCTCACATTTACAAATTAGTACCAATCAATGGCAATTAACTTCTGCGTTAAGTCCACTGAGTAATTCACATGTTTTATTTCACTTAACACCAAACAACTTAGTTTCTTTAAGGGAATTACTGGAAAAATACAAGTATTGGCACACCCCCAATTTACAACTCAAGATGAGTAGCATACATTCCTAATTTTCCTTGTCCCTCAGCTACCTTCAGTATCTCTGAAGGGGCATCACTGTTGAATACTTTCCGTCTGCCTGCGAGAAATACTAATTTCATGCTCAAAAACAATTGGACCAACACAAACTTGACAAGTCATTCCTGGTGTACACTGGGGTACACAGCAGAATTCACACACTCACTACATTTCTCTTCAACTACATTAATCACTTCCATTCTTAAAACGAACCAACTAAGGGCAGCAGTGTGGAGTAGTGGTTAGGGCTCTGGGCTCTTGACCGGAGAGTTGTGGGTTCAATCCCCAGTGGGGGACACTGCTGTTGTACCTTTGAGCAAGGTACTTTACCTAGATTACTCCAGTAAAAACCCAACTGTATAAATGGGTAATTGTATGTAAAATAATGTGATATATGTATAATGTGATATCTCGTAACAATTGTAAGTCACCCTGGATAAGGGCGTCTGCTAAGAAATAAATAATAATAATAACCAAAAATACCAAACTAAGATTGCAAGTATTCTAATCTAATATTAACAAATATAAATATTCTTGTTTTAGTAATGGGTAAATTATCTTGTCTAATGGGTAATAAAACAATTGACTTCCGTTGATGCATATTATTACAAACCCTGGTTTCTTCATAACCATATTGCATTTTACCAGGTATGATAAAAGTGACAATCTACTCTTTACAGTACGCATTTGGCTCATTACAAAATATTTGCCCTCTCATAACAATCCTTTGGGAAGATAAGTTTCATATTTAATGGCATGAACATACTATTCAGTCCTAAAAGGAAAATAAGAGTTGTGTTGTTTAGTTGGGCCTATTTCTCGTCAATATGTGAATGATTTCAACAAATCCACCCAAAGTTACTACTGCAGAGATATTCAATAACCAAAGTGTCAAGTATGCACAATACACGGAACAGAAGCAACAAATTAGTATCGCACAATGACTGAGCAGGATCAATTGAATTCAAACCCATCCACAAAATGAGAAGAGAGAAATAAAATACTTTCAGTCAATACTTTGCTCTAAGAGTGAGATGTGGAAATCAAGCAGCAGTAAACAGCTATCAGCTAATGTTGTCCGACCAAGAAGCACCAACATCAAGTACTAAGGCAATTCAGACTGGAAACAACAACAATCAATCAGTCAGTCTCCCAACCCAATGAAGGGAACACAGGCAACCTGAACTACAAGTCTACCTAGAATACAAACTTTTTAAACTTATACTCACATGGGCCAAGTGCAATAGAATATTATAAACTAAACAAACACCAGAATATGACGGTATAAGAACCAAACATTAAATAGTTAGTGAAATTATAAAACATAAAGTGAACAAATCCGTATATACTTAAAATACTGCATATCACAAACCATACCTGGCTACAACTACACTTCCTGGTGTCTATAAAGGTGATCATCTATTACAGGGGTGTCAAACTCCGGGTGCATTCACGACACGCAGACTTTCGTCTGCACAGAAATGGAGCAAGTAGCCAATGAATTTTCAGAATCTTTGCAAAGTCTGCCTCTCGTGAATGCACCCTCAGTTCCTGCAGGGCCGCAGTGTTTTCTGACGTTTGCTCCACCCGAGCTCTCAATTACTTAATTGGTCTAATTATTTGATTAACTGGACACATTTAACACATCTCTTCAGGCATCAGAATGTTTCATAGGTGGTGTACCTTGAATCAAGTGCATTTTAAATACCATCAACTAAAAGACCTTGAAAAATATTAAATATGTCAAACTGAACAAATAATTAGATCAATTACATTAATTGAGAGCTTGAGTTGGAATGAAAACCAGAAGACCCTGCGGCCCTCGAGGACTGGAGTTTTGACACCCCTGGTCTATTGGGAAGTTAGTGCAGGAACTTAGAGGGAAGTAAATAGCAGAAACTAATCTTGATTCCCCCAAAGGTATTATAAAACTTTCCAGATTTCCCATGTGCTGTTAAGGCAATTGAATTAACATTAGAGGTAACACAATTGTTTGTTACTTTATAATAACCCTATACAGTACATCAATACATGTCTGGCAGAATACGTTGTAAGGGGGTGTGGAGAATGAGGAAAATACTTACCTTTCAGCTCATCCAAAGGATTATAAAAATAATTGTAAGGATTACGTGGAGATATATATATATATATATATATATATATATATATATATATATATATATATATACTGTATATATATTAAATCTCAAACTCCATAACAAAACAAGCCAAGCCCATATTTGTTATAATGCATTGAATAAGATACAGATGTATAAACTAAGAACAATCAATCACATGACTACTGTACCTGCCATATTAAGCTTCAGGAATTCTTCTCGACAGTGTGGGATCAAAGGATTTAAAAAGCTCTGTTCTACAGCCATGTTGCTCCATGCTTTGATAAGCGTTTAAAAGTTAATAAAACGTGTTGATTTTGTAACGCCACTGTAAATATTTTCAACAGTAGGATTAAGGACAGTGATGATGAGTGTTTTCAACAGCTTTCAGTTTGGAAAAGAGACACTACTATTTTCCTCATAGTGGGTGAGATACATGACTACAATTACATTACGCTACATTTTTAAAACAACAAATAGCTAGGCAATTATAGCAATGCAATGAGATATTATTTCTACACATTCAAGTATATAGCAGTGTTTATACTATGGGGCAGATAACTGGACAGGTGGGTGTGTAGTGTAGTTCTTGTTGTTAAGGGTTCCAGCAGCAGTACAACCTGCATTAGATACATAAATATTGTATTTATTTTCCTTGAGGCGGCTTCCTTGACAAGAGCAACAAGAGTTTATGTATCGTCCAACGTCAAGCACCTGCAAGTACAGCCTCAGGTAAATCAACAGTAATAATCTACAGAGGATACTTGTCAAGAAGATGTGTTGGGGGAAAGGCATTTGCCTGCAAGAAACCAAAAAGATGGAATGTTTTAAAATTGTTATCTGCTCATTGTTTTAAAACTGGACTGCACAGCGATACACTGACCATAGTAGCTTTAACTATGCCACATTTTATTGAAAGGGGAGGTTAATGAATGTCATTTTGAAGGTTTACATTTTTGTTGTTGGCATCCATTTTGGCATTCAATGATCACGAAGACCGCAAAAATGCCCTGTGCTTGCAGAACATCCCCTTTCGATAGTTCTGATAATACAAACTCATTATTTTGATGTCAGGACAGTGAATCAGTTAACCTATCAGTTACCTGCTGTGCCTGGCCTTCAGTAAATAATATAGCATGAATGAAATGTGGATGTTATGGTCAGTTCTCTTTCTTACTATAATACAGTTTTTTTAAAGTATACTGATGTACAGTACAACAGTTCAATCTTTCAAAAATCAGTAAAACAGTTGCTATTGTCCTTCCTTTTTGTAATGTACAATTCATGTATTTTAAATAGGATATCTTATAGGGTGCTGTACTAAAGAAGCTGATATCAGAGTGGCTCTGACCTGGGGGTACAAACAGCATGAACAATGTATCTTATACAGCACCATTTACTATATATTTTTTTATGATATATAGTTAAAGAGTAATTAAACTTTGTATCAAATATTAATTAATCTTTATTTTATTAGAGAAAATTGCAACACAGGATTGTGATTCAAGGGACAAGGGAAATGACAAACGCTAGTTTTGTGAAAATAATTCAAATCTGAAGTTAAAAAACAAGAAAGGAATTTCTCAGAATAAGAACTGACCTGCTCCTAGCTGCGACTAAGTTGTTTCTTACTAGTTTTATATCCTTAAAATATTTGTATTCCTTTCCAGAAATGTTCCTTTGCTCTTGCGTTGATTACTAAAACAGGATGCAAGGTGTTTAACCTCTTATGGGGCTCTCTGTGGTGACAAAATCTTGAATAAATAAAAAACCTTTTTAACATTAAAAATGAAAACAAATGCACATTGCTGCACTCACCGTTAGCTATGATCACAGTAATCTGATGATTAATGGCAGTAACCGTAGCTCCTTCCTGACATGGATACGACAACGGAACTAAATTAAGAGGACTCCCAGAACAATAGAACACAACTGGCACTTTAATTTGCGAGAAAGACGTTCATTTTGCTGACTGGGATCAAAGAGATTTTCTGACTACATTATAGGTCATTCATAATGATTCGCATGAAGGTCTGTCTAAAAGACTGATAATAGGAATACAATTGTATTATGGATGTTAACATGTGGTTTTAATGCCACCTCTTATGACATAAATGAAGCCATTACATGAAAAATATCACATAATTACGTGAGAGGATGAAATCACTTTTATCAAGTACCAGGTACTATATAATCACGCAAATAGGGGCATATGTATGTGCTTATATGCAGGATAAACACATGTGTATACACATGACTATTTTATAAGACAGTTGAAGAGACAGGGAAGAGAGAAGTACACGCTTTGATATGGTCTTGTATCAATTTTACTTAGTCTTAGCGTCCCGAGAGCCAGAGGGGGTGGAGCCGCCTCTTTTTTTCTCATGAAATTTGGCAACAATGGCAGGCAGGAGTATTAGTTGTGGAGAGAGTGAGAGTATGATTGGTGCATATACTTGTCCATTACTTTATAAAAGATGGGATAAAGATATGATTTGTAAAGCGTGTTGCGTGTCAGTGAATCACGGTTACCCACGTGAAGAGCACTAACTCAATTGGAGCGTCTTTCTTATAATACAGGAGAGATTTGTAAGGTTTAGAGAAAATCCACCAATGATACATTTCTTTTAGTTCAATACCCATATGTAATGCCAGGGGCATGTATGACTATTCATGAGATACGACTAGAAACCCGTTTTTTGCGTTTTTTTGATGATGTCGGACAGGGTCCAACAATGGACCAGATAGGAATAATTGCAATGTTGGACCAGGTCTGACAATGGACCGCAAAGGGTTAAACGTTGAGGGGGGGGGGGGGGGGGGGTGGCTGTTATAAATGTGGGGAGAGACCAGGGGGTGCGTATGCTTGTGTAAACATAGGGGACACTGGGTGGCGGTGGTTTGGGGGTGAGGGCCGGTGGGGACCATGAGAGGGGGACGCTTCCCTGTAGTGACCACCTCTGCTTTTACTGTGTTCAGGCAGATATCCTTTGGGCTCTGCATCAATAAACTGCTAGAGCATTCAATGAGCGTGTCAGTGTACATCCTTTCTCTATTGCCAATCATAAGTGTGATTGCTTCCAGGGAGTCCTTGTAAGGGCTGTCCATTACACCTGTCTCGTTACAATATATTGTACTCTCTGTTAATCCATTTGTGTATCTCAATTACAATTGAGAAATGTGTTAATAGTACAATTGGTTTAATTTAGGTGGTTTTGCTGTGAAACAACTAAATGTTTTAAATCATCTAAGTCTTACTTTTTCATTTAAAAAGCAGAATGAAGAAACATGTACAAACAGAAGTATACAGGTAGTGGACAAAAAATGGAAACACCTGGGTAAATGAGGGACACCAAGTATATTGAATGCAAGGGCTTCCACACAGGTGTGTCTCATGCGTTAATTAAGCAAATAACATCCCAGCATGCTTAAGGTCAAAAATGCTGGACAGGCCTAGTTGCCTATAATTATGGCTAGCATGGCTGCAAGAGGAGACCTCAGTGACTTTGAAAGAGGGGTGATTGTTGGGACGCATTTGGCAGGAGCTTCAGTGACCAAGACAGCTCAACTTGCTGATGTTTCATGAGCAACGGTGTCTAAGGTGATGTCGGCATGGAACTCCGAGGGAAAGACATCATCAGCAAAGGGCAACAGTGGGTGGAAGCGCATGGGTGGAAGCGCATACTCCTGGATCGTATATATACACCGGTAGTGTGTGTATATATATATATATATATATATATATATTGTAAAATGATTGCACCTCACACGGTTCGTTGCCCCTTTAAGAATTGACCCAGACACAGAAATAGCGTTCAGCGCTTCCGCACACTTTTAATAAAACAAACAAAAACACAAAACAAACACCTAGCTCTTATACGAGCACTAACTAAACATACAGGAACACCCTTCCTAACACGGGACGGATACCCCGTTTACCCGTAGCAACCAAAACACATGCTTTACAAAGCTAAACACAGCACAGTACTTGCATTGGGACTGCTAGGACTCCTTTCCATGTCCTTCTCCTCAGCAGCCCTGAGCAGACTGACTGCTCTCCTTTTAAACTGCCCAATAACGCTCAGGTGCGGATAATCATTAATAAAACAATTAACAACAAGTGCATTCGCACATCTTTTCTCTCTCGCAGGGAGGTTTTAACCCCCTCCCTGCTGTCTCTCTCCACCTGCTGCCTTACAATATATATATATATATATTTTTTTTTTCTTTAAAAAAACCCACAAATCAATTGAGATACACGATTGGTTTAACAGGGACCAATTTTATTTTTAAAAAATATGGAAAAATACTGAAAACCAGAAGCCCTAAATATAAAGTTATAATCATACTGGAAAACTTCCATTAGCTACTTATAAAAAATGGAATACAGGAGATCAGTTTTTCAAAACTTTTACTCCAGTGCAAAGGGTGCACCCCATTTTGTTTTTAAAAGAAAATAAAGCGTATACAAAATGAATAAGAAATAGGTTTGGTATATGTAGAAACAATTAAGTTATCCTTTTTTTCGACATTAGCTGTTGAATATTTTACTGAAAATACAGGAGAAACCCTTCACTTGTATACTTTCTTTGTTGACTTATTTATATTTGTGTTTTATAGGGTGGTTGCAGCCTGTGGCCTGGTTCACAAGAAAGATCTTATCGTGCATTCAGAGTCTCAGTAGCATCTTTCAAACGCCTGGAATGAAAAAGTTCTTATTCACTTATCATTCATGAGAGCACCAATACAACATTCACACAGACACTTTCTGTTGTGATCAGATACCCTAGTTCATTAAAGAGGAAGACTGTGTCAAACTTCTTTAAGTTAATCCCAGTGATTGAGATTGATGTAGAATCACTTGTAAAAGCCCTGTGTACAGCTCTGGAAGAAGATGGCCTGGATCTGCAAAAATTATTAGTATTATTATTATTATTTATTTCTTAGCAGACGCCCTTATCCAGGGCGACTTACAATCGCAAGCAAATACATTTCAAGTGTTACAATACAAGTAATACAATAAGAGCAAGAATACAATAACTTTTGTTCAAGCAAGGTACAAGTGTGACAAACCACAATTCAATGATACAGCAGATAATAGTGATAGTTACATCAGGATATGATTAAATAGTGATAGTTACATCAGGATGTGATTAAATACAAAGTACTACAGGTTAAACACTTGGCAGATTACAGTATTCTGAAGTACAGGATTAAATGCAGTAAAATAGGGGGCAGATAAGAGCAAAATAAAGCACATTTACATGAAGGGTGATAGTGTCCCAGGATACAAACAGAGGAGTTCTACAGGTGCTCTTTGAAGAGGTGAGTCTTAAGGAGGTGCCGGAATGTGGTCAGGGACTGGGCAGTCCTGACATCTGCAGGAAGGTCATTCCACCACTGGGGAGCAAGGGTGGAGAAGGAGTGGGCTCTGGAGGCAGGGGAGCGTAGCGGAGGTAGAGCTAGTCTTCTAGTGCAGGCGGAGCGGAGAGGTCGAGTGGGGGTGTAGGGAGAGATGAGGGTCTGGAGGTAGCTGGGTGCAGTCTGGTCAAGGCATCTGTAGGCTAGTACAAGAGTCTTGAACTGGATGCGAGCGGTGATCGGGAGCCAGTGGAGCGAGCGGAGTAGTGGAGTAGCGTGGGCAAAGCAAGGCAGAGAGAACACCAGGCGGGCAGCAGAGTTCTGGATGAGCTGGAGCGGACGGGTGGCGGACGCAGGGAGGCCAGCCAGGAGGGAGTTGCAGTAGTCTAGGCGGGAGAGTACCAGGGCCTGGACCAGGAGCTGGGTAGCATAGTTGGTGAGGAAGGGTCGGATTCTTCGGATGTTGCTCAGGAAGAATCGGCAAGTGCGTGCCAGAGTGGAGATGTGCTGGGAATAAGAGAGGCAGGGGTCCAGGGTGACTCCAAGGTTCTTAGCGGAGGAAGAGGGAGAGAGTGTGGTAGATTCCAGAGGAACAGAGATAGAGAGATCAGAGGAGGGGGAGGAGGAGGGAAAGAAAAGGAGGTCAGATTTAGAGAGGTTGAGTTTGAGGTGATGCGAGTGCATCCAGGAGGAAATAGCAGACAGACAGGTAGAGATACGGGAGGAGATGGTGGAGTCAGAGGTGGGGAAGGAGAGGAAAATCTGAGCATCATCAGCATAGAAATGGTATGAGAAACCATAGGATTGGCATTGTTGTTGATGGGACAAGCATACCATTCAGTGAACACCCTGCTAAGGGAAACAGTCCCTCATTTACTTCTGGTGAAGTGCATCTTCCATTCATTAAACTTAGTTGGGAGCAGCCTCTGAAGTATTGCCAAAGCATTTGGATTTTCTTGTGCGTGAAATCTATAATTGGTTCTCACACAGCGCAAAGAGAAGAAACGTACAAGGAATTGCATAACACTCTTGAAGGTGACCCCAGAAAGATGTCTCAACCAGCAGCAACCGGGTGGCTTAGTCGAGAAGAAAGCATTTCCATGGATTTTGGAACAGTGGGATGCTCTCAGGTTACATTTCAGCATAACAAAGGATTCAGAAAGGTGTTATACAGCATGCCTCCTCAATGACATGATGACTGACCCATACAATAAACTGTAGCTTATCTTTCTGAAGTCCACCCTTGGTGAGCTAAACAGAATGAACTAACTGTTTCAATTGGAGACAGGGAGTCCCTCCAAGCTTTTTCATGATCTTATGTTATACTATCAGTCAGTGTTGAAATTAACGTGCTGAAGTTAATCCAAATCAGCTGGAGAAAATTAGGACTGCAGGAGCTTTCAGCCAACTCTACAAATGCTACAGAAGTTCACAAGCAACATGTATAGCATCCCCAAGGAGCAAGACTCCCTGGAAGTTCTGGTGGAAGCCTAATTTTGCAGGTAGGATCAAAATATTTATTAATTTTACATTTAGCATTTTGTTTATTCACTCATGTTGTATATCCATGCAGGTACAAGTACAGCAAATACTATCATAATATGTAACTAAAAGGTAATGATGCCTGCTTATTTATGTTCTTAAAGAAAACAAGTCATGCGCATCTTCATGGGGGAAAACTGCTGAAAATTATTATTATTATTATTATTTTTATTATTATTATTATTATTATTATTATTAAAGGTGACTTACAGGTGTTACAGGACAGTACAGGGTTACAATGCAAGATTCATATTTAAATACAGTATAGTTTATAGTAAGTGCAAATAATACTACTACATTACAATATGAAATAGGATGCAACAAGTTAGGATTACAAGAGGTTATAGCTACAATGACATAATAGTAGTGCAATAGAGCAAGGATAGTGCATTAGCTGAGGATCCAGTAACGTGGTGCATAGGTCAGGGAAGCCCAGTTCATAGCAGGAGGGGTAGATCAAGAGATCTACAAGTGCAGTCTACAAAACTTTTTCTGGTCAGATAATTGAATACAAAACTGAATTATGCCATTTCCATTATTAACACTTCACTCATAATCAAGCACACAGTATTTATTTATTTATTTATTTATTTATTTATTTATGACATTTATATAGTGCTTGCCATACCAAAGTATCACAAAGCACTGTACAGTACATTAAAAAAAACAAAAAAACATTTATATTTACACAACACAATACTTTTGTATAAAGGTCCCCAGGCATGTCACAAGCATAACTGCTACATATTAAATAGCTTATTTAAAAAACAGTAAATAATAATAATAATAATAATAATAATGATAATAATAATAATGTTAAACACAAATTTAAAAGTTACATTAAAACCCACTAAGATAAGAAAGACATTTTATAAAACTATGTTTTCAGTCTTGACTGTAACAGTTCCAGCTTCCCTGAAGAAAGAAGGGAGGACATTCCATCATTGAACCACACACCAGGAGGCTGTGTGGTCCAGTGGTTAAAGAAAAGGGCTTGTAACCAGGAGGCCTCAGCCACTGACTCATTGTGTGACCCTGAGCAAGTCACTTAACCTCTTTCGGGTGAGACGTAGTTGTAAGTGACTCTGCAGCTGATGCATAGTTCACACACCCTAGTCTCTGTAAGTTGCCTTGGATAAAGGCGTCTGCTAAATAAACAAATAGTAATTTAAGGGCTTTGTATGACCCTTCCTCCTGTAGACATGTTGCTCCTCCAATTAAAACCAGGGCTCAGACTATGTCACCTGTCAGCAGCACAAAGGAATATCCACTAGAAAGTGTCCGGAGGGCATCCAATTAGTTAGATTAGGTATTGGGTTAGGGTTAGATTTGCTTAAGATTAGGGTTGGGGTTGGGTTAGGGTCAGGGTGGGTTGATTTCGTAGAGTTGTCGAGCTCTGGAAGTGAAAGGTGGGAGTTAAAGGCAAATGCCCTAGAATCATCTAATGCCCTCAGGACACCTTCTAGCCGATATTCCTTTACGCTGCCATTCCCTTTGTCATCTATTTGTAGGTGTTGTGTGTTTGGTCATGTAATATAATGTCAATTAGTTATAAATGGGTAGGTTGGGAGATATTTTTTACTGGTTCTGGAATTTATCACTGGAAATCTTTGAAATAGTACACAAGTCTATGTATATAGCCTCAAATGTATATGTTTTAATTTTAAATAAAAATAGTCATTTTTAAAATGATTTTAAAAATTCCCAAGTATGCAGGTGTCTGGCCTTATTTTAGGACATTTTCCAGTATGAGCATTTTTCACTTTGAAAGTCTGGTGAATGGACAGCATATATATGTCCATGTAGCAGCATATATATATATATATATATATATATATATATATATATATATATATATATATATGTAATGGATAATTAACAACTGAAAAGGAAACGTTATAGATTATTTTATTTTTTAAAAGCCATATGGAATATTTGACACTTTTATTGTTGACCCATGTATTCCAAATGTTACACTTTGAAATACATACTTTTTTTTCTGTACGTTGATACATATTTGAATACAGTGTTATTAAAATATGCATGTACTTTTAGACCTTTTAAACACATGTTAACAAATGTTACAGGGAATCTATCTGATGTATCAAACAGGTATCAAAAGGTTGGCAACACCCCCCGATTCCAAGGTGAAAAGAGGCCATTGACTAGACAGAACAGAGAAGGATAGCCATTCATCTTATGTGCTCTTAAGCTAGTATATGGGTTACAGTGATACTGGAGAGCACGGAATGTTAGTGTTATGACAAACAGTATTGTGCCATTTTATGAATACATTTAAATATTTAAAAATATACATGAATTGGGTAAATCATCTGCCTTCATTGTGGGTAGACTGTTACTGATTATTTCTTTGCATGTACAAATGTGCCAAATAACATGTAGTACCCACTACTTAGATTTGGATCAATGTGCTGTTCATCTGACAGGAAAAATATGTTGTATATTGTTCCCATTGTTAAAACTGTAGTTCACATTTAAGAAGAAGCCCACATTGGCTACATTTACAACACAAATAGATGTAGCATGCTATTGTTGTCACGCTATTGTTCCTGAAAAAAAAAAATCCCTTGACTGCTTTTTTATTTTGACATGGGTTTACTAAAAGCTTCAAAGTGCTGCGCCATTGGAAGTTATTTTATGGTAATTAAGGGCGGGGGGTATGATAATATATAACACACATCAGGAGATGTAACCATAATTAAACGTTCATTACATTAAAGAGGGTGGTTACAAGGACTTTGTAAGATTTGGAATTATATTTCCTAATCTTGGCCATCTGGGTTGCAAGAACTGTAACTGGAGTGTTCTACTGGTCCTAAGTTTTTATTTATTTATTTATTTATTTTTATCTCCAAGGATGTTTAATTGTAATTATTTGTTAAATGTGTTTATTAAGATTCCCTCATACCACAAATGGGATTCCTTCATTTGCAATGCTAAAGTTGTGCCAACACACTACCGCTACTACTACAAATTATGTTTATTTTCTTAAACTATGTAGTTTAATATTTGCTATACTACTGTAATTATTATGAGAAGTATTTTGTATTGAAATATTTTTCAACAGCACAATATGATGCTATGAGCTTAAGGACCATAAACTAAAGATTTATTGCTTGATCTAAATAGAGTTCAGCTCGTTGTTGAGCCACTTCCTAGCTGCGGCACTGGGATGCATATAAACATTCATGTTTTTCCAGCTGGCCTTATGGAGGTAGCCTTTGCACACCCACGGACAAGGCCGCCAGCCAAATTTAATAATCACTCTGAGTGCCCTTCACAGTTTATTAAACCATCTGCAATTGGAATCATTCATTCATTCATTCATTGCAGATTCTCCTTGCTGGATAACCTGTTTTGAGATTATTCAGAGATGCCTGTTATGAAATGAATCAATGTACAGTGGAGAAGCACTGATGCAGCATTGTGGCCTTTCAGTAGTTTTATTGGCCATTGCATTATTTGTTTTGATGTAGTGTGATATGCATTTCTTAACACAAAACTTGCAACAAGATTACAGGGTATAAGGAAGTGTACTCCTGTCTCAGTAAGATAACAATTCTGCATTGTCCGTGTGGCAAATTGGTAAGTGGTGCCTAGGTGTAGAGCAGGTGCAGTGCAGTAATCCAACAATGAAGACAGGTGAAATGAGTTCTGTTTATTTTATTCCAGGGGTCTGATGACCAAACAGAAAACAAATATGAGGACTGGCAGTACACAGCGATGTGTATTGCACAGTAAATGATGAAGGGTTGTAGTCCAGTAAACAATAACAATAGTCCAAACAAACACCAAACACAAACATGCTCACCTCTCCCAGTGAGTGCTGCAGTGCTGGTGGTGAAAGTACAATTTCTATTTGTGAACAGTTAGTGCTTTGTTGTCCGGGTTTAGTGCTGGCCGTGGGTGACCGCTCCGGATCGTGTTAGTCATCTAGTCTAACAAACAAGACAAACAGTACGTTTTTATACAGACAGACAAAACAAACAAAACACTCACGGTTAGTATCTCAATACTGGTCCTTTAGCGTAACCATCACAAGGAACAGATCACATCACTACGTCCCCTTTATATACCGTCAACCATGACCCCTTGGTTACCTAGTACAACTGCTCCTCCAATCCGTGGCTGCCACACCGTAAACCTTCCGGGTCAATAATTTAGTGTACCATAGCCCCTCCCCCTTTTTAACCCTGGGAATGAATTGTCAGGCCATCCAGTCCAGGGTACTCTGTTCCCTTTACACAGCACCCTCACAGGTCGGGAAGGAGATCTAACACCAAGAATCATTTGATCTCTGTCACAGTCCCTCAGTATGATGACATCACAAATCTACAAAAAAGAACGTTCCATTCTGGGTGCCAAAAGTTATTGTAAACATAGCCATTCTGGAGGTTGCAATTGGGTTTCAGTTTCATGCCCATTTATAACAACTGCTCAATAAAACCTTTATGCTCAAACCTGACTGTATAACCCTGCACACTATCTGTGCCTTCACCAGGTGACCCCCTCAGGGACCCTGACAAAATATTTATATAAGTAGTTACATGAATCCGGCTACTAAACATTACATAACCATAATTCTATACAAACCATATGAAACAGAAAAAGAAACAGTAGCATGTATCTTAATCTTTCCCATAATCTCTAACGCTCGCTGTCAGTATGTGGTGAGTGGTTGCACAAGAATGATGTCAACAGCAGGAGATGCAGAACAACGCCCCACGTGGGTGTCTTTTATTATTACAGACAAACAAAAATAAACACGCCTGAACAGAATCAGTGATGGTTCAGCTCAGCCTGAAAATAAAAATAATAAATAAACAAGTCCCGAACACTTTTACACGATCCAAATAAAGAATCTTTCACACATCTGGCGTAACAGGGTCAGGCAGCACGGCACAGGGGTTCTTAGTCGACAGCTTCTCTACAGAGCGTGTATCTCTGCGCTGCTCCTTCAAGTCACAAACGATGTAAGCACAAAGCTGATTGCAAAAACACAGGCAACACAATGCTGCCCTCACAATCAGCACTGCACCAAAATCTAGCCAATCGGTGCACACTGCAGAGTTGACCATGAGGAGTACACCTGACAGTACAACAGTACCTCCAGTAAAGCGTCCTCACAGGTCGGGAGGGAGATTTACAGCTCAGAGTCATTCTCTCCCTGTCACACTCGCATACTAAGCAGTATAATTGTAGTGTAGTTTTCTCATCAGTCATCATAAGGTTCCAAGCACAGTTATAATTATAACTTTTTTAAAGACAGGATAGCAGCTTAATTTTAGGCATTGTACCTGTTTAGATATTCGTGCATTAAAAAAAATAAAAAGGCATCATTCTTTCCAGTCATTACTAATAGAAACTATTGGCATGATAATAGCATTGCTTGACTCATGCGAAGTTTAAATAAAATACTTCATTTAGTCTCACTATTTATCTTGCCCAGCCTTCCTCTTTATTCAAAATAACAAGGTAATGCCATGGGCTACCATGGTGATAACTGCAACCCAGGTGTTACATGTCCATTAGAATGCAATTACCTGAGGCTGGGATTATCTTGTGGTTCCTTTCCCAAATTACTTGAGTAAAAACTCCTCATCAAAAAAGTGTAATAGTCTTATTTAATGGCACAATTAAGCCTACTACATCAAGGCTCCAGACTGCAATTAAAATGGTCGCAAAATATTTTTGGCGTCAGTTTTTTAGTCGCCGTTGGCGCCTGCAACACAAAAATACTGCAAGAGCACCAACAAGCATCAATCTCCCATGTGTCAGTGCATGAATGCGCTGTGGCGTTTACACACACGTTTTAAACTACTGTCATGTTTGTTTTTAAACTACTGTAATGTGTGAGAAGGCCTGTTAGATTGAAAATGAAAGAACTGAAATTGCAGAAAAAACAACATAACACACACATTTTTTCTTATTCTATATGGTAACAGCATCAGTTTGTATCAGTTCTTTATAAAAAAAAAAAAGACTGAACTTTATTGAGAAAGCGTATTGGACACATGTCATTCAAAACACGCCACAAATACTGTAAGAAATGATAAAAAAGGAAGGATTTAAAAATGTGCCATACCATGCTGAAAGAAATTGTGCTGTCTCCCATAACCAATGTAGACTTTGCTGGCACACTGTAGTAAAAAGCTTTATTTCGAGTCATGTTGAAAAGTTTGTCTGCTGCATCTAGCAGTAGTACTGTAGAATCTGCTTCATCTGTAGATATAGACTGTAATTCTTGCGAGTCGAGAGTTTGCTGAAGGTGATCTACCGGTAATTGAGCAGCAGCCTCCCTGTTCAGACAAGGTACCACCACTGGCAGAAAAACTTGCACGGCAGTTTAAGGCTTTGTGGCTTCAAGAATTTGCCTGGTTACTTTACAATGTTGAAAAACAGAAAATGTATAGCGAGTTTTGCAAAGAAAACTTATTTTATTTCTGGAACAACATTTTAAAAAAGAGACCATGAAAAAAACACAGTGAAAGCAGAAAGCAGAAAAATGCTAGGGAGTGCGTTATTGCAAAGTGTATGCCAGCCAAGACACCGATGGCCAGAGCAATGGTATTTGCTACTGAAATCAATGCAGAGAAAAAAATCACGGGGAATTAAAAATGAAATTCAGTGCTGCTTATATGATTGCAGTAGAAGAATTGCCATTCACTAAATTTAACTCGCAGATTGTTCTCATGAAGAAGAATGGTTTGGATGTATCCAAAACATATGACAATGATACAGCATGTGCTGAATGTGTTGTTGTCATTTGCAGAAAGGGGTTCACAGTGCAAATTACATTTCTGTTTTAACTGACTGTGGAACAGATGTAGCTGGGAGAGATAATGTAATTGTGTACTGTAGGTATGTTTCTGCAGGTGTGGTAGTAGGTTTAGCTGAACTAGATCCTTGTCATGCTCAGGAATCTTAAACACAACCAAGAATTTGCTTGGAAAGGTTGACAAAGAATGTTTAGATTGGTGGCGAGACAAATTAAGTGCTTTTGGAGTGGCTGGTGCCAGTGTTAATATGGGAGCTACAGGACGGGTAGGAGCTCTCTTGTGAAGCGAGATTGGACAGCATATTCTGTCATTTCATTGCTTACCACATAGGCTTGAATTGGCAATGTTAAGTCAAAAATATGCGCGACTTGAAAGTCATTGGGGCTGAGTTAGGCTGCACAATTAGGACTCCTTCAGCTGTAAAGACACAGTGCTGACTGCCACACATTTATCGGGCGTTGTCTGTTTTTTTGCAATTACATAATGAGAATCTTGCTACTGGACAGGAACAATTTACTGCTGTGCATCACCACATGGATCATCTTGCTTTCACTTCCAAAAACACAGACATTAGAGGAAGAGCAAAACATGTTGTACAGGAAATGGAAAAACTTGCTTTTGTAGGGTCATTTTTTACAGATCTATTTTCAGAGGTGTCAAAACTTAGCCTTACACTCCAGAAAAAAAGTTCAATTCTTCCCCAGGCTGTTGTAGTAATTTAGAACTGTATTTTGACAATTAAAAGTCTGAATGAAAAGTCATTAAAAATGGCAAACTAGAGAAATGTTTGCAACATGTGGACTCCCAACCCCAGGCAGGTGTACAGCAGCAGGATCAGTCAGGAAGCAGGGGGGGCAGGGCTACCAGCAGTAGCTTTACCAGCAATACATTTCAGGACATTAAACTTAAAGGCCCCCACACTCATGACATTTTTTAAAATGACTTAAAGACACAAATTGAAAAACCTGTTGAAATCACAGTCAGGGGGTTTGAGTCCAGGTTTGACAACATAATTAAACTTTCCACAGAGGAAGGGTTTTCAGGAGGATCCACAGTGATACAGTGCTTTTTAATTTTCTGCAATGATGCATGGCCTGATGATCTTGTTAACTTTGCAGATGAGCAGTTAGAAGTCTTACTGAATTGGTATAGTGACCTTTTATAAAAGAAAGGATGCAATATTGATGCAGTTCAAGCAGAATGGAGAATGCTTAAAATATTGTTCAAAGTTTATGGATAAATCCTACATTGGTTTATAGGAGGTCATGCTAACAAAAGAACCCTTCTGCACAGATTTAAAAAAATCTTCTACATTTAGTGGAAATCATGCTTGTGCTGCCGATATCAGCTGCCCAATGTGAACGTGGATTTTCTGCACAAAACAGAATTAAATCCCAGCTATGCAACTCACTTAATGTGGCTACAGTTGAAGATCTTGTGAGAATCAGTGCAGAGGGCCCTTCACAAACTTTTTGACCCAGAGCCTTGTGTTAAGTGCTGGCTTTGCACGAGTAAAAGGAGACAAAGACAAAACTACACTTCCAGACCAAGTAATGCAGACATTTTAACTGCTGGTGACACTGGCTCAGACTCTGATGAATAAGAAAGATTTGATAGTTGTATATACAGTAGTTCACAGGCTTAAGTTAAGGCCAAATTCCAGCTAATTTGTTAAGAAACATTATTAAAAGGCAGAAGTGCAGGATATTTGAAGTTCATGTTTAAACCATGAAAGATGAGGAACAACAGCATAAGGAGGAAGGACAGGTCTATTGGCAGAATAGCAGATTACACAGAGGACAAGGAAGGCAGAGCAAGTCAGAGTCAGGCAGCATAGAGGATGAATGAGGCAGCACATGGGACATAGTGAGTACATTTGTATCGTTTTGTTTTCTTGTATTTTGAAGGAGTTGAATTTGGAGGCAGCTAAATTGCTAATTAAACTGGCACCCAACAACTGGGTTTGGCATCCAAAAATTGGCTCCTTGGGTAAAAAGCTTGTCTGGGGCCCTGTACATATTTGCAGACTTGGTTGTCGACCATCTAATGTAAATCAAACAAGTTATGTGTAAACACATCTGTATTTCATCAGGGGCATCACTGGAATATTTATTTTGAGGGTGTCAGGAAAAAAAATACTTCTTCTACAAATGTTTTGAACTTTAATGAACTTTAACTGTGCTCATTAACTGGTTAATGCATTTATCCATACTAAATTATTGTTATTGTCGTGCCTTATACGTCGAAACTGTGATTCTTGGAATGTATTTTTGTTTACAACTGTAAGTCGCCCTGGATAAGGGCGTCTGCTAAAAAATAAATAATAATAATAGTAGAAAATAATTTTTGTACTTTTGTCCATGGTATTCTAATTCCTATTGTAACCGACCAATTTGCCAGTCTCTTAATATGTCTTTATATGTCTCAAATGTTGGCAGGTATGTAACACTATACTGTGTATCTTATTTATCCTGTTGGAAAGTTGATCTATAATTCTTACAGATCACATTATAATTTGATTGTCTTTATCATATATTTGAATGATTCAAACCATGGTGCCTCTCTGTACTTGTTACAGCTTGGAAACAACCTAAGTCTCTCAATAGGGATTTCAACCTGCCAAATTAAACCATGGAAACTGAATCACTGAATTAATAAGCAAGCAAGCAAGCAAGTGTCTAAACCACATTGCAAAAGAGCCAGGCTCGTTGGCATCTGTGGTGTTAGAGCGTTTAACCTCATTTCATCGACAGGGTACTGGACAGAATCCGTAACGGCAGTGTATCACACAACACTGCCCGTTACACCCTTCCCCCCTTTAACCTTGCTGATCGACTGCAGACATGGTTCTTGGCACCAATGTAATAAGGCAGAGGCTGAGCGCTAACCTGCAATCCTGCGCAATGCAAGCAAGCGTCTAAAACAGCCTGGCTCATTTGCAACCATGGTTTTCGAACTTCTAACCTCATCTCGTCTCACCAACAGGGGACTGGACAGAATCTGTGACAACAGTGTATCACACAACAGTGCCCGTTACACCTGCCAGTGAAGAAACCACTGTCTAGAATAAGGAAATCGGGTCAATGTTATTTTATTAACCATTGTATGGCTATGGTCCACTGTGCATTCTACTCAAAATTGACCCAATTGCTCATTATTGCTTTGAACAGCTATTTGTTATTAAAATGTTTTACCAGGAATTTCCCCTCCAGAGGTAAATTAGCCTGTTATAAGGTGTGAAAAGTCCAGATTGCATAGTAGTCTGATCCATCTCTTTAAAATGTACTGTTTTGGTTTAAATCATAACACATTTACACTCACACTGCAATTTCATCTTCATTAAGCTACTGAGAGTAGCAACCTTTACTTATTTACATGCTGCAACACTGTTTAAAATTAAGTTCTAATTATAACCCTATAGATGTATGTCATGCGTATTGTTTATGTACTACTATATTAATACAGAAAATATTCATTATATAGATCACTAATAATTTTGATACAAAGAAAGAAATTGAAATTTGGGAATACTTTGGTGTAAAGTTATGTTTAACTATGTTTGCGTAGACTCAGTCATCACTTTCGGCCACAGGGAAAATTGGTTTGGTCGTCTGAAATGTGTCCCTGGTGGATTCCTTTCAACAACAGAACTCATGCACAGTTCCACACAATTTGGCTTGGTTTGTTGCCTTCCCTTAACCATTTACAGCTTACTCTATTGTTTTATAATAGACTGCTAAGGATCTTTCAGTCAATCAAAGTATATGTTTCACTTGCTGTATTCCATGACACATCACAGAGAAATGCATTCATGACATCAACATACCACATTGTGATTTTACCATGCTTTATTCTCAGTATAGGTACAGTTGACATTAAAATCATACCTGAGGCATCTCTCGGAATTCACTTCAGCGCCACAGTCAATTTGGTGGCATCACATTCGGCCACCTAACAGTATTCTTTTCATCAACCTTTTCCGTCTCCAATGAAAATCATGATGAACTAAATAAAGAAAACAATAAAGCAGTATATAATACAGTTATACTGCAGGACTACAAACATTTGTATATGGGTTACATACTACTGACATTTACTTGTGTTGATATTACCCACCTACATAGACATTCAATGTCTTTTAACCATATAATATTAATCAGGTATCCTCGGCCTTCCCTTACCACACTGTATGCAAATATAAATATATAAGTGATTATTTGCTGTTATGATTTCTTCCTCTGTACATCAACTGTGCTGATGACATTGAGATTTTAAGACAAATAACAAGACTGTTTTGACACTAGGTGGCTTTTTTCAGAGTACCATTACTGGAATATTTGCTGACAGTGAAACATTAATAGAGGGTTACAGTTGTTAAAGCACATTGGTTGGCTTCTGAACTGCGTTGGTCTGTTTGTTCAAACACTCAATCTTCAGTAAAACTGAAAGGTAACAAACATTTTGATTCTTCATTGATGTAGATTATATTGTTGCAGCATCTAGTTATTTTGCATTATTACTGAAGAAACACATGCTATTTTCTTTTATTTTTTTACTTTGATTTCCTATTCTTTGTATATTCAAAACACAATCAAGCAGCATATGTTTCCTTTTTGAACTAGCCTGGTTGAATACACTTCTTGAAAAATGTAATAAATAGACATATTCCCCAGGGACTGCCAATGCTTCCTTAATGCTACCTTAGAAGTGAGTATATTACACCAATGGCTACTCTGCCTGGAGAGTGCTAATGTGCTTATAAAATTAGACGGTAATCAGTGGTAATCATGAGTTGAAAAAGTACAGTTGTGGTGATCCCTTGACCAATCAGAATGCAAGCCTATATAATACTTATTCATTTATATGCATTTTATTTCCCTTACAGCATTTTACATTATTGTACTCTTCACCTCCTCTGTTGATTTCATTCTTTTATCAAGTAGAAGCAGCACCACAGCAACTGTACACGGTTTGGGGTCAACGCCATGCATTTGGTTACTACGGCAACAGGGTAAAACAAATACCAGCTTCATGATTGTTGAATTCCTCATACTATACAATGACATTTCTACATACTACTAATATGTGTATACAGTGTGTATAAAGAAAAACAAAAAAAGCTTCGGTTTTGTCATTTCAGGTTTGCAGTTAACGTTTCTCCCGTATTTATTATTTGGGGATTACAGGCAGCAAAATATGCTATGGGAATTACACGGTCATTTTAATTGATGTGTCAACTTAAGTTTTAAAAGTTTACAAAACTCGAAAATGTTGCTGAATTTGTCATTCAAGGTTGTTTTTAAAAAATATATATTTTGTCTTCTTGTTACTTTTTTTTGCAGCCAACACAGACTATTTTAAACAACTTGTTTCCAGCAGAGGTTTGCTACATTTTTAAAGATTGTTTCAGTAGTGAACCAAGTTACAATTTTTATTGTCATTCGTGAATTTCTTTTAAAAATACAGTCTATTTTCCAGGCCCCTATATGACTGCTGCCATAATGCTCTTTCCTATCAGCTGCTTTCTGTCTTTTTCTTTGTGCCCAAATAAGACCAATTTGAAATCGCTTATTTGTGGACTGTGATAGAGAGCGAATGAATCTGAGTCAACAATCTCCCTCCCGACCTGTGAGGGCACGGTATAACAGGAACAGTGGACCCCAGACTGGATGGTTTGACAGTTCATTCCAGGGTCAGTCATCGAAAAAGGGTGCGAAGCCACAATACTAGAGTCGGCGCCTTACTGCGGTAGGCGATGTGTCAGTCAGCACTCGCTACCAAAGGGGGCGTCACTGAAGGTATATCAGGGGATGTGGCAAAGCAATCTGTTCCTTGTGTTATGGTTACACAAAGACCTATGAGGAAAGACCTGTGTACTAACTGTGAGTGTTTTGTTTGTTTTGTCCTGTCTAGTAATTGTTGTATTTGTCATTGTTAGACGGCTAAACTATCCAGGAGCTGTTGCTAAGGGGCCAGTTTCCAAACCTGGACTTCACATCACTACTGTGCACATTACATGTATTTCACCACCTACACTAAGAGCACTCTCTGTGGACTTCTGACCGTGTTGTGTTTGTGTATGTTATAAACTGTGTCATATTATTTCCGGACTGAACCCATTATTTTACATGGAGCGATACACATTTCTGTGTAGAGCCCATGTTTATTATTTAAGTGTTGTCGGCACGCAACCCATCTAAATAAAGAGCTGTTTTACTGTGAACTGTCTTGTGTCTGTTCTTCCTGAGCAATAAGTGCAAATACATAGGCACTTAGAATAACTGTTCATTTTATTTCGTACTGCACATCACAAACAACAATATACAAAACAATTAAAAACAAAGCATTAATATCGTACTGTTATCACATACACACGTATTGCACAATAAAACAAAGCAAATTTAATATCTACTTGCTGAAGCGGTTTTTATTTTAGCCAACGAGGTGATCACGTGTGTCAGCAATGCACTAGCAAAAGTCACAAGACAGTGATGTCAGCTCCCTAGCAACAAGCCTCCTATGTTGGGAATGGATTCTTTCAATGCAGCGGGTTTGTGTATTTGAGAAAGGAGAGGAAGACTCATGAAATTAATTGGAGACTGAAGTTGATGAGAAGGAATTACCCTCGGCTGTACGAATTAAAACGGTGTGCTGCTGTACGACAAATAAGAAAAAGCAAGTCGATAGAGGATTTATCAAGGCCCTCGATATATAACAGATTTTTATTGGACCCCGACACCCGCTATATATCAAGTGGGTGGTGTGTGTATATATATATATATATATATATATATATATATATATATATATATATATATATATATATATCTTTAAATAATAATAATAATAATTTGTACTGTATTGTTTTGTTGTTTTGCCTCGACAACGTGTTTTTATGGAGCCAGTTGGCCACCCTGCTTAGACTGCTAAAATAAAATTAAAGTGTGTGTTTGTTAGATTTTGCAGGTAGCCGCTGCGGAGCTCATTTCGTTGGCCAAATGTCTTAGCCTCATATTTGAGCCACTTTGCCTCTGTTTGTTCATTTGAAAACATATATATATAAATCTCAGTTTCTAGAAAAGCGGCGACGCTCAAAATCTGTGGCCCAGGTGATTTATTTTTATTATTGTTTAATTATTATTTATTGTTAAATTATCACCTGCACCCGGCTACCATTGTAAATTAATCAGGTGCAGGGTATTTATAGAGAGCAAGCAGTCTGCTTGAGGCTGCTGCTGTGTGAAGGAGCCTGATTGAAGGTGTGCTCAATCTTAACAAAAAGGAAGGAAACTGTGTTCCCTTTTTGTGTCATTTGTGAAAAACTATGTGTTTTTGTTTATTTTAAACCGCTTAACTGTCCTGTTTTTTATTGAGGGTGTTAATGTGTTTAGTCAGCGCTCCAAAAACGGAGTTAGGTTTTGTTTTCATTTTTGTTTATTTTGTTTATTAAAAATAGCGTGTCAGCACTTGAAAATTCAAGTTCTGGGTCTGGGTCTGGGTCTGGGTACAATATATATATATAATGTGCTACTCACTAAAATATAACACTATTTAAACTTAACTATCAACAAAAACAAATAACACACAGACATACAAATGTGAATCTAACTAAAACCATATTAAGGATACTAAGTAAATTAAATTAAAGTAATACAAATAATAAATCATAATGTTATTAATTGTCTTTTTGATCGCTAAAATCTAAAAGAACTTTCACAGTCCTGGGGGTGAGAATTAGCTGTGAGAATTAGCCTAGGCTAAAACTCGCCCCCGTGAGTCCTATCCTAGGCTAATCCTCACCACGAGAATTAGCCTGCGGCGAAAATGAGCCTGTAACACTTGCTAATGTACAGCATACATGTTTAGTTGCATACTGTATTAGAACCAGGAATCAATGTGAAGATTCTAGGGAATGACAATACTGTAAAATGCTAGATTTGAAATTCCCAGGTACAGAGAGCAATGTGACTGTTATCTGAGTTGCTGTTTGTTGTATTGTACTGTACGTTATGTCATATTTTCTCCACTTTCGAATAATGGGTTTTACTGTGCAGTTTTCAAACCTATCAGAAAAGAAGTCACTGAATCTTGACTCAAATTATTCGTTTAGCAGCCATGTTTGTCTCAAGTGCTTCTATTTGTATGTTGATTTTCTAGCAAGCTAGGAGACTGGCGATAGCAGGGCTGTATTATGAGGGCCACTGTTATTGGTGTCAATTCTTGTTTTCAAAAAATAAACATCAAATTACAACTTGATATGTTTTGGGCACTGTACGTGTGTTATACAAGTTACAGTGTGATACATGTTTCCAATCATTACGGTCATATAGGTCTTATCGAGTCATCATTCTCATGGAAGTTCTGTGTGCTAAATGCCTACTTCACAAGTTTCCACTTTGTTTAGAAATACGTTAGTATGCTTTGCTCTTGTTCAAACACTCAGTATCTTTTTACCACACTATACATCAGTTAGCATTTATAAGGCATGACTGTCCCATTTAAACTCTCAACTTTTGGGCTTGTACATATGAGGTTAAACAGATGTTAAGATGGTGAAGTCATAGTATTAGACATTTTACTTTCAAAGCTTAATGACATCAGATGAGACAGTTTCAAGATCAAAGTGTAGAAGGATTAAAATTATTAGGACCATTTATTTTAATACGAATATGATAGTGCTGTATTACGTTTTTCCAATAATACCTCCCATCACACAGACTAGGGTTGCTGAGTTTTGCCTAAAGTAAAGAAATGTAATAACTGAACAACTCTAACTCTATTTCTAAAAAGTTAGGATCAGCCAGCTAAGGATTAAGTAGACTATTACAACCCATGCCTCCTGTCTGCCCATTAGAAAACTCTCGTTCAGTATTGTATTTTAAAGATTAACTGTAGTCATTGTAGTTGTATGGCTCCTATCAGATTTCCATCTATTTACAACAAATGCTGTTCCCCTGACAGCGATCCTTTATGGTTTCCACCTTCTCACTGCTGAGCACTTAACACAATGGGGACTGCAGTGAATGAATGACCTGGAACTCTCACTCTTTCATATGGCCAGTGAGCGGAAGTTAAGCTGTTAGCCCTGCCATTATAGGTAATGGGTGCCTTTGGATTCATTCAGGGAAAGGGAGAGAGTGGGCCCCACCCCACAGGCTCATTGAAGAGCCAGCTCTGTGACATCATGTCTCTACCATTGAGCAGACTGTATTGTTACCTGCGACGGCCTAAAACTATTTTTTTGTCTTTGCAAACAATAAAAGGACGCCAAGATCTCATCAGTACAGGAGACATCCTTCCTCTGTCCCTTAAAAGGGCACCTTTCTCAATGAACAGGTCACAGAGACAGGGAACTCACACAGGATACATTTACACTGTGGGACTACAACAATCCCATTTCATTCACTTTTTCTGTGCTGTGCTGGGCTTTGATTTTTTAGCCCCAAAATAGCTATTTCACTATATACATAACTTATATACCTGCTGACATCTTTAAAGCACCATGCTTTTTAAAAGTGTTAAACATTTTTACCTATGCTTGATGGGTTAGTTACTTTGCCAGATGAGTGTACAAATCTTGCAGAGGGGACTAGTGTATCGACTAAATGCAAGAATAACCTGCACGAGTTCCTATTAAACTTTAATACAGTGAGATCTTGGTGCAAGATGAGCTAACAAACATACACAGCTACAGACTCAATCCCAGGACAACAGAGAGTACTGGCTAGTAGTTTAAAGATTCAGGGTTATTTTGAAACTAGTTTCTACTAAACATTCTGGACCCTATTAATCATTGGATTTAGTGTGATTTTGTTCATTTTGATTTCGTAGTGGTTGTTTTTTCAAAGTGGTGTATTATCTAAATGACTTGGTTTTCAGAACTTGTTTCGTATGCATATTGTAGTACCTCATTATAACCCTAATTAAAGTAAGTAATTTGTCTATATTCATTGCAGTACAATAAACCTAACCCCAACGCTTGTTACCAGCTAAATGGCACTACTAGCAACATTCAGTAGTATGCTGGGGGAAGTACTGCAGAAAGCTGAATATATATATATATATATATATATATATATATATATATATATATATATATATATATATATATATATATATATATATATATATATATATATATATACTGTATGCCTACCTGATCTAAGGTGCATTGAATGAATGGGAACTTAGAACATTTCTCAAATAACTAGAAAAAATTACTTGCATAAAATAATACAAACACCAAGCTGTATTTACAAAATGGTTAACCCAGGCTAAAATGCATTAGCCATGGATAATAAAAAATACAATTGTAATTTAAACTATCATTATAGATTATAGTTATGCTTGTGAAAAGGGTGATCATCTCCAGATGAATTTATTAATGCAGCAGTTACATTCTGAATTTCAGCAGTGAGTAAACACAATAAGCAACACATATCTTGCTTCAGCTTTATATATGTATTTTTTATGGAATTAAATAATATATTAACTGTAAAAAAAAGAAAATCATATTATGTATCTGGTAGAATATGTTATCACCAGTCACAGCAGCAATACTATAGATTGGCATAGGTTTTTACCTAAATGAAAAGTCTATCCAACAGTGGTACACTTGTACCGATGGTGACGACTACTTGCAAGACGATAATGTAACCCCTCCATCCGCAAATGGTTTGAGGTGGTGTCAAGGTGTGATCAGGGCAAATGGCGGTCCAGCTCCACATTAGGTGGAGATCCTAATAATATGACCAAGCAGTATGTGTGTGTGTGTATGTGTATATATATATATACACAGTAGTTGGCTGATTGTCAGTGGTTGATCAGTTTTTGTAAAGATCTTGTAAAGATCTTTACAAAATGAAACGTGTTCTTTAAATGTAAGTTCCTTCCTTTCTTCTGTCCCTTTGAATTCCATGAAGGTGTAGTACTGGTGAGTCAGACAACATGGTTTTCTTTGGAGCAGTAATTATAGAGAGGAGTAGGTGTACACTGGAAAAGTAACCTTGAACAAGGGGCCCCATGAAAACAGGCACCACTGATTATTATTATTATTTGTTTATTTAGCAGACGCCTTTATCCAAGGCGACTTACAGAGACTAGGGTGTGTGAACTTTGCTTCAGCTGCAGAGTCATTTACAACTACGTCTCACCCGAAAGACAGAGCACAAGGAGGTTAAGTGACTTGCTCAGGGTCACACAATGAGTCAGTGGCTGAAGTGGGATTTGAACTGGAGACCTCCTGGTTACAAGCCCATTTCTATAACCACTGGACCACACAGCCTCATTATCCGACTCAGGCTTAAAACCTTACAAAAAATAATTTTTGTTATCCATGGTAGATAGTCTAATAACAGCATTGTTTAATTTTTTGTATATTTGTCATACTAAATTGGATAACACATCTGCAAATACAGCTTTGTTTCTTTTTTCTGAATATTCTTTTTGATCAAGAGTAACAAGAAGTGAGATTGGAACGGAGATGGGAACAAATTTCCTTGTGCTTAGTTTATTTTGTTGGGATAATACACATGATTGGGATAACATGCTGGGGATTATTTATCTAATCATGAGAAATCACACCCATTTTGAATTATTGGATTTTTTTAAATGTACTTGAACTTTTGCAGTGGTTTATTGCCCAGGGAATTTTTTTTTTTTTTTTTTTTTTAATTTTCTTCCAACAACTAACAGCTGTGACATCTTTATTTGCAAGCTCCATAGCTGAGGTTGAACTATATCTCGGGAACCACGAACAGAGGCTTAACTTAAAAAAAGAAAATATACACAATTCTTCGCAAAACTGTGACACTGCAACACGCAGTGATAGCTATTGATAGGCCAAAAAGGCTTGTCTGTAAAGGGTTAATAAAAATGGCAGTGCACACATTTCATATCCCCAGGCACATCCTTCTAGCAACAAGTTTGATGTAGCCAAGTAGTGTTGTTTGGCATATTTTTGTCTGCAAAGCTGTCGTTTTATTGTCACCCAGCCCTTATACCAATACCAAGCAAATCTGAGATGTTTACAAAGGCTTCTAGCAGTGGCTTAGATCAGTTAAATGAAATATTCCCATGTTATTTAGGGGAATACGTTAATGTATCCATGGATATCTGGAAACATTGGTAAACAAACCTATGAGTAATGACACACCCTGTCAAAGTGTGTATTGTACAACATGTTCCAATTATTATTATTTTTTTTTTTTTGACCGAATACAATGAAGTTACATCAGAATTGTTAACGGAAAGAACCAAAAGCCAAAAGATGAGGAAACATTTTCAGAAATAAAAATACAATATGCAGTATAAAGTTACCAAACAAACAATCTCTTTAATGCAAATGATGTTCATTTGTAGAATAAGGTTTCGATCTTAAAGAAAAACACAACAAAGGCATCACCAGGGGGAAAAAAAAGGAAAATAAATTAAAGGTAGGTGAACCAAAATTGGATTTGAGAATGAAATGGTCAAGGTGTGTATCTCTCCATTAATTACATTTTTTATTTTATTTATTTTAAAATTTACACACACAAGGAAAGCCTTAGTTGTATTTGTTTTAAAAAGGGAAATCTTTAATTATAGGATGAATAAGATATCTCTGAAATGCTGGAGACAACAAAAACAACACCAATTCTGAAACTCCAAAATAAATTACAGCAGATTCTAAAACACAGATGCAACAAGTTTAATGTATTTGCATATTAATAGCCTGTGATAAACTGACAGGAGTACGTTTGGGGCTTTTCAATTAATTTTATACAGTTTATCTATGATTTATCTGCACTTTATGTAATTTGCACATTAGTTTCCCCATACATGAATACAAATGTACATAATAATCTTCTTAGGACAAGATTTCGAGTAGTTTGTTGGGCCACCTTTACTATGGAAGACTCTGATGCTTCTGGATGTCTAGTTAGCTTACAGGGTTTCCTCTTTCTCTTCCCAATAATAAGACACCTGTCTTTCATACCTGTGATACATGGGGGCTAATATAAGGATAGGCTTATGTAAGCTTAAGAGCAATGCAAATTAATCAACAAGCAGAAATAATGAGCTGCAGTGATAATAATGAGGGTCGTAATGAGCGACACCTGTGAATCGGGCTATTTATTGGCCGCATTTACAGCCCAGAGGTGAGGTGAGTTAGGAGTACAGACAGCAGTAAGTGCTGTATTAGATTTGTGGAGCAGGAAAATCAAACCAAACACAAAAATATGTCAGAGGAAGAGCAGCAAAGTCCTCTTGGCGCACAGAAAAGACTTCTGAGGAAGAGCTGAGTCCTTACGGCTGAGGTCACTTCTTCATGGCAGTATGTCACCCTAATCACCAATCTCTGTAACATACATGTCTGATATTTAAGGAGCTGGTAAGTACAATTACATAGCAGGAAACTCTGTTACCTTAAAGCAAGTGTTTTGATTTCTTGTGTCATTTAACTGTAAACCTTTGTTATGAGAACTGAGATTTTTAGAACTGACTGAAAGAAGCAGTCCTTCTGAAGGGTCCCTTTATTGTGACCCAACCGAACTATGATAGTGTTACATGCTAGCTGCTTCTTCTTCCTTCTTAAGGACCTTCCTTTGTTGGTTTTGTTTGGCAGGAAAAAACACAATTTGGAGCCTTATATCATTTTCCTCTTAAATATCTCCAACTCCCCAGAGAAGCTAAAAAGAAATGACAGGTAATGAAGCTACTCAGCAGCTAGGGTTACTTTGAACTAATGGTATAGGCTCATCAACACCAGAGCTGAAACCACAAAGACCCTTCACTGTCACACCCACACCCCCAAGCACCATGTTCTATACACAAATCTTTAATCAGATAGTGACGGTATCATCCCTTTACTTCTTTCAAGGGTACAAAGGTCTGAATTAACCCTTCACCTTTACTTTCAGGCTGTGTTTAGTTTATTTTGTTCTTTTTGGCTGTCAGCTTGTACTGGAAGAACTGATCATGGCTACCTTGGGGGGCAAAGTCTCCAAAGGAGGAACATCTCAATCAGTCTAGGGGATAATGGTATCATGTCTCCTTGTCTTTGTTCCAGAGCTTAAATATGGTTGTTTTGCATTTATTTCAGATGTCTCTTTAAAGTGACATTTCCATGGAAAACCAACTGAATTGTGTGATTATTGCATTTTGCTCGTACTACAACATAACATATGTTTTTATATTAAAGCCATTTCCAATGTATCATGATACTTCCTCATCAATCATGCTGGAGTATTTAAAGTTATCTAGTTTAAAACATGTTTTAAGTAAATCAAGACTGTGATGAAAGATGTTTTTTTTCTTTAAAGTCTCAGGCACTTAAAACAACTGTCAGCTTTCAACAGTCTTTGAATCCAACCAATTTATGACATATTAAAGTAACTGTTATGACAAATACATACAATAAAAAATATATATATGTGTGTTGTCCCATTTGGCTATAATCTAAACAAAACCGATTTCCTTTTAGGATTTCCAAATCCAATGGTTATAAAAAACTGAAATTACAGGGTGGACAGTCAAGGAATCGTTGGTCGCTGTCCCCTTTCCCAGGCCCATAACTCTAAAATCTTAGAGTTTCCTTCAACTGTGTAGCGATCATTAAAAATACTAAGCAAAATTATTTTCAGGTACTATTTCTAGATTGCTATTACCCAAAGCAATTTTCTGTAACATTTCCTAATATTTTGCAATTCAGTTGTAAGTTAATATCTTGTATGTTAAGAATCAGTTTGGAGAGGAAAGCCGTTTATTCAGCTACAAACCTCTATCTAACATGTCTTCGATTAGTCTTTACCACCCCAACGAATACTAAGATTTTTTGATGATGTTTCTGATAGGTTTCCTAATATTATGACACAGTGCCCCCCATTCTTTATTGAAATCCTAATTGACATAATGTAATCTCCACATATTTTGTAGGTTTGTAGTATTCACTAATGTCATTACAATTTTGTGTAAAAATATGGGCTCCCTGTACATTTTAACATTCACTCTAGTCATTACCCCACCTAAATAACTTGGAATGCAATTTATTTTATGAACCAAACAAAATAAAACAAACATGTCAAGCGCACTGTGTTTTGCATTTTACTTTGTGCTAATTTTTCTATCAAGGAAAAATACAATTATGGTTGTTTGAGCTTTAAAAGGTAAGTTTCACAAATTGTTCTGATGATTTCCTTTTTTGTAAGAATATAAGAATGTTTACATTCGGCCCATCTTGCTTTTTTGGTTGTTAGTAGCTTATTCATCCCAGAATCTCATCAAGCAGCTTCTTAAAGGATCCCAGGGTGTCAGCCTCAACAACATTACTGGGGAGTTGGTTCCAGACTCACAATTCTCTGTGTTAAAAAGTGCATCCCGTTTTCTGTTTTGAATGCCCCTTTATCTAATCTCCATTTCTGACCCCTGGTCCTTATTTCTTTTTTCAGGTCGAAAAAGTCCCCTGGGTCAACACTGTCAATACCTTTTAGAATTTTTAATGCTTGAATCAGATCGCCGTGTAGTTTTCTTTGTTCAACACTGAATAGATTCAATTATTTAAGCCTGTCTGCATATGGCATGCCTTTTAAACCCAGAATAATTCTGGTTGCTCTTCTTTGCACTCTTTCTAGGAGCAGCAATATCCTTTTTGTAGCGAGGTGACCAGAACTGAACACAGTATTCCAGATGAGGTTTTACTAATGGATTGTAAAGTTTAAACATTACTTCCCTTGATTTAAATTCAGCACGCTTCACTATATGTCCGAGCATCTTGTTGGCCTTTTTATAGCTTCCCCACATTGTCTAGATGAAGAAATTTCTGAGTCAACATAAACTCCTAGATCTTTTTTATAGATTCCTTCTTCAATTTCAGTATCTCCCATATGATATTTATAATGGACATTTTTACTGCCTGCATGCAGTATTTTACACTTTTCTATAACCTTTGTTGCTGCATCAGTGTTTGCCTCTTCTCCTATTTTTGTGTTGTCTACAAATTTAACAAATTTGCTTACTGTACCAGAATCTAAGTAATTCATGTAGATTAGGAATAGCAGAGGACCTAATACTAATCCTCGTGGTTACCTCACTCCATTTTGAGGTTTCTCCTCTAATCAGTACTTTCTGTTCTCTACATGTTAACCACTCTCTAATCCATGTGAATTCCTACTGCGTTCAGTTTGAGAATTAATCTTTTATGCGGGACTTTGTCAAAAGCTTTCTGGAAATCTAAATAAACCATGTCATATGCTTTGCAGTTATCCATTGTCGATGTTGCATCCTCAGAAAATCAAGCAGGTTAGTTAGACACGATCTCCCTTTCCTAAAACCATGCTGATAATTTTCCATTTTGGATCTTACTACAGTTGCCACAAGTTTACATATAATAAGTCAGGCTTATTGGTCTGTAGTTACCTGGTTCGGTTTAGTCTCCCTTTTTGTGGATCGGTATTAAGTTTGCAATTCTCCAGTCTGTCAGTACAACCCCTGTGTCAAGAGATTGTTGCATGATCTTGGTTAGCGGTTTGTAAATAACTTCTTTAATTTCTTTGGGTACTATTGGGAGGATCTCATCCGGCCCAGGGGATTTGTTTATTTTAAGAGCTCCTAGTCCCTTTAACACTTCTGCCTCTGTTATGCTAAAGTTATTTAAAATTGTGAAAAATAGTCATTTAAATGTTAGCTTGCGAGGTTCGGGGGGCGTGAAGCTGGGGGGGCTGCTAATCTCTAATCTTTCAATTGTCTAATCTCCAGTTAATTAGTTCTATTTACTATTTAAGACCTGATCACCTGCACCTTTTCTGTCTAGTGTTTCGTTTTTTTAGCAAACGCTTAGACGCCGTCGTTTCGTGCTTCACCTAAACTTCGTTGCCTCGCTCACGCAGGTCGTTTCTCTGCACATCGCTGCCAAGATATTATCAATCATTTTCTTACCTGCTCAGGTGATCTTTCTTTTCAGTCAGCTTCTCTTTTCGGCTCCAAGAGCTCCAACGTTACTCTTTCCTGTTCCATCCGGTCTCCACCTCGGCTTCATAGCCGTCCAAACCGCAGCTTCAATACTCAACTTGTCTGCAACTTTATCAGAAAGTCTGGTCCTCCGTTAAACTTCCAAGCTCCTTCGACATGACATCGACATTCCCGTTGTCTGCGATTGCCTTACCTTAGCTCTATTTAATTATACCACGAAGTTTTGTCGGCTTAATCCTTCTTTACTCCTCGCTTGCAATCCGACGCCCCTCCCCCCGCTCCCACTGAGCCAGCACAATTACCGTTTCATCAGAGATCCTGCCCTGGACCTCCATCAGCTACGTTCAACATTTTAAAGACGTATCCAGCCCATTCTAAACTCAATTTGTAACTAGTGGCGGCTCGTGACTCGACTGGTCACAACATTCTCCAACTCCACTATTGTACTGTAAGTTTTCCACCGGCGCCTCACAGACTATGGTTACCACGGCAACGCCCTTATTGAGTGACTGCGGGGAGTGGTAAGTTGTCATGGTGACCAGGCAGCTTCATCAGGCTCTGCGTGCTCTGCGCCTCAGCACCGCAATCTTCCGGCTTCCTGTTGCTGCACTTTCACAACTGGCAGAGACGAATTCAACGCGCCGAACCATAACATCTAAATATTGCGTTAACTTATTTCCATTCATGACTATCTGTCCTAAACATGTCTAGAATATTTATTATACAAATCTAAAGGAATAAGCAAATGTTGTTCTACATAGACAAGGATTTTAATCGTAATAACTTCTTAGATTATACCCTGATTCACTCAGGTCAATGATGTAATTCCAATCATAACCTCTGGATGGCAGTATAATGCTACAAGCTCTCTCTCTATACATTAAACCAGTTTGGTTTCGCTGCAAAGCTCGGACACTACAGCTTTTCTATCTATTCCCGCAGTTCTCACTCGGATGGATTCTCGGGAGTTCCCATCCTGCCTCATCCTCAGTCTATCTATATCAAATGACATTCTTCAATTTCAACTCTTACCCCCCTCCCCCCGCCCCTTTTGAGGCGGACTGCTCCTGACCAAATCTATAGATATTTCAACAGCCTCAGAGCAGTGGATTCTTCATCCTCTTAGGTTCTACAGCAGCCTCAGCTCTATGTATTCTCCATCTCTGGCTTCATCTAAATCAGTTTAACTCACAGTCCAATATCCACCGCATTCAGCAGATGTCTGTGCTCTACAGCAGATCATCACACTACCGATGGCAATCCACCATTCACTATTACAGATCCCTGCTTCAGCAGATATCGGCGTTCTGCAGCAGACCACCACGCTCTACCAATGGCAGTCCACCATTCACAATAACAGATCACTGCTTCAGCAGATCTCTCTCTACAGCAGACCACCGCTCATTATTGACAGCACTTCTTTGTTTACTTCCTCAGATCTCTGCACCATCCAGCAGATCCCATCCTCTACTGTTAATTGCTCCTCCCTGCAGCAGATCTCTGCTCCCTCTTCAGATCTACACACTGTTCTAGCATGCAAGTTGCTTTAGTTCAGTCTAAATCTGGACCTGCACTACTCCAGATCTTCCAACGCTTTCCTCCAATACGCAGATCGTGGAAGAATTCCGCAGTCAAGGCTAATGCTAATCCCCATCTAATCAAAAATACGAGGTGCTTGTCTTTCTCAGCAATCTATTCATATGTCCACACATCCTCTCAAATATTACAGCATTAATACATGGTGAGAGACGTGGTGAGACTGGAAATCTGTCTTGTTTATGAGTTAAGGAGTTCCACTCTAGGAGAATAACTGGAGTTGTGAAACCCAGTCTCTCAATGTGAGTTAACCTTTTCCATTTCAAGCAGACATGATAGTAGCAGACCACAGATCGATCCCGTATTCACTGACACATAGGATAGTCAACATCTCATCTCTGCCCTCCATTCCAGTAAATGGAGCACAAAGCGTGCTGAGCTTCCCCAGCAGTCGATTTACACATGTTCGTCGGTTCCAGCTGCTACCTCAACGGTCAGTTCCAGCTCCCCTTCGGCCTCCACTTTTAGTGTTCAAGTTCCGTCGACTGGTCCCGTCTGCTGCGTGCCCCCCCCCCCCCGATTCACCAGCTGTCATTTGACTGAATCATCCTCTCAGTAACCTCCTTCAATCTGCTCAGCATTTCGTATCTGCAGCTCTCTCCCTCCTTCGACAGCTTCATATTGTACAGCCTGGTCAGTGTTTTAAACATTCTGTGCCAGAATCTGATTCATCCTATTCCTTCAAATCAAACCAGATCATGGCTTTCATCGTCCAGCTAGGGATTTTTCTTCCCACCATTCTCTCCATACCAGTAGTTTGTCTGACTCTTTCCGGAATCTTCAAAGTCGTCCCCCCCCCCCCCCCCCCTGCTGCACCTTCCAGCCTGCCTATATCAACAGACATTCTCCATTCATTTATCTCTACTCTTTGGAAAGTTTGCTTGTCCCCTTACGAAGATCTCCTCATGGAGACCATCTGCCTAACAGCTGATTCTTAAGAGCCTTCCCTTCTGCCTCACCTTCCCGCTGTCCGCATCAATTACCATTCTCAGTTTGCTCATTCTACTCTTCTGAAACGCCGCTTCTCCCCATACAAGGATCTACCTATGGAGATCATCTGCATCTGAGCCCTCTTCGGTCTCCTTAGGAGCTCAGAATTCACAGTTCTAATTTACGCCATCATTCAGTTGTGTACCTCCAGACGGATCCATTTCAGCGCCGTCAGTTAATTCAGCTGTCAAGCAGATTCCCCTATCTGCCCCTTATTTTCAACGTCAAGGTATCTCATCTGCTTCTCGGCCGCCTTCGGCTTCCTCAGAAGCTCAGACTTCACAGTTCCCTCAGCTTCAAGCTTCCCTGCAGCGACGAAGATCTCCTAATCAGCCAACCTCTCCACCCTCCTTTCTAGAGCAGGCCTCCTTCCTCAGCTGTATTCTCCCCATTCATTTCGTATAGGTGCCGCTACCTCCGCTGCGAGAGCCAACATCAACCACAGTCTGATCAAGACCATGGGCCGCTGGTCCTCTTCCGCAGTAGATTATTACGTTCAGAACTCGCAGTTTCTTCTGCTTCTGATTTACTTCACCATTCGGTCATACCCCCAAGAGGGATCAATTTCAACGTGGTTAGTCCATTCAGCTGTCAAGTAGAGTCCCCTATCTGCCCCTTTTCATCATCAAGGTATCTCCCCAGCAAGAACCCCCCCCCCCAGGACCCTCGGTTCATTGATTCCTCTCGCTCCTATCATCACTCATCGCCCCTCCTTCCACCCTCCAGAGCAAGCCTCCCTCCTCTACTTCACCCCCTCATTGATTTCTCTCACTCCTAGGATCACTCGTCACTGGATTCCAACCTACCTTGCCTCCAGAGCGGGCCTCCCCCCCCCCCCAATCATTCCGTAGGCACAGCCCCCTCTGCTGCGAGGGCCAACATCACTCACAGCCTTCTTCGGCTTCCTCGGAAGCTCAGAATACACAGTTTCTTCAGCTTCAAGCTTCCCTGCAGCGACGAAAATCTCCTAATCAGCCCAGCTCTCCTCCCTCCTTTCTAGAACAGGCCTCCCTCCTCAGCTGTATTCTCCCCATTCATTTCGTATAGGTGCAGCTACCTCCGCTGCAAGAGCCAGCATCAATCACAGTCTGATCAAGACCATGGGCCGCTGGTCCTCTTCCGCAGTAGACTATTACGTCCATTCATCTCCCTTCGTTATAGCAGCAGCCCATTTTAAAATTGCTAGCATGCCCGGAGTGGGGGCTACCTGTTCGCCGGGGCCACCTGAGGTTTTCCCCTAAATTCGCTTCGAGGGGTTTTTTCCTCTCCACTGAGCGGCAGGTATACACATAGTCAAGTATACACAGTCACATCCCATTAACAAATTTACTAATCCCCCTTTGTTCGTCCTTCTGGTCTTTTGTTTGTTTGTTTATGTTATGCGTTGGCATGTTCTGTCTTGTTTGTCTCACGGTGTGGGAATTTTCGTAGGTGCCGGGGGTCCATCCTTTGGGGGGCAAGTGAGGCTCACTTCCCCGACCTCAGGGCTAGGCAGCCGCCTCCCTTAACTTCAGGGGTTCTCACCGCGTGAGTCAGAGCGGACCCCCGGCCAAACTCTGTCCTGTCGCAGCTCCTGCGCTCATCTCACTCGAGGCTCTCTTCTATTCTGCCTCTCTTCAGGACGTGGTCACTCGTGCCGAGTCCTATACTAACCTCAATGCTCTGTCCTTATTTTCAGGTCCCAGGCAGCGTGATGTCTCGGCCAATCAGGGGTTTTACGAGCGCCCCTTACATAAGCCTCAAATGCTGGGTACCTCTCTCATCTCCTCCCGAGGGGTGGCTTTTCAAGTCTAACCCTCATATGTGTTTTCAGGTTGCCGGGTCTTCCGCCCCTGGGATGTCGACAGCGTCGGCCCCAGTCGACGACCTCTTTTCTATCCCGTTTCAGGTCGCCGGGTCCTCCGCCCCTGGGATGTCGACAGCGTCGGCCCCAGTCGACGACCTCTTTTCTATCCCGTTTCCGGTTGCCGGGTCCTCCGCCCCTGGGATGTCGACAGCGTTGGCCCCAGTCGACGACCTCTTTTCTATCCTTTCCGGTTGCCGGGTCCTCCGCCCCTGGGATGTCGACAGCGTCGGCCCCAGTCGGTGACCACATTCTGTCCTACTAACTGCTCCTTGCTGCTTCTTCTGCCTTATCTTTCCCCCCCAGCTCACGCCCAGTGAATATATTAGATATTTTTTTCTCTTCGTCTATGATTTTGCCATTTGCATCTCTTAGACATTTTACTTCCTCTTTTAATGTTCTCTTGCTGTTATAATATTGGAAAAACTTTTTGGAATTGGTTTTAGCTCCCTTAGCAATGCTCATTTCTATCTCTCTCTTGGCATTTCTAACTTCTTTCTGTGTACTTTGTTCTTGGTCCCTTTTAAACACTCTGTAAAGTGCCTTTTTTCTCTGAATATTTTTTTTTTAATTGATCTATTAAACCATTTTGGCAATTTTGTTTTAGATTTAGATTTGTCTACTTTTGGGATGTAATTGTTTTGTGCCTCTGGTACTACATTTTTAAAAAACATCCATCTTTTTTTCCATGGATGTTTTCTCTATTTTACTCCAATCCACTTATGTTAGTCTCTGTTTCATACCTTCATATTTTGCCTTTCTAAAATTGTAAACCTTAGATTTAGTCACTGCTATTTGGGTTTTAACAAGCCATGTTGTGGTCTGAGTTTGCCAATGGTTCTCTGACTTCTGTTTTAGTTATACTGTCTTCGTTATTTGAAAAGTCTAAATCAAGGCATGCCTCGCCTCTAGTTGGTGCCTTGACAAATTGCATTAAGAAGCATTTGACATTTCTACCATTTCAATTTTGTCCATTGTGCTCCCCACCAGGTTTTCCCAGTTTATATGGGGGAAGTTGAAATCTCCCATTAATATGGCTTCTCCTTTGCTGCACGCATTTCTTTTTTTTTTTTTTTTTAATAATTTAGTCGTTGCCAATTTAGTTTTTATTATTTTCTCCCCAATTTTAAATGCCCAATTATTTTTAGGCTCAGCTCACCGCTACCACCCCTGCGCTGACTCGGGAGGGGCAAAGATGAACACACGCTGTCCTCCGAAGCGTGTGCTGTCAGCCGCCCGCTTCTTTACACTCTGCAGACTCACCGTGCAGCTGCCTCAGAGCTACAGTGTCGGAGGACAACGCAGCTCTGGGCAGCTTACAGGCAAGCCCTCAGGCGCCTGGCCAGACTACAGGGGTCGCTGGTGCGCGGTGAGCCGAGGACACCCTGGCCGACCTAACCCTCCCTCCCCCCGGGCGACGCTTGGCCAATTGAGCGCCACCCCCTGGGATCTCCCGTCCATGGTCGGCTGTGGAATAGCCTGGACTCGAACTCGCGATGTCCAGGCTATAGGGCGCATCTTGCACTCTTGCGAGTGCTTTTAATGGATGCGCCACTCGGGAGCCCCCTTGCTGCATGCATTTCTAATGTCATTGTATAACAGATTATTTTGCTTGGTGCCTGAATTTGGCGGTCTATAGCATGCCACTATTATTATGCCCTTTGAATTTATGTCCATTATTCTGACCCATATTGATTCTGCGTTGTTTTTTTCTTCCAGATTTAACACCTGGGCTTCAAGACTATTGTTGATGTATAACGCTACCCCTCTGCATCTTTTGTCCTGCCTGTCTTTCCTATACAGTGTATACCCACTATTATTATATTCGTCTCCATCACTCTTGGATAACCACGTTTCTGTAACACCTTTCACATTGTAGTTACTTGTTAGTGCAGTAGCTTCAAGTTCTAACATTTTGTTTCTGAGACTTCTAGCATTTAGATAAATACATTTAATGGCTGTCTTACCTGAGTTGTTGCCCTTGTTTTGATGTAGTCTCCCTTCTGTTTGTTTGTGGATTTCTCCCCTCTTCCTTTCTAGTTTAAATGCTTCTGAACCTCCTCGAGGATCCTTTCTCTGAGTAGTTTGGTTCTCTTTTTAAGTGCAGTCCGTCCCATCTATATGGATAGTCCTTGTTGTAGAATGTGGTCCAATGTTCAAGGAAGGAGAAGCCTTCCTGTGTGCACCACGATTTCAGCCATGCATTTAGATGATTTATTTCCAGCTGTCCATATGCTCCTTTGCAAGGTGCCGGCAGTATCCCAGAAAATACCACAGTTTTTGGTCTTGTCTTTTAACTTCCTTCCTAGATCTCTGAATTTGTTTTGTGGGGATTTTGGTCTCTTCCAATGTTGTTTGTACAGATGTGGACGACTACTACCGGGTCATCTCCTGTTCATTCTAGGAGCCTGTCCACGTTCTCAGTGATGTGTGTGACAAAGGCTCCTGGAAGGCAGCACACTGTTGTTGTAAGGGGGTCCAGACTGCGTACTGAACTTGCTGTGTTTCCAGGGACCACTATGATGTTTCTATGAAAGGGCATATCATTAACTGTAATTATAGCACTGCAATCAAAATGTTATTGGGAACACAAAAGATCACTAAAAAACCCTTAAAGGGTATATAAGGACCTTTTTATTTTATTGTTACATGTCCCCATGTGTTGCTACAACTGTTTAAGTAAGGTGTGTGTATTTTAATTTTTTTTTTTTTTTACATTTCAACCACTTTTTTAAACTTAAATTCCATTCCACTGCCTCCAAGATGGCTTCACATGGACCTGCATGGACCACTCAAACTACGTTTCCCATAATCCTCCTGCTCACATATGTTAACTGAGATGGATTTACCATTGAGCATGGATGATGGGAAATGTAGTTCTGAGAAATACATGGGAGCACTGCAATTTCAAAGTGAAAAAAGTGGTCAAGATGTAAAAAATAATTAAAACAACAGACACACCTTAAACAGTTGTAGAAACACATGGGAACATGTAACACAATAAAATAAAAAGGTCCCTATGTACCCTTTAACTACTGGGAATGAAAGCGGGTCAATAACAAAATAAAATTACCCTATTAGGTTAATATTGATGAAAAGCAGAAACACTAACTATACTGCATGAATAAGCAGAATTGTTAGTCATTGCAAGATTTTTCAATTTTTCAATTTTAAATGTATAAGCCAGGGGTGTCAAACTCATCTGGCAGCAAGGTCCATTTAAGTTAAAACTGTTCACTTGGTGGGTTGCATGTAAAAAAAAAAAAAAAAAAAAAAAAAAGCTATACATAGTAATGTACCTGAAAATGTCTATAGAAACTGCATGTAGGCCAATATACTCAAATATTAAGAGGAACGGTAGTTCCTCGCGCCAAGTTATCAGTATAGAGAGACTCTCTATATAGCAAGGATAGTTTACATATTTTCAGGGTATTGGCGCTGTAAATCAGTCAAAAGCACCATTTCATTTTTAATTTGTAGTTCTCAACACTTAGGTGAAATGTAAAAAAACAAGTCAATACCTGTCATACAGTAAGAGAAATGAGTCACCAAAGTAAGGTAAAAAATGTCCTTCTCCTTTTTCTCCTATTTTATTTTTTTTTGCATATTTTTGTAGACCCCAGGCACATTTTTATATATATATATATATATATATATATATATATATATATATATATATATATTGTAAAAAGACTAGACCCACTCGGGTTCGTTGCCCCTTTAAGAACTTGACCCAGCAGACAGAAATTGAGTTTTCAGCGCGTTTGCGCTATTTTTTAATAAACACAAACAAAATAAATACAAAGCAAAACAAACACCTAGCTCCTCTTGGAGCGTTAACTCAACTTTCAGGACCCTTCCTAACACGGGACAGCTAAGCTGTTTTCCCGTCTTCACAAAACTTAACCACACAGGTTTGCACTCTACCTTTTTATCTCGGGACTGCCAGGAAGCAGAGCACTCCCTTCTGCCTCCTTCTCCTTAGCAGCCCCGAGCAGACTGTCTGCTCTCCTTTTAAACCCCGCACCTGGGCCTAATTTCCAATAACGCCCAGGTGCGGATGATAATTAATAATAAAACAATTAAACAATAAACTAAACTAATTAACTGAAAAAACAGAACAATCAAACAAAAATGTGTATTTCTTTCACAGGGAGGTCTTAACCCCCTCCCTGCTGTCTCTCACAACCCGCTACGTTACACACCTCCCCTCTTGTCTTTACAAGACACAGGCCACGAGACGGCCACCTCCTCCCCTAAAAAACAACCACCCACCCTCAAGTCCATAAATGTCCTTTCTTGCCCTCTTCCACGGGCAGGCTTGAGGGTGGATCGGTCCACATCCCGGCTCAGCAGGTAAGGACCGCGCACCGGCGACAAGGGGACCCAACGGTTCGACAGGGGCGACCGGAGCGTAGACCGTGGCACTGGAGGATGCAGCAGTGGACAGAGATCTTCCCCTGGGAACCGGCGCAGTGATGTCCGATCACCCAGGGGAAGCGAAGCAGTGAACAGGGGGAGTGACAGCGACGTCTGGCAGCAGCCCAGCGACATCTGGGTGCTCGGGGAGAGCGGAGCAGGGAACCAGGGGCAAAGCTGTGGCCAGTGCTGCAGACTCCTGGGCTCTAGGTCCAGCGCAGGAAGGTCCGGGAAGACCGGCCGGGTGTCCTGGAGCAAGGAGTGAGGGACTGGACGCAGCAGCGCCGGACTGGACCGTAGGGGTGGTGGTCGGGGCTGTGGTGTCAGTATGCTTTCCACCTCCTCCCCGGGCTCCAGAAGCAGCGGCTCCTCCCCTCTAGGCTCTGTCAACAGCAGCTCCTCCCCTCTGGGCTCTGGCAGCGGCAGCTCCTCCCCTCTGGGCTCTGGCAGCGGCAGCTCCTCCCCTCTGGGCTCTGGCAGCGGCAGCTCCTCCCCTCTGGGCTCTGGCAGCGGCAGCTCCTCCCCTCTGGGCTCTGGCAGCGGCAGCTCCTCCCCCTCTGGCTCTGGCAGCGGCAGCTCCTCCCCTCTGGGCTCTGGCAGCGGCAGCTCCTCCCCTCTGGGCTCTGGCAGCGGCAGCTCCTCCCCTCTGGGCTCTGGCAGCGGCAGCTCCTCCCCCTCTGGCTCGGGAGGCTGCGGAGCTCCACTAGCCTGCTCCCACTCTTGGAGCAACAGCTCCAATTCTGTTGGCTCCCTCCTCTTCACTGGAGCCAACCCCATCTCTCTCTCCCATCTCTCCAGCTGCTCCTTCTGAGCAGCAGCATTTCTATTGATCTGCTCGATCAGGTCCCATAAATCCATCTTTCTCTGGGTCGTAGGGGCGCCCACTTCTGACACCATATGTAAAAAGACTAGACCCACTCGGGTTCGTTGCCCCTTTAAGAACTTGACCCAGCAGACAGAAATTGAGTTTTCAGCGTGTTTGCGCTATTTTTTAATAAACACAAACAAAATAAATACAAAGCAAAACAAACACCTAGCTCCTCTTGGAGCGTTAACTCAACTTTCAGGACCCTTCCTAACACGGGACAGCTAAGCTGTTTTCCCGTCTTCACAAAACTTAACCACACAGGTTTGCACTCTACCTTTTTATCTCGGGACTGTCAGGAAGCAGAGCACTCCCTTCTGTCTCCTTCTCCTTAGCAGCCCTGAGCAGACTGCCTGCTCTCCTTTTAAACCCCGCACCTGGGCCTAATTTCCAATAACGCCCAGGTGCGGATGATAATTAATAATAAAACAATTAAACAATAAGACAATAAACTAAACTAATTAACTGAAAAAACAGAACAATCAAACAAAAAGGTGTATTTCTTTCGCAGGGAGGTCTTAACCCCCTCCCTGCTGTCTCTCACAACCCGCTACGTTACAATATATATATACAGTACTGTGCAAAAGTTTTAGGCAGGTGTGAAAAAATGCTGTAAAGTAAGAATGCTTTCAAAAATAGACATGTTAATAGATTATATTTATCAATTAACTAAATGCAAAGTGAGTGAACAGAAGAAAAATCTAAATGAAATCCATATTTGGTGTGACCAACCTTTGCCTTCAAAACAGCATCAATTCTTCTAGGTACACTTGCACAAAGTCAGGGATTTTGTAGTCATATAGTCAGGTGTATGATTAACCCTTTGCGGTCCATTGTCGGACCTGGTCCGACATTGCAATTATTCCTGTCAGGTCCATTGTCGGACCATGTCCAACATCATTATAGAAACGCAAAAAACAGGTTTTAGTCGTTTTTTCGCCGGAAAAAGTTGAGAAAACCATTCAATGGCTGAGTGGGAACGACAGGAGCCGAGACAAGTCGAAAAAAAAGGGCGTATCTCATGAATAGTCATACATGGCCCTGGTATCAGATAACGGGGCGGTCGTAAGTAAACAAGCTGGCTGCCTGTGAATCAGCGCACAGAGAACACGGACATTTGCAGAGCTTTTTTGAGATGTTGTAGTAATAAAATAATGACTTGGATCGCATTATTGAGGAGTTTGGTGATAAAACGAGTGATCAGGAGATGATGATCGGTATGTACGACTATTATTATTATTTATTTCTTACATAGGTGAAAGCTATAGCGAACGTAAGGGTGGGGTGGGGCTGGAGATGCCTAGTGAGTGCTTTGTTGATATGCAGGGCCATTTAAACCCATTTGACTGTGAAAAAAAATACTTTTAAACAGCGCGTCTAAAATTAACTGCGTGTGTGAAAATAAATTAGACCTGGCGTGCCTGACGCGCATTTTATAAATGGACCGCAAAGGGTTAAACAATTATACCAAACAGGTGCTAATGATCATCAATTCAATATGTAGGTTGAAACACAATCATTAACAGAAACAGCTGTGTAGGAGGAATAAAACTGGGTGAGGAACAGCCAAACTCAGCTAACAAGGTGAGGTTGCTGAAGACAGTTTACTGTCAAAAGTCATACACCATGGCAAGACTGAGCACAGCAACAATACACAAGGTAGTTATACTGCATCAGCAAGGTCTCTCCCAGGCAGGAATTTCAAGGCAGACAGGGGTTTCCAGATGTGCTGTCCAAGCTCTTTTGAAGAAGCACAAAGAAACGGGCAACGCTGAGGACTGTAGACGCAGTGGTCGGCCAAGGAAACTTACTGCAGCAGATGAAAGACACATCATGCTTACTTCCCTTCGCAATCGGAAGATATCCAGCAGTGCCATCAGCTAAGAATTGGCAGAAAACAGTGGGACCCTGGTACACCCATCTACTGTCCGGAGAAGTCTGGTCAGAAGTGGCCTTCATGGAAGACTTGCGGCCAAAAAGCCATACCTCCGACGTGGAAACAAGGCCAAGCGACTCAACTATGCACGAAAACACAGGAACTGGGGTGCAGAAAAATGGCAGCAGGTGCTCTGGACTGATGAAATATTTGGCTGTAGCAGAAGGCAGTTTGTTTGCCGAAGGGCTGGAGAGCGGTACACGAATGAGCGTCTGCAGGCAACAGTGAAGCATGGTGGAGGTTCCTTGCAAGTTTGGGGCTGCATTTCTGCAAATGGAGTTGGGGATTTGGTCAGAATTAATGGTCTCCTCAATGCTGAGAAGTACAAGCAGATACTTATCCATCATGCAATACCATCAGGGGGGCATCTGATTGGCCCCAAATTTATTCTGCAGCATGACAACGACCCCAAACATACAGCGAAAGTCATTAAGAACTATCTTCAGCGTAAAGAAGAACAAGGAGTCCTGGAAGTGATGGTATGGCCCCCACAGAGCCCTGATCTCAACATCATCGAGTCTGTCTGGGATTACATGAAGAGAGAGAAGCAACTGAGGCTGCCTAAATCCACAGAAGAACTGTGGTTAGTTCTCCAAGATGTTTGGGCCAACCTACCTGCAGAGTTCCTTCAAAAGCTGTGTGCAAGTGTACCTAGAAGAATTGATGCTGTTTTGAAGGCAAAGGGTGGTCACACCAAATATTGATTTGATGTAGATTTTTCTTCTGTTCACTCACTTTGCATTTTGTTAATTGATAAATATAAACTATTAACATGTCTATTTTTGAAAGCATTCTTACTTTACAACATTTTTTCACACCTGCCTAAAACTTTTGCACAGTACTGTGTATATATATATATATATATATATATATATATATATATATATATATATATATATATATTACAGGGCATCCGAGTTTAATGACAGTTAACTTGTTTTGTCAACATGGAAATATACTAGGGAACGCACTTATTGTAACTCTATATCATTTATATTACATTATTTATTTGTGTTTTAAAATGGAACATTTGCTTGCAATTTTTTTTTGTAATAAAAATATAAAAAGGTCTGGCATGCATGGGACTTGAAACTATAACCTTCAGTTTGCAAGCGTGTTTTGTTATTACTGTCAGTGCTACACGATTAGTTGATTCTCAGGACTGTTATTTTTTACATTTTGGAAATTCTGGAGATTTTTTTAGTCGTCATCATTATCATCATTTTGAGATTCTGATCTTGATCTCTGAAAAATGTTGGTTTTCTGTCAGTGTAACGCTCATTGTTGTCCCTACTGGACAAAAAGGAATGTTAATTTCTGTAAATTAACTATGCTGAAGTATAGCCTATATATTTGGTAAACATAAATAAATAAATACATTAATAAATATTGAAATAAATGAATACATAGGCATTTCTTTCTTTCTTTCTTGGTATGTATTTATTTCTTTTTCAGTATCAGATATAAACACTGACATTTAATATTGTATGAAACGAAAAGAAATACTCAACAGTTTTTGTTCAATGATATAAAAACAAATTGGGAATGTGAAAAAACGCAACCAGGATCGAATTTGCATCAAAAACACAAGCCAAGTTAGTATAAATAATTGGGGCAACCTTGACCCCCACCACTTTTACAGTTGTGCCTATTTCCTTGGTGCTGGCCAAGGTTGCCCCAATGGTTTCTTCTAACTTAGCTTGTGTTTTTGATACAAGTTAGAAGAAACAATTGGGGCAACCTTGGTGCCTATCGGCTTTACAGTTGTGCCTATTTGCTTTGTGCTGGGCAAGGTTGCCCCAATGGTTTCTTGAAACTTGGCTTGTGTTTTTGATAGCTCCACTTTAAATGGCTGGACACTTTTGATAACTTGGCGTTTTTTCAAATTTCCAATGTGTTTTTGTTTTAGATACTACTTTACACAAAACACATTACCCCCACTGCACGATTCCTAGTCATCAAAAAGTATGCAGGCATGGTTTCAATCAATAAACATAGTACTTAATGTATTTTATAGTATAAAAATAGGCAGCTTAAACTAGAAGCAGCTTTCCTAGACAAACAAAAAAAAAAAAATCACATATGTAATATAATGGAGGGAATAGAGTATTTTACTTTCAATGGAAATCTCAAACAGTGAAAAAAAAAAAAAAGTCTGAGTATATAATGCTAAGTCTCAATATTTAACTTATATTCCAAAATAAAGTTTTTAACACCACTGAAAAAAAGATACTGGCAAGCTGTGAAAATATGATTTAGTAAACTGTACCACTATGAAATGTACCTTTTTGTCTGGACACTTGGAGTCTTGAAATCGACAATCAAATTATTTTATCAGGTTTGCTAGTCTTTCACTGCAATGCTTGTAGTCTTTATCATCAAATTAATCTTTATGTGACTCTTGAATCTCTCGTTATGCAGTGAAGTGTACAAAATTTCACATGTTGGTGCCACAGATTAAGCTTTGCTTTGAAAGCTCTCACCTCTTTATCCATCAGGTCCTTTAAAATGTTTATTTTCTTGGTGAGGTCATCAAGAAACGCAATATCCAGTAGCCATTGGGGATTACTGAGCTGCACAAGATGTTTTCCTCGTTCCGACATGAAGTCCTGTATTATTTGATGCAAGTGAAAGAACTGAAGCACTGTCCCACGACTCAGCCATCATACATGGGTGAAACACAGTAAATCATCTGTCCAACGACTTTAGAATCTTCTGTGTTCCACCTCCACATTTTGCTTCCGTGACATCTCCAACTACTTTTTTTGCAACTGATTTTAAATTTTACACAAAGTAAAATAAATAATCAAAATTATGTGTGCTGTGCTGTTACACATGTACATGAGGAAATGGATCCTGTATGCCATTTGATTGGCTATTTTACTACCTCTGTGAGCTGTGATTGGCTTAATGGCAATGTCACTCATACAATGCAGACTGTACATGTTGAATACACATGTTATATTAAAGTGACGAGTTGTTTTAAAGAAAAATTCCAAAACGATACAATACATCAATGCAATTTTAGAAACTAATGGGTGGGCCGCCAAAAAAGGCTGCGGGCTGTATGTTTGACACCCCTGGTTGTAAGCCCTTATATATATATATATATATATATATATATATATATATATATATATATATATATATATAGCCTCAATTGGCTTGTTTGCCCTTTAAAACATAGACCCAGACACAGGATTTGAAGGTTTTTAAAATCGCTATGCGCTATTTTTAATAATCACAAAAACAAAATAAACAAAACAAAAGCCTAGCTCAAACGTTGAGCCTACCTTCACTTATATGCAGGTCCCTGTCTAACGTGCAGGACAGCTAAGTTGTTTACCTGACATAAACACCAAACAAAACACTTTATTGCAAACAGTTAAACCAAACGTAGGTTTTACACAGACCTTTACAACGTTCCGTCAGGCTCTTCACTCCACAGCAGCAGCCTAGAGCAGACTGACTGCTTCTTTTTTATACCCTGCACCTAGCTCTAATTTTCAATAATTGCCAGGTGCAGGTGATAATTAAACAAAACAATAAAACAATTAAATTAAACAAAAGCAATTACCTTGGCAGGGAGGCTTTACTTCTGTCCCTGCCCTAAAACACTACATTTTTCATATTGCAGGCCCCCCTGTCCTGCTACATCCGTTACATATCCTCCCCCTTGTGTAACGCACACCGGCCATTCCAAGGCCACCTCCCCCTCTAAAACACAACCACCCACCCTCAAGTCCACAAATTTTAATTTTCGCTCCTTCCTGCGGGCGGGCTTGAGGATGGGTCAGCCCCTCCGGCGTCTTCTGGAAGGGACCGCGAACCAGCGAGGGGGAATCCGGACGGCTTGACCAAGGCAACTGGCGTGCAGGCAGGCAACCGGGAGCAAGCAGTGACAGGCAGAGGTGTGCGACTGCGGAACCATGCAGCGACGTTTGGAGCTTCAGGGGGAACACAGTGAGGGAAAGGGGGAGCACACGCGACGTCTGACCTTCACGTCATGACGTCTGTAAGTCCAGGAGGAGTGGAATAGGGGACCAGGCAAGCAACTGTGCCTGGCAATGCTGTGACCTGGGAGTTAGGACCAGCGGAGGGAGGTCTGGGCATTCCGGTAGGGGAACCACAGCGCCGGAGTTGTTTGTGGGGCTGGTGGTTGGGGCTGTGGAGGAGGTAGCTTCTTCACCAACTCCCCCTTGATTGTTGCTTCTCCCTCAGACGCTGGAGACAGCGGGCTTCTCCCTCAGGCGCTGGAGACAGCGGGGCTTCTCCCTCTCACACTGGAGACAGAGGGGCTTCTCCCTCAGGCGCTGGAGACGGCGGGGCTTCTCCCTCAGGCGCTGACGATTATGATTTTCATCTTCAGTCATTTCCTCCTTTCCTGACAGATCTCGTTGGCTGAAGCAGCGCTAGAATGATCTAATTCATTTAAATGACTGTCAATCATCAGACCGACTGTGCACTTTCATTTGTCATTCAAAGCGCCTACTTTGAAATTAGCGGGTTAAGGTGTAGGTAAGCGTTTGCTATTATAGGTATATACGGTGACAGTTACTAGTTTGATTTGAAAATGGGGCGCAAGAGGAAAACACTTACTGAGTATTGTGCACAATACCCTGATCGATGGCAGAAGTCTCCGCGGCAGGACGAAGCGGGCCCATCTGCCTTGCCTCCAGTGAGTACAGTTGTGCCTAAGGAGAGGCCCGGAGCTCGGAATAAGTGCAAGTTAGTTCTGGTCAACTCTCTAATGTTTTGTTCTGTCTGTGCATTTTCTTTTTACTTGTAAATGTATGCTATATAAGTCTGTGTAATACACTTCAAATGCTGTGTTTTCTACGGTTTATTTGAGACATTTTTTAAATTTCTGTAGGATCTGTATCTATACAAGGTATAGCTTCACTGTGACCAAATGTTATTTCAATTAGAATGTTGGTAACCATGGTTTTGTTGCATGTAGAATATGATAAAGGGTTTTCTCTAAGTGAGGCGTTTCTCAATGGCATAAACAGTCTGTGTTTTTTAAACCATAAAGGTCGATTTCACCCATGCTCTGCTTGAATTGAAAAATAAAGATAAAAAAAAGGTAAATTATTTGATAATTTTTTTGATATTAATTGTCGATATGGCAAAAAAAATCCTAGCAAGACTAGCTATATCTGATCACAATAAACTGGGACCTCAAGCTCGGCGTAAGGAAAACCACTGCCTACTCTACAGCCACATCTTGACAATCTATGCCTCTGCATTCACGGCTAACCAGTAGCACAACTCGTACCGAGAACCACTTTAAGTATAGATAGATACAAGTAAAAGTTAGCTAGACCTGACTGCTCACTACTGTACCTAAAATGAACCTGCTAATAAAAGAGAACCACATTGGAACATAAGTATTTTGTTTATTTTTAATGACTATTAAGAACATTAACACACAAGACTTAAGAAATCTGTGTGGTTACACGTTGTCAAACCCGGATTAGACGAAGCCAAGGATATTAATGGCATTAACATGGACTTGAGAACATCAAATGCGAAACCAGTGGCTGATGAAGGTTGCTGATCTCTCTGTGGAAACAAATGTTATGGTACGTGGCTTCAGAGATGCCGGGATCAGTAAAGTTGCAGTTGTGTTCGTTTTTTTCATTTATACTAGTTATTAAATACGGTAAATTGTTATTGTTATAAATGAAGTTATGCAAAGTACAGTAGTTTTTTTCTAACCTGACTTTAAACAGTTTTTTTATTTTTTCATTTTGAGATGCTTCTCATGAAAAGCGTTTTGTAAATTCAAAATAGGGTCCAGGATGTGTATGTTTTCAATACACTATGTAACACAATTTTTGTTCCTGGGTAGTAAGTGTTATTTCCTAATTGCTTATGCCTCAAAAGTATAGAAAATGGCTATTATACCCCACAAACTTTGCTTTTGTGACCAGGACAGTGATATTTTGAAATTGACCTATTTCCAATGAGAAAACGGGCGAATTTGTGTCTTTTCGTTCACATAAAGTCAGAAAAAAACAACATATGAATCCAAATTAACATGCATTTATACTAAAGTAATACAAAAATGACTACAAAAGATTTAGAAGCGAGTAGTTTTTTGAGATTTACGATTATACTGTAAATCACTTTCATGAATCAGCCCCCAAATGTAGTCTCCCATCATGTTCTTGTTATACTGTCCTTGGTAGTGGCGTTCAAAGTCCAGTATATCCTGGTGGAAGCGCTCGCCTTGCTCCTCCGAGTATGCTCCCATGTTCTCCTTGAATTTATCAAGATGAGCATCAAGGATATGGACTTTGAGGGACACCCTACAGCCTATTGTGCCGTAGTTCTTCACCAGAGTCTCAACCAGCTCCACATAGTTTTCGGCCTTGTGATTGCCCAGGAAGCCCCGAACCACTGCGACAAAGCTGTTCCAAGCCGCTTTCTCCTTGCTAGTGAGCTTCTTGGGGAATTCATTGCACTCCAGGATCTTCTTTATCTGTGGTCCGACGAAGACACCGGCTTTGACCTTTGCCTCAGACAGCTTAGGGAAGAAGTCTTGAAGGTACTTGAAGGCTGCCGACTCCTTATCTAGAGCTCTGACAAATTGTTTCATAAGGCCCAATTTGATGTGCAGTGGTGGCATCAGCACCTTCCGGGGGTCCACCAGTGGCTCCCACTTGACGTTGTTCCTCCCCACAGAGAACTCGGTCCGCTGTGGCCAGTCCCGCTTGTGGTAGTGCGCCTTGGTGTCCCTGCTGTCCCAAAGGCAAAGAAAAAAACCGCCTTGGAGACCCATCAGGAATGCCACCATTTTGAAGTCTCCTATGACCTCCCAGCCGTACTCATCATACTTCAAGGCGTCCAGCAAGGTCTTGGTGCTGTTGTAATCCTCTTTGAGGTGCACCGAGTGAGCCAGGGGAAGAGACGGGTACTTGTTACCATTATGGAGCAGCACGGCTTTGAGGCTCCTGGATGAGCTGTCAATGAAGAGGCGCCACTCATTCTGGTTACAGGCAATTCCGATTGCCTCGAACAGACTGGTCACATTGTGGCAGAAGCAGAGCCCATCTTGACGGGTGAAGAAGCTGGAAAAAGGTTGGTGACGCTTCCTCTGATCTACGACTTGCACACTTTCACCCAAGAAGTTCCACTGCTTGAGCCTAGATGTCAAAAGCTCGGCATTGGACTTGGTGAGACCAAGATCTCTAATCAAGTCGATGAGGTCTTTTTGGTTGGGGTAGTATGGGTTTCTCTCCTCAGCTCCACCTCTGAAATTGTCATCTGGATCTACAACGTCTTCCTCGCTCTCTGACTTGCTGCTCTCTTCTAAAGACGGCTGCTCTCTCTCCGGAGGAGTGGGTACGGGAAGCTCATGGCAGTGTGGCACCGGGGAGATGGATGAAGGAAGGTCCGGATACTTGATAGCAGGTGCATTCTTGCCAGTCCAACGTTTGGAAGGGTCCACCATGCAGAAGTAGCAGTTGCTTGAGTGGTCAGTGGGTTCCCGCCAAATTCTTGGGATAGCGAACTTCATGGCTCTCTTTTCCCCTCTGTACCATCCTACAAAAATACATTTATTTCACCCATGACTAATGTGTAAGAGATTCTCGCAACATTTTTCATATATGATATATTTTTTCAATAACATTGAAAATTGTAAAACATTTTAAAATTAAAAACTTTTACAATTTTAAAAATTAACTAATTTTATAACATAAAATTCCGAGCAACAATTGTCCATCTTACCTTCCAGAGTTTTTTTGCAGTGCTCGCAGGTGAAATGAGGTGCCCAGGGTTTGTCTTGATCCCTGACAGGCATGCCAAAATATGCCTTGTAGGCCTCACACATCTTAGCAGATGCTTCCACGGAGTACTTTTTCACTCTTGTCTTGATAAATTGGCCGCAGACATAGCAAAATGCGTCTGCCGGATGCTTGCAGCCTCTTGATGCCATCTCAGAAAAATGCAGATATGTATCCACTTAGGCAGCTGGAACTAAACTGAACTGGTGGGCTTAAGGCCCCTGTATTTATACTACTATTTATATTACTGGAAAGTTCTAGAAAGTTCTAGAAGTTACTCCAAGTTTACTCAGCACTGAATCTATCTGGAATGTTCTGGAAAATAGGTAAATTTCAAAATATCACTGTCCTGGTCACAAAAGCAAAGTTTGTGGGGAATAATAGCCATTTTCTATACTTTTGAGGCATAAGCAATTAGGAAATAACACTTACTACCCAGGAACCAAAAAAAATAATAATAATTGTTACACGGTGTAATGAATGCTGGGATGATTTTGCATCGATTTCAGGACTGCTTCATTAGCGATACACACTCGGTCCTCTCGTGGGGGAGGGCATTGTTAGTATCAGAATTTAGTTATTGTTATTTCATGAAGATATATATTTTTTTCTTCCACAAATGTGAAATCTGCAAATAGAATCTTGCTTCATGATAGTTTTTTGTGTATATGCTTACTGTTTTAAGAACAGAAATCGATATGCTCACAACAATATAAACATTTCCACTCGACCGTAACTCATTTATATAACACAAGTGTTCCCAGTTTTTAATTTAAAATACAATGTTCAGCTATAAACAAATAAACAGAGCCATTTCATCATACAGTGATGTTCATTCTGTTCCATATGCCAGCTTTCTCTAAATGTCACGCAGCCAATTCTTTAAGATCAACAAAATTCAAACAGTAACTTTTGCCCAGGACATTCAATTTTGTCACTTGCATCATTTCTCTAGGTAGGACATACTTCCTGAAATAATATGAAATTTGTTCCAACATCTATAGGATTTTAAAATCTCTGCTTCATTTTCTCCTATTGATTCTGGAAAAGCAATAGGTTCGTATGAACTTACCAGAACAGAATTATACTTGCTTCTCTAATTTATTTCTTGTAACCGCTGATAAACTGGATGTTCTTTCACTCACTCATTCACCAATCCTCCAGATCAACGAATCATCTCAACGGATCCAATAGAAAATGTATTCTAATTTGTAAATGTCGTTGCAGGACATCCATAGATCTGCTCCAACCATCATGTTCCAAACCACCCATCACAAAGGAGTCCTGGAGTCTGTCAACACTCTGCGCTCTGAATGCTTCTCCCCATTCAAGGATGTCCTTCTGGAAACAACGTCATCTCTGCTACGGCATGGCAACATCACCACCGAAACCAGTTCCTTGCTCATCATCAGAACCCCACATCAGAGACTTTAAACTTCCATCTCAGGGTCATGTATTTCGTACATGTAAAGCACGTTAAATATCGTACTAATTGTATCAATTGCCTTTTCTGCTCCTTCTAGCTACCTATCGAGGCGTCCTGCTGCAGTTCATATAGACCTTAAACTTCAATCTCAGGTTATGTATTCCATACATTCAAAGCATGTGAAATATCATACTATTTGTATTTACCTTTTTCTGCTCCCTTTAGCTACCTATCGACTCCCTGCTGTAGTTCAAGTTTAAACAAAGTAACTCTGATAAATTAAGGGAAGGAGTAACTGTTCACATTGCTCACAGTAATTCTGTTTTGTGTCCCCACACTTCCATGTGGAGATATCTGACCTCCAGACCCCGATTCGCAGCTCAAGAACCACTGTTTCTAATTGTGCAGAACCTGCCAGTCTCCAGATCCTGGTTTTATGCAAGATTTTAAGATCTTCTCTAAAAAGACTGCCTTTCTTCCTCAAGCTATTTGTGCCATTCTTTCAGGATTGGAGCTGCAACCACAGCTGCTCAGCTAAAACATTCTTGCACATGTAATTAAAAAGCTTGGTCGGTTGCCTTCAGATGCTTATGAGGTTTCCATAAGGAGCAATACTAAAGACATTCTCGTTGCCCAACAACATCTGGAACCTGCATCCTAATGAAGGACTTTACTTTAGGATCCAACCCTACCATATCCTTTGTTACATAAAAAAACAGCATTTTGCTATATGATGCCACCTAGTAATATGTATAATTATACTAGTTCAGGCCCTGGTACTGTCCCGCCTTGACTACTGCAACTCCCTCCTGTCTGGCCTCCCTGCTTCCGCCATCCGTCCGCTCCAGCTCATCCAAAACTGCTGCTCACCTTTTCTTTTCCCTTCCTTGTTTCTCCAACGTTACTCTGCTGCTCCGATCCCTTCACTGGCTCCCTATCACCGCTCGCATCCAGTTCAAAACTCTTGTACTTTCCAATTGTTGCCTCGACCTTTCTGCACCTTCCTACTTCCAGACTATTATTTCTCCCTACACCCCCTCTCGCCCCCTCCGCTCTTCTGCCACTGTCAGATTAGCTGTACCCCCCTCTCTGCTCCCCGCCTCCAGAGCCCGCTTCTTCTCCATCCTTGCCCTTCAGTGGTGGAACAACCTACCCATGGCTATCAGGACTGCTCAGTCCCTGAAAACTTTTCAGTGCCTCCTCAAGACACACCTGTTCAGACAGCATCTGTAAACCTCACAACTCCTGACTATACTGGACTATATGGCAACCAACTGTATTAGTACTTGCATCATCTTGTACTTGCACTAAACTGCTCCTCACTTTGCTGTATTCTACTACTGCTCTCAATCATAATTATGCTTTCTGTATCTTGTACCCGTATTCACGGTTTTTGTAAATGCTCTTATTTGAAATCGTTCTTATACATTTATTGTACTTACTACTTTCTCTTAATGGAATTTTTTTTTTAGGTTTAACTGCTCTTAGCCGTAATCGCTCTCAAACATAATTATTTACTGTATTTTATATTTTCTCTCATTTGAAAAAAATCCTACTGATTTTATTGTATTCTATGGGCCCTATTCTGATGAAATGAGTGCAATCACAAACGCGTGGTTAAAGTCAATCGCGTCTGCCCCACAGGGAGTGGCTTCTCCAAGTGTGATTCTGATGAAATTAAAAACCCAGGATGGGTGTAGACTATAGATAAAGATACCGGTTACTATACAGCTACATTGCTTTAAAATATGATAAAAGTAAATGTTTTTCTTAGATAACTGTCAAATATACCTGCATATACTGTCAATTTCTGTGTTCAGACCTGGGTTACAGTTTTGTATTGTTTTTATAGCCCCATATTGAGTGAGGCAGTTAAACAGTAATCACTGTGATATGTCTAATTTTATTCTTCCAGTCAAGCAAAAGCTTGCTTAGCTTATTATATGTCCCCTATACAATTTGCATAAGGGTTGGCAACTTAAGACTAATAGGGCCCTATTCATAAAAGTACTTGTCGACTCCCATAATAAAACAAATTTAATTTAAAACTAACGAAAGTCGTCCACACTGTTATTCATAAAATGATCTGAGAATACGGGTGACTGTCGCAAAGCTCTTTATGAATGGGTATACAGTCGTTCAAGAACTAAAATCCTCCTCTTTTTGATGACATCAGCATTATTAACGTTCCCTGGTTGCCATTGATAGCTGTTGCAAAAAGAAAAACAGAATCAACCGACAGTACTACCGAAACCCGAGTCTGCAGCTGCCAGTCACGGGCAGTTTGCAAAACCTGATTCCGATGCCCCTTCACGTCTGCCAGAAATTCAGGACATGTCATAATTTAAAAAAAGAAGAAAAAAAAAGTATTTTTTTAAATAAATACTTTGTATTTTCGTTTTGTTTGGCAATGCTGGTAAACACATTTCCATATGCACACATAAGATCTCCATTGTTATCTGCAGGACCAAAAAAAATAAAAATAAACAAAAAGCACTGTAGGAGGACGTCTGAATAATACTGTAATTCTATAATAATAATAATAATAATAATAATAATAATAATAATAATAATAATAATTTTGAAAACTTTAACAAATTCTCAAGTATTATTATTATTTTTATTATTATTTATTATTATTATTATTATTATTATTATTATTATTATTATTATACCCCACTTAAAGCAGGTAATCAATCAGGGGCGAGTTTATGTTTATGAATCAGTGAACACTGTACACAAAATGGATCGTTTTGTGGTGTGCAAATAAAAAAAGACTCCCTTTTGAACACTGATCGAGCCTCGCACTGCGGTGTGAGTATATATTCATAGACGTTGGGTCTTAACAACGCATCTGAATTATCTCTTATGAATAGCAACTGACGTTAAATAGGCGGCTATGGATGAAATCCGATCATGTACTCCTGTTTTCTCATTTCAACAGGCATTAACCCTTTATGAATAGACCCCATAAAGCCAAAAGAACAGGCAATCCTCAAGATACCAGTCACATGTATGTGAAAAAAAACTGGGTTGGCCAGAACAGTTAGCATTTTCTTGAGCAGAAAACTCAACATTTCTGCTTGAATATTAGTCTACATTTAGCAAAGATGTGAACCATTATACAGCTTTACTTGTTTGTACCATAGAAGAAATATTGCTGCATTCATAAAATCTAATGGAAACCAGAAAACAAAGGAAATACTTTATGACCATTGCATAGCAGATTGAGTCAGTACAAGTTTTCATGTGAGCCTTAATTGTATTGTACCTGTACAGTGCATGCTGTGTCTACTTAAGCCCATTGTAAAGCTTGAATGGCTCAAACTGGAATGCAATGGGGGTATTATACCCTATATTGATTTTAAATTCCCTTCTAATCCTTGACAACTCTAATTTCAATTTTGTTTATGATGTGGTGCCATTTACCATAAGATCTGGGTGGAGGCATCTGGCAAATGCATTGCCCCCCTGCCAATTATGTCCCATGCATCTACCTTTCTTATCCATCCTACAGTATATCTTTTGTCACTTCACTAAACATTAATGGTGTATCTATTACTAGAAAGTGCTTTCTGCTTTTCCCTTTCAGTTTGTCTGATTTTATTAGTTTTCATGCCTTAAGAAGGGTTTGAATGAAGAGTGACGTTTTCCCTTTCATGACATGCAATAGATTTTCAGAACAAGTCTAATCATAGGCACAGAAGCCCTAATGGGCCTCAAATGTTCAACAAAACTAATGTAACATTCACATCTATATGAATGAAGTGAAAGGCAATCATGTGGTTTAAACATTATGCTACAGTATTTGGATAGGGTATAATTGTGCTGTTTAGAGTAAAATAAAGTCAAAACTTTGAATGCTCAATATTATATTAATATTATTTATCTATAAAATATACACTGTTATGGATTGTTTTTTAGCAATAACTTCAAGTAACCACACTTCCAAAATGTAATTCTGCTAACACCCTGACCCAGTCTCAAGGACAAACACATGGCTTGGAGTCCTGCAACACATGGCTTTATATCCTTTATAAACTGCAGTGCTTTTCTTCTCCGTTCTCATTTCCCTCTAGCTTGAATCACATTTTCTCAGTTTACACCTGGGGCCCTGTCTTTCTTGACTTTTTTTTTTATCTGGGGAGCGATCAACAGAGGTTTCTACTGCTAACTGATACCAGCTGATCCTGTGCCTCCCATAGTTAGCTTGATCCTTTGGCATTAGGAAACTAGTGATTTCTTAATTCAAATCTTGATAATGGAGTACAGTACATCACAACTTCAGATAGATAAGAAGTATTACTAAATACATCACAACTTAAGATAGATAGGAAATATTACAAAAGGCACTGTAAACCTTAAGTACAGTCAAGACCAGTAATATCAAACTTCATATGCACGGTGACTTATGACTAACCCAACATGGCAAAATAACAATCTGGTTTTTTTTTTTTTTAACATTAAGGTGATTGACTTGGTAAATGATTAATCCAAGAGACCAATATTAAAAGCATACTGTTTTGACAGTTTAGTTTGCAGAATTTCATATCTTCATTTGGTTTGACTTTGCTTTAGCCCAATCTTTTCAATCGCTCCTGTCCTGCAGATGTTGGGAAATTAAAAGTCCCGATGGTACTAGTTTCTGTAGGAATGTGTTAAACAGCATTTCCTATGTGAGCAGTTTGCAAAATGTCTCTTACACTTGCCTTAAAGAATAACAAAAAACTACCTAACATCCACAGGCTATTTCATTGTATGGTTTAAAAAAACAAACAAAGAAACAAATAATAATATTGGATAAAATAAAATAAATCTGTTATAATGCAGTTGCTTTTTAAGTTTACGTACACTACCCTCCAACACATAAATACTCCCAATACTGTGCTCCCATCAGAAATTAACACCATATTAATGCTTGCCATGTAGTTTATTTTAATTTTAAGACAAGTAATTCCATTTTTAACCACAACATTTGTATACATTTAGTTGTCAATTATCAAACTATTCATGAAGAAGGATTATTTGTTGAAAACTTTCCTGAATATAAAACTTACATACAGACAATGAAAAGTATTCAGTTTCGAAAGTGACATGTTACTAAGTATTATAAGAAAAACAAGTAACCTGTCACCTACATTATATTAATTAGCTGAACCTTGTTGTGTTCTTTCTTTCTTTATTATTTAACTTTGCTAGTTTTATCACTTCTTAACCATTAGCAAGCTTAAGTATTTTAACCTCACTTTCGTAGACATAGTTAATCTAGTTTTTGCTACTATATTCTTTTGCTTTTTTTTCACCAGCACCTTTACTCTGTCTGTTTGACTACTTTAATGTCATTTTATCTTAGTGTCCAATATTAACATGAAGTAAATAACAGCTGCTCTCGTGTATAAAGATCAGGAATATCTGGAATAAGTCCAGTGGCTGTCGTGAATAGTGAAGCTGGTGTAGAGGGAAAGACCACGTTGCAGCTGGACCACGTGACAGCTTGGAGAAACAGCTGACAAGAGGAAATAGAGCCCATTGGGAATGATTAGGGTTAGCCACCCTAGCTAGCAGTATCCAGCTTTACGTTTTCAGATTGCACAAGATGCTGGAGACACTCGCTTGGGTCTTCTAATACAGTAAGAAGGAAAATATCTCTAGAGTCAGTGAGAACAGGGGCGAAAGATTAATCAAGTTTGGATAACACGGTTAACGACTTAGGAATAGAAATGGACACAAGAGTGAATAATACTTTACAATGGACAACCCAAATGTGCAGCTCAAGCTCCGCAGTGAGAGCTCTGGGACAAGATGTAGCACTCCAAGTTTGTACCTGTGGCTGGACCAAGGTGACAACGGTCATGGATCTGAAGAATCATCACGGGAGAAAGAAATGCCTGAGGGAAAAGGGACATGGGCCTCGCATTGATGAGTACTTTCTACAAAGTACAAGCGAAAGCATGCACACCACAGTTTACAGGATATCAGCACCCCTGTTAGACGAGAGTAGTTCCAATAGGAATACAGCTAGAGATGAACCAGCCTAAGAGAAAGGAATCTTAATAGACACAAACCGAGGGTTAAGTGGCCAAGAGCCTCTGTGAAGATGGCATGGCACACGGTTGACCCAGATTCCTGCTTTTTGTTGAAGTGGAACAGTTGAAAGGAAGTTAGATACATTTGGGGATACCATCTATGCTTATGGGTGAGGTTGGGAATAGAAGGCAGAAAGCAACAAATAACTACGATTCCAGGGAAGTCTAGATGGCAGCTGGAGATTGAACAGCTGGTTAGAGAAAGGAGGGAACTGAGGAAGCATTGGAGAAGGGCCAAAGAAAATCAGAAGGAGGCCCTAAGTCTTCTGCTAAATGATCTAAAACATAAGCTTGTGAAGCTGCACAAAGCAGAGTGCCTAAGAAAGCGCTGGAAAAAGAAGGAGCATGCAAGAACCATCTTTTATAAAGATTCATTCAAGTTTTCACCTTTTCTCCACTGGCCTTCACCATGGCAGTGGGTAGTGGAAGAACAGCTGGCTTCTGGCTTGTGGCTGCCACCACTTACAGCATACATGGACGACATGACCACAATGACTACAATTGCAGCCTGCATCAATCGGTTACTTGGCAAACTAGCAGATGGCATGAGATGGGCAGCTCATGACAGACCAAGACCCCTACAAAACAAATTCAGAGAGCTAGGAAGGAAATTAAAATACAAGACCAAAACTGTGCGATACTGCCGGCACCTTGCAAAGAACTATACGGACAGCTCGAAATAAATAATCTAAATGCATGACTGAAATCATAGTGCACACAGGAAGGCTTCACCTTCCTTGAACATTGGATCACATTCTACAAGGACTATCTATATAGGTGAGACAAGGGCAACATCTCAGATAAGATAGCCATTAAATGTATTTATCCAAATGCTAGAAGTCTCAAAATCAAAATGTTAGAACTTGAAGCTATTGCACTAACAAGTAACTATGAGGTGATAGGTGTTACAGAAACTTAGTTATCTGAGAGTGATGGAGACGAATATAATATTAGTGGGTTATGACAGGAATACAATGATTCTTGGTTGTAAATCTCCCTCCCGACCTGTGAGGGCACTAAGCAGCAAGAACAGCAAGTTCTTTGGACGGGCTGGTCTGACAGTTCTTTCCCAGGGTCGGGAATTCGGCCAGTCTGGATGAAAGCGAGACTCTGTTGCAAGAACGCATTGACCCTGAATGGAAACAACGTGGCAGCCGCAGATTGGAGAGGCGGTTGCACTCATTTATCAAGGGGTTATGTATGACGGCAATCTGTTCCTTTATGTTGGTTTTGTATTTTAACCTAGAAGAACTGTGAGAGACCCCAGAGACCATAGCAGTTTTGTGAGTGTTTTGTTTGTTTGTTCTGTCTGTTAGTAATTGTCTTGTCTTGTTTCTGAATCACCAGACAGCTAACATATTTCTGGAGTTGTCGCCTTGGGCCAGCACAAAGCCAGAAATAAACTTGTATCACCCACCACGAGCACTACTGCACGCACCCAGGACTGGTGACCGTGTCTGTATTATTGTGGGGTGGATATTATTGTTTATTACTTGGGACTGCAATCCTTTTGTTATTTACCCCGTGCAGTACACATTGGTGTGTATTGCCGGGGATTATTGTTTGGTCGCCAGACCTGGAAAAGAAAATAATAAAATCCTTTCCAAACCGGATTATAATCATCTCTGTTTCATTCACGCACTGCATCACTCATGCACCTGTACCCAATCAACCACTTTGCTACATAGGTATACACTGTATGGGAAAGACAGGCAGGACAAAAATAGTCTTGAAGCCCAGGTATTAAAGAAAAGAAAGAAAAAAAGAAAGGAAAAAAGAAAGGAAGAAAAAAAAAACAACGCAGAATCAACATGGGTCAGAATAATGGACAAAAATTAAGAGGGCATAATAATAGGGACATGCTACAGACTGCCAAATTCAGATACCAAGCAAAATAATCTGTTATAGAATGACATTAGACATGCGTGTAGCAAAGGAGAAGCCATACTAATGGGGGATTTCAACTTCCCTCATATAAAATGGGAAAACCCGGTGGGGAGCACGACAGCCGAAATTGAAATGGTAGAAATGACAAATGACTGCTTCCTAATGCAATTTGTCAAGGTACCAACTAGAGGGGGGGGGCATGCTTTGATTTACTCTTTTCAAATAACGAAGACAGAATAACTAACAGAGGTCAGAGAACCATTGGCAAACTCAGATCACAATGGCCTCATTTGAAGTGCTTTTTAAAACCCAAAAAGTAACAACTAAAGCCAAGTTTTACAATTTTAAAAAGGCAAAATATGAAGGAATGAAACAGAGATTAACAGAAGTAGATTGGAGTAAAATAGAGAAAACATCCACAGAGAAAGCATGGCTGTTTTTAAAAAATGTAGTATTAGAGGCGCAAAACAAATATATCCCAAAAGTAAATCTATTGAGACAGGGGTTGTATGTCAATTTATGGAAACTATAATACGGTCCAAATGCAAAATTACCTATATCGTGGCAGTATCCTGGGAGACGGTCAGCCTGGTTTTAGGAAAGGGAGATTGTGTCTAACTAACTTGCTTGATTTTTGTGAGGATGCAACATCTACAATGGATAATTGCAAAGGATATGACATGGTTTATTTAGATTTTCAGAACAATTTTGACATGGATTAATTAAAAGATTAATTCTCAAACAGAACGCAGTAGGGATTCAAGGAAATGCATTGACATGGATTAGGGAGTGGTTAACATGTACATAAGCAGTGGAGTACCACAGGGATCAGTATTAGGTCCTCTGCTCTTCCTAATCTACATTAATGACTTAGATTTTGGTATAGTAAGCAAACTTGTTAAATTTGCAGACAACGCAAAAATAGGAGGAGTGGCAAACACCGTTGCAGCAACAAAGGTTATAGAAAAGTGTAAAATACTGCATGCAGGCAATATAAATGTCCATTATAAATACCACATGGGAGCTGAAATTGAAGGAATCTATGAAAAAGATCTAGGAGTTTATGTTGACTCAAAAGTGTCTTCATCTAGGCAATGTGGGGAAGTTATAAAGAAAAGCCAACAAAATGCTCAGATACATAGTGACAATTGTTTAATTTAAATCAAGGGAAGTAATGTTAAAACATTACAGTGCATTAGTAAGACCTCATCTAGAATACTGAGTTCAGTTCTGGTCACCTCACTACAAAAAGGATATTGCTGCTCTAGAAAGTGTGCAAAGAACAGCGACCACAATTATTCCTGGTTTAAAAGGTATGTCAAATGCAGACAGGATAAAATAATTGAATTTATTCAGTCTTGAACAAAGAAGACTACACGGCGATCTGATTCAAGCATTCAGAATTCCAAAAGGTATTGACAATATAGACCCAGGGGACTTTCTCAACCTGAAAAAAGAAACAAGGACCAGGGGTCGCAAACGGAGATTAGATAAAGGGGCATTCAGAAATAGAAAATACGAGACACTTTTTTACACAAAATTGTGAGGGTCTGTAACCAACTCCCCAATAATGTTGTTGAAGCTAAAATCCTGGGATCCTTCAAGAAGCTGATTGATGAGATTCTGGAATCAATAAGCCACTGACAACCAAACGAGCAAGATGGGCCGAATGGCCTCCTCTCGTTTGTAACCTTTCTCATGTTGTTATGTTCTTATATGCAGTTCAAGCCCGCCGTGTCGAAGAACATCTCCATCATCAAAGGCAAAGTAGTGTTCTATATTGATGGCGAGGCCATTCCAACAGAGGCAGAAAAGTCTGTAGAGTCTTGGGTGGTGGTATGATGGGGATTTAAAGGATACAGTCCGAGTGGGACAGGTGAGACAGCAGATAGTGTAAGGACTGAAGAGGATCAACAGTAGTACACTACTGGACAAGATTAATGTCTGGTGCCTTCAGTTCGACTGGAAGCCTTGATTGTTCATACATTAGGAAAAGGAAATGGCAACAGTAAAGGGAAACTGCAGTTGGCTCAGCTCTAACTGAGGAATTCAAGTGCGCTAAGGTCCGTCTGGAAATGACACAGATGGAATCGTGAGATGAGTGTGTGAGGGAGGTAGCACCTGTAGTTAGAACTGGGAGAAAGTGGGCAGCAAAGGATGCACTGGAAGACACAGGCTGCCTTGTGTTACCATGGGGCAAGTACAACAGGGAAGAGGATACTGGTCTTAGTTCGGCTCCCTCGAAATGGCACAAAGGAGCTCCAAATGAAAGGGTGAATGTGGTAGTTACTGAAGTGCAAAAGCAGGAGTACAGGCTGCCGGGAGAATGGATGAGATAGGAGAATGTGGAACAACGTAAGATTGACTAGCGAGACCTGTGGACAATGGAACAGTGGAGCAGCTTCCTCATCAGGTCCTCATATGATGTTCTTCAATCCCTGGAGCCAGCATTACACCAGCCATCAACACCAAATGCATGTTACCTAGTGGAAGAAAAGCGCTGTAGGCTCATATATTACAGCGAAGATACGTCTTGGTTGGTGCCCACAACTACTATCTAATTTTATCTTGGCGAAAGCATGAATTAAATAACAGCTACTCATGTAATACATATTCTTTTTCTGGGGTTGTGCCCGCCTGCACAAAGTCAGTAGCTGGTTCCACACTCTATGTTTCTGCCTACCTGTTGCTGTATAGTTTGTTCTGATGCTAACTGAGCTGTTTTTAGTGTCCAATCACCTCAGGTTCCCCATCCACATTACATATAAACTCTAATCCACAGAGAGCATTTATTTTTCTGATTAACAAAAATAGATATTTAAACAAAAATGACAACTTGACAAATAGGACATGCTGTCATGTATTTGTCTGCTAACTACATAGTGTAATTTGCTCAATTTTTTCCTGAAAAGAGAAAGATAACCTTTTATTTTATACAAAATAAACTGTGGAATACTTAACTATGACCCCCCCCCCCTGATTTAACATGGATATAAAAAACAATTGCAATCTTGCGTTTTAGTTAGAGTGATTTAAAACCATATTGAATACTTAACTAAATCCATATATTAATTTCACAATTTCACAATTACGGTTTCAAAGGCATTTTTTGTTTCTCCTGTTCCTATTTACTCTATTTAAATAATATGTCATAATGTAGGTGTGTAAGGTGGGTTTTATTTTACGAGAAAGACTGAAAGGGAAGTTATATTCTAAACGACTCCAGCTGTTAAAAGGATGTGATTCCATTTGCAACTGACAAAAACAGCATATAATTCTCTGAACAATGCCAAATTGTATATATTTGTTTCTTGTTTGTTTTTTACAGTAACATTTTACTTTTTTCTATTTAAAAAAAAAGTTTAATAAATTAAAATGGGAAGAACAAAGTGTTTAATTGTATGAAAATCCATGTGAAAAGCACCTCTGTTTTATTTCCTAATTTGCATTATTTGAAGTGTAATCGGTTCATGTACTGATTAAAGTTCAAGCTCCACACTACACAGTGCATCTGGTGCAGCTATTTTCTCCTCAAGTGTACCACTTTCTAAGGTAAATTCTATTCTGTTTTTATGATGATCTAAATGACTGAAAAAAGTTTACGGTTGCTTACGATGCAGTAGAATTATTATGGTTGATTTCAAGAGTTATTGCAGTGTTCAGATATGGGTTACACAGGGACTTTTGTGTACTATGTACTTACAGTTTATTCAACATGCATACTAAAGTACACCTGTTTGTCACGTTTAACTTTCCTGCTTTGCCCTGGCAACTGTTGGCAATGTTACATGTTTTATTAAAATCTTTTGTTTAAAAATGTTACAGCCAGGTAACATTAATAGGTTTTGTCTGTGTAGTATCTTTACTTTCAACAAAGTGTGCTGTCAAATCTTAATAGTTTTAAAATCAGTAATGTAAATAACAACTTATAAGGTGATATCTAAAAATGTGTTATATATATATATATATATATTTACTGTAGGGTTAGACTTACTTTCAGCATGACACATCTGTATTTAAAACTGCATAGTTGGATTTTCTCAATTGTTTACCGAACAAATTGCAGCCTTGGGATTATAAGGATATACTGCCATATGCAGATTGTTACAGAGGTCAGAACATGATTTGTGAGTGTCACCTTCAATATTCTAAACCAGGTGAACTGAAGCCTTTTACTGTATTTAAAGGCAAGATTGATGTCTTTGTTCCTTCCTATAAATTCAGATTTTTTTTTTGTATGTGCTTTGAAATGTGGCTATTAATATAATAGAAGAAACACAACACCACTTTAATAACAGGCACTTTTCATTAAATGCATTCTTTAAAACAGCGGCTTTTATTTCACATTAAATTGACATTGTCTTTGTATCAAGTCTTGAGAGCTGACCTATGCTCACGAAGCACATGTTTCTTATTTGAAATCTCCTGGTTTACTGTACATGCATACTGAGTGAGAGTGGGAGAAATAACTATAATTTCTGGAGGAGACCGCTTTGGTAATGTTAATACCAGAAAGATACAGTGGGGTTAATTGTTACAGTATTTCAAATGACTGTTCACCATATGCCTCGTGGTAAAAAGCACTAGATGCTCAGCACATCACGCTATGATATAAGAGAACAATTAAAATACAGTCCCTCTTTATTTTAGCCATGGATTAAAACAGGGCTGTAAAAACAGTAGAGCTCCATTGCCTGAATTAGTTCTGAATACATAACACAGATAGCATATGCAAATATTTTAGTTTTATTGTTTTACTGAATTGTATGTGTGTGTGTGTGTGTGTGTGTGTGTGTGTGTGTGTGTGTGTGTGTGTGTGTGTGGTGTGTGTGTCTGTGTGTGTATGGTGTGTGTATATGTGTGTGAAGCAGAGATGACAAACGTAGACCGGAGTCAGTTACTGCTTGTATCTGCTAGAGCACATCTAAAGAATAAAGGGGCCATGCTGTGTTTTATTGTCTTTTGGAAACACCTTATTTGAGTTAACACTATCTAGAATTCAAAACACATTCATAACAACACCTACCTATGGACATAATTATTTACAATAACTTTAAAAACCAACATTCCTGTAACATGCTCTTAGTTTTTTGTTTCCTGTGAAGAAGTCTGTTTGCTACTGTCCTGTTAATACTCAGAATGACCCTGAATGATGGTGTATACAAAAATGCTGTGAAGTGATACCATTTTCACCCAGGTTATCACCCAGTCACTCTTTTCAGTAGATGTGTTGTCTGTTTTTGCCACCTCTAGATAACCATTTGCAACAGACATCCATTTTGTTTTAATTACTTTTTTTAGCACTGAAACCCCACCCTACAGTACATACTATACTACACCACACCAGTATCAACAATATCTAATATTTGGTCATTAAGCATCCTCCTAAGGGGCGCTTGCATGACTTTCTCAACCCACTTCCGCCACCATTACAAACCAATCGATCTGATATGACATGCTCCTTGGATGATGCTACTGGGGATGTTTTGTTTTTGTTTTCAAAAACTCTAATTTTTAGTTTGCTTTGAGATGGGAATATTAATATATAGATATGTTAAATAGTGAGTTATCAGTTTATAAATTACTTTCTGAGAAATGGAAACTGAGGTAAGGTGGTAGATACTGTAGGTATTAACATTGTGATTGTGGATGAAGTGAATGGCAATTACATAGTTTCACTGCATATTGACGGCACATTATATTATTTTAAAATGAGTTTCTACATTTCTAAGTAAGGTTTACCATTAATGATTAGTTCAAATGTCATGAAACATGAAAGGCTGTCATTCAGTTTTATTTATTTATTTATTTATTTATTTATTTAAATATGTAGGAATAAATGAAAGATAATTTAGTTGTAGCCACATCTTCCAGTCCTGTATTGTTTAACTGAACTGATTAAACCTCTATCCAGGCCGTAAATAGGGTAATAATTTCATTTTTTCTATTAAACCTGGAGTATAATGGCCCTCCAGGACCAAAATTAAACAGCCCTGGTCTATGCCTTTTCTACCTAAAAAATGTTGTGAGGACCTTGTTTAATCTGATTAGACCACAATCTTATTGAGTCAAAAATCCCAAATCAAATTACCTTTGTGCGTTGTCAGAGAAGAGAGAAACATAGAACCAGAAAAACTATATGGAAACATTCCTAGAGAAAAAGCTTCTTTTCACAAAAATCTGTCGGCACTGTCTAACAACAAGTCTCTCTTAGTCAACATTTACCTGCATTAGTTGTTTATCTTGGCAATGTTTTTGTCCAAAACTCTGTTCCTCTGTCTAGAATTTCACCCATAGATTAGATTATACTAACCGCCTTGTTTTAGAAAAGTCAAGTTCCTGGCCTTAAACTTTCCCCTGGGACTTTCCCCAGAGGTTAAAGCTTTCTACATCACGGCGTTCTGGGAATATAATCTTATTGAAAGCGTGCAGCATAGTGCTGTGAAAATGAAGGAAATCAATGCAGTCTATGAAACGCTTTGTGTCTGATAATGTGAGTTCAATGCCAAGACTTCTGCATTGTAAATCCTTTCGCAACAGATACGTTCCTACAAACCACAGTGCAGACTCTGGAGCTGTTAAAAGAATGGGCAGCCTCATTAATTCTGCTGACAGTTTATACAGTATATGAAACACTAAATTGTGACCTCTTCAACTCACAATTTCAATTAGTAACTGAAGAGATCTGCTTGCATGGGACTGTTTGTGTTGTGCATTTATGTAGCTGTTGAATCAAACAGTCATCACCTTGATTTCCTACAAGGGATTTTTACCAAATAACTGAACACCAGGGTCTATTGCTGTCAAGTGTCATTGAGATTCTCCTTCCAAGATAGGTTCTAACAGAAATAGGCTTCTACATTTACAAGCTATATAGATTCATTAAGTAAGTAGGGCTGCAACGAAAGGTACATTTTGACCTTCGAAGGTTCAGAACACCTTACCGAAGGAAGTTTTGAACCTTCAATGGTACTAATTTACTGGTGGCGTCACCATAGCTACTAGCTTATATTTGATTGAAAATCCTATTATTTTACAGGTAAGCCATATAAATGTAATAAAACATTAACATATCGTTTATAAATATGTTATATAGAACAGTAATCACGTTTTTATAATTTAAATTAAAATAAAAATATGTGTTGTTTATGTACACAAAATTTATATCTGCTTGCGATATACAGACGTGCTCAGATTTGTTGGTACCCTTACAGCTCATTGAAATAATGCTTCATTCCTCCTGAAAAGTGATGAAATTAAAAGCTATTTTATCATGTATACTTGCATGCCTTTGGTATGTCATAGAATAAAGCAAAGAAGCTGTGAAAAGAGATGAATTATTGCTTATTCTACAAAGATATTCTAAAATGGCCTGGACACATTTGTTGGTACCCCTTAGAAAAGATAATAAATAATTGGATTATAGTGATATTTCAAACTAATTAGTTTCTTTAATTAGTATCACACATGTCTCCAATCTTGTAATCAGTCATTCAGCCTATTTAAATGGAGAAAAGTAGTCACTGTGCTGTTTGGTATTATTGTGTGCACCACACTGAACATGGACCAGAGAAAGCAAAGGAGAGAGTTGTCTGAGGAGATCAGAAAGAAAATAATAGACAAGCATGGTAAAGGTAAAGGCTACAAGACCACCTCCAAGCAGCTTGATGTTCCTGTGACAACAGTTGCAAATATTATTAAGAAGTTTAAGGTCCATGGAACTGTAGCCAACCTCCCTGGGCGCAGCCGCAAGAGGAAAATCGACCCCAGATTGAACAGAAGGATAGTGCGAATGGTAGAAAAAGAACCAAGGATAACCAAGGCTTTTTGGCAAGTCACATCAGCTCTATTGTCACAGATGAAAAAATGAAGCTTTCAAAGAAAAGAACACCATACCTACAGTGAAACATGGAGGAGGCTCGGTTATGTTTTGGGGCTGCTTTGCTGCGCCTGGCACAGGGTGCCCTGAATCTGTGCAGGGCACAATGAAATCTCAAGACTATCAAGGCATTCTGGAGTGAAACGTACTGCCCAGTGTCAGAAAGCTCTGTCTCAGTCGCAGGTCATGGGTCCTCCAACAGGATAATGACCCAAAACACACAGCTAAAAGCACCCAAGAATGGATAAGAACAAAACATTGGACTATTCTGAAGTGGCCTTCTATGAGTCTTGATCTGAATCCTATCGAACATCTATGGAAAGAGCTGAAACTTGCAGTCTGGAGAAGGCACCCATCAAACCTGAAACAGCTGGAGCAGTTTGCTCAGGAAGAGTGGGCCAAACTACCTGTTAACAGGTGCAGAAGTTTCATTGAGAGCTACAGAAAACGTTTGATTGCAGTGATTGCCTCTAAAGGTTGTGCAACAAAATATTAGGTTAGCGGTCCCATCATTTTTGTCCATGCCATTTTCATTTGTTTTATTATTTACAATATTATGTTGAATAAAAAATCAAAAGCAAAGTCTGATTTCTATTAAATATGGAATAAACAATGGTGGATGCCAATTACCTTTGTCAGTTTCAAGTTATTTCAGAGAAAATTGTGCATTCTTCGTTTTTTGTGGAGGGGTACCAACAAATTTGAGCACGTCTGTAATAGTGTATACAAAAAGCTTGCATTGCAGCAGCACTGCTGCAGACGTAGGCAAAACAAAGCTTTATTTATCAGGTTGCCTGTCACAGTCACATTTCACTACTACTAAAAATATAAATAATAATAATAATAATAATAATAATAATAATAATAATAATAATAATAATAATAATAATAATAATAGGAACTTACGCTTGTGAAGTGACCCCGAAGATCGGTTGTGTCTACATGATACATCAACAGTCACTTGCACAGTTAGCATTTAACTTTTTTTTTGGTCGTCTGGGCATTTAAAAAAAAAAAAAATCCCAAACAGCAGAGGGGTTTCGAGACATTTCTTTCAATACATCTTACGGTGCTCAGCTTTTGAAATTATAATTATTAGAATATGTTTCAAACCTATTCTACCATATCACTTATTTTACATTGTCTTGTACACTAGGTATTCAGTACATATTTTACTGAAGCACTACAACCACTATAGGAAGGGCCACTGGGGGCACTACATTGAAAAGATAAACAAATCTGTAATGTAATCTTTTCTTTGCCAAGTTAAATTTGATCACGTTGTAAATTCAGTTTCAGAAACAACTCTGTCAGATCTCATTCACATTCAAATCATTTCTAAAACTTTTAATAATAATAATATCTTTATTTTTATATAGCGCCTTTCACAGTGGACCTCCATCACAAAGCACTTTACAGAGGTAGGATGTGAGCTGTGCGTTATATCGAGAGTCACTTACAATAGGACATTGATTTAACATCTCATCCACAGGATGGAAGGGGCTTAAGTGACTTGCTCAGGGTCACACACTGCGTCAGTCAATGGCAGAGGTGGGATTTGAACTGGTGATCTTCTAGTTACAAATCCTGGACTTTAACCACGGCACCACACTGCCTCCATTCGTAAGAGTTATGCCTAATTATTTAGTTATTTAAATAATTACAATATAAACCTTTCTTGTTTAGTAGTTTGGTTTTTAATTTCAATAAAATCATAATTAGAGGGCATTGTCTTGGTACCTGTAGTTTAGTTTGTCTGTATGGTGAGTGACTTGTGGTCAACCACAAAATGGTTATGCCTGCTAATCAGGAGTCTATTCTTTAAATAGATGCCTTTAAGGTAATACACATATATAGGTGTTGATTAAATGTATCTAAATGGCGCTGTTAGCTCTTGCTGTTTCCCTCAAAAGGCCTATACATGTATCAAGGTTATGAAAACCAAACACCATACAGGGCATGGGCTCTAACAGTTATGACATCACAGGATGACACTGTTAAAGATAAGGCTGACCCCTGCTGGTGCAATGGGGTAATTGAATATATGTTCTAGTTTTTCAACTACCGTAGAAAAGATCATTTTCTACTGGTTAAGACCGTCAGTTATGGGGTTCACTGCCAGTCTCCATTAGTCACGATTGCACTCGCTTTCTTCCAAAACCCTGTCATATTGACTTTCCATGACTCCTGAAGAGGAAACTAATACGACGGCATGTTTATAACGTAAAGATGTTTTTGCTCTACTTTCTCTATAATTATTCTTTGTTCTTGAACAGGACAAAATGCCTGTAATCAGTCAGCCTGACCCCATCCATCATGATGTTTGGAGTGCCGACTTTATTACTGTTTAGAGCTTTGTCGTTTTTTATAATTTATGTTTTAGAATAAATTTCCTCTTTGTATCCTTCTTTCAAAGACATTGCTAATGTGCAAAAGTGCTAAGGCCTGCTTGTGTATAACAGGTCTCTGTTTACTTTAAACAAAGCTTAGCTGCAATAGCATCTGTAATCAAACACCTGTTCTCAAAAGTTACATTTTAGCAAGTAAATGATCAAAATCTGCTTTAAATAAAGTTTATTGTTTTAATTATAGAAAACAGAAACTTTTTTTTTTGTTCATAGTGGTACTGTAGAGGTCCAAAGGAATTGATACTGACAACATCATAAACCGTTCATAAAACAAAAGGGGACATTTTAAAATCTGTAACTGGTAACCATGAGTTGCTTTACAAAGTTCCATGGTATGAAAAACATATTTTCATTTGTGAATAATTTTTTCTTATCAATATTAATCAATATTGTGGTACAGTGAAATCTACCTAATTAAATCACTGGAGAATTGAACCAATAGCATATTTAATTCTAATCAGAAAACTGCATTTCCTTTGATGTTTAACAAAAACGACAAAAATAACAAAAATTAAGCTATACAAAATGTATCAAATTAAGAGATTTTACCTTATTTGATATCAGCATGGAGAAATCAGAAACCAATTTGTTCTGTGTTTTAGTAAGTCTGGTCCGTTTTTCAGGTACAGTACTAGTAGAATGAACCCATGCAGTCATGTTAAGCTACTGAATTAAATCTAATTAAATGATTTGCCAATAAGGTAATAAATAATATAATAACACTTTTAGTTGTCTAACACTATGTCCAGTGCGCTTTATTCTTGCTGTTTATTTTTGAGGAGCGCCCAAAAACCTGAATGCCTCACTCTTTAAGAATAACATATTAATTCTGAGCCGTTTCGGTTCTACATTGAAACATCATTAATATCTGTTTATTGTGCAGCAGGCTTTCCTTTGGAAGAATTAGTACAGCAGTTAATTTACAGTCATGTCAATGAAAATTCTGGGAAGGCCAGGTTTTTTAAGATTATTGTATTTTGCTGTGCTTCCTTTACATACCACCAGTAATTCTAACTTTAAAAATCTGGATTTATTTAGTATAAAGCAAATCCATGTTTCACTGATGACACAATTCAAAAGATACACTTGGCTCTAGAACACAAGTTCTGACATACTCAAAATGACACATGGGGAGTATGGAAGCATACTTTATTACCGCAAGTCAGGTTGTAGAGTGGCAGGTTGTTCACAGCAGATTAGCTTTAATCTGAACTGCTTGAGAAAGCAATAGATGTCTGGTGCAACGACGCATACACCACATCTTGCAGTACTGCATTACCTTACCTTCTTCATCTATTTCTATTCAAACTATGCTTAAATTGTAACAATTAAAATGTTCTAATCTATAAACCCTGGAGAACAGCCATTTCTTTTTAGTATACCCTAATAATTCAATACCTTATAGTGCAGGGCATTTTAATATCAAGATAAATTTACATTCAACACAGTCGAAACAAACTGTTTTTGCTGATAACATTATCATATATAATCGATAAGCATTACAAATATGTCACCGATTGCTTCAGATGGCCTTTTTCACTGCCTGACACTGTCTTGGCAAATACCTTGCAGAGTTTTATAATTTTACTTTGTAAAATATCTTTGCAAAAGTATAATTATTACATGATAAAATCCACATTAATTAGCATGCCATTCATTTGAGATATTTTTGTCCCATGTAACCGCGAACTATTTGCACTGTGTATGTACTGTACTGTATTTTGCAAAACCAGTTTTGCTTTTTGTCCATAATCACTTAAATCCATGCCCTTATTCTTTAAACTTCCTTTAAAAAAGTGGCAGGGGTATAAAGGGGATTACTTTGTTTAAACACAAATATGTTAAGAATGACTGTAAATGCTGCTTTATAAAGTATTTTGTGCTTAATTGTCATCTAGCAGTGGATGTTTTAACATTTTCACAGTGTATGCAGGCATAATCTGCAAGCAGTATTTGAGAAGATTTTTGCACAACGCAATACAATTAGAATGGTATATTATATGCAATATATGTGAAGAAATGTGTCTTTAAATGTGATTACTATTTGTGACCGAGTGCTGTTGGTGCTGTGCACGCGTGGGTAGTGATGTCACGGACCAGGAAGTAAACAGTAAACAAAGGCAATGGATGGAATGGTGGAACTGAGCGATACGGCACTCAGCGTATTTATTAAATAAACAAAACAAACGATTTAAACAGAACAAAACACAAAACAAAAAGGCACAAGGGCCAAACAAATAACTCTCGTGCTGGTGAAAACTAGCACGCTTAGCAGTTGTTTATTAAGTTCCGTTCTCTCTTCTCACTCTCTCCGCTCTTCTGTATACGCCTAATAGTACACCCTCCCCGCAGCACGGACAGTTGCAGGTTCTTATGCTCTGGCCGAGGGGTTAAGTAGCTGTTGATTATCTTATTACCCCTCAGCCACAGTCTGCACGAGTTTAGTAAGGATGCGTGACTGTCAGCTTGTTAAATAATCAGTAGCTGATCAGCCACGCATTTTCACAACGTTTTTAAAAATACAAAAACAATAACAAAAGACGCAGCGCTTTTATCCGCGCAGCAAACAATAATACAAAAACAGTGCACAAATATATAGGGGCGGGACACTCCGCCACACTATTTTATTGATGTAGCATTAATTCTATACATATTCGACAGATATTCAAAGTCTCTTCATTTGGAGTGAGACTAACTCATTTTAGCTTTGTGACCTCAATTTTAGCATTCTCTTTTTAGCAGAGGGAAATAAATCTATGGTGGCCAAGAAGTGCAAAGAGGTAGGGGACTGAAACGAGGTGGTAACATCAGAAAAAGGGGTGGTGACATCTAAAATACTGCAGCTGCATTAAAAAAAGGCAGGCACATTGTTTAGAAAGTCATATTAAAAGTAATAAAATCGAAATATTGCTGCATAGATAATATTGTAAGTGTCGCGGACATGTAAATATGACGACATTCACCAGAACCTTGCTTTACCCCCCCCTCCCCCCCCCCCCCCCAAAAAAAAAACATTTCTGGCATAAAATGTAACTTCAGGCACAAAATGTAACTCCGATAGACGCTTTTTAAATAATGCGCTTGCTGTTTTCTTCTCTGATGTTACCACAGTTTCAGTCCCCTGGTTACGTCTGTGTACATTTGTTACTTCTTTGCACTTCTCAGCCACCTGGGCCATGCACTGCATTACAGAATTTGTTTAGATCAGTCAAACAAACTTTATTTACATGTATCAATTGCAAAAGAGCAGTGAAAAGGAAAACAAAGGCACCACTGTATGTGTACATTTAAATTAAATATTTGGAAGCTGTGAAATTTCTGCAGAAATTAAAGCTATGCATTTGAAAAATTATTATTATTATTTTTTTTTTTTTTAAAGGGAGTTCTATATTTAAAGGAGTGCAGATTTTAAAATCAAGTTTCTTACCTCTTATTAGCACAGTCAATATATTCTTATATATTCTGTGGACCCCCATTTTGTTCCGGTGAAGATTTATTGTTCATTTAACTTTAAAATTCAAGCAAAGAACATGCAGATATTTGAAAGACGGAGCAGTACATAACTTCCGATTGTCTACCAGAAAGACAGTGTTTTTTTTTTTTTAACTTGATAAATGTATATTCCACTTCAAATCACTCCTGATAATATCACATGTTTCATCACATGCCGATAAATTGAACTCAAACTACCTGTGCAACTGATTTCCACCTCACTTGTTATAACTTTGGGAGATATTCGAAATGTTCCAGATATAATGAACGTTAGCACAATATAGCATACAGAACTATGCAATGAGTGTGTTTACAGCTTTTTTGTCTAAACAATGTGTGTTGTACAGTGCATGACTAGTGTAATAGGCTGTATATTTATTTAAAATTAAATAAATACTATTGTAATTTGAGCAATATCTAATATTGTATTTCGAGTTCCATAGAAAACAGGCATATTTGTTGTCTCAACACTTGAGTTTTAACGCTTATTTCCCTTTGAAGCATTTGTCGGTTTAAAAAACAGCCAAAGAAAATGGATTGTAAAACCTTTCCAGGCACTCCTTTAAATAGACAAACGCAGTTCTGACTGAACTACTCTGGTTGCTTTAAAGTCCATATATCACCTATTTCACATTACAATCTGATTATATTGTATTAAATTACACTATAATAGTGTAATATATAGATAGATAGATAGATAGATAGATAGATAGATACTGTAGATACTGTATATCATTTATACTTTTGCGCTGTAACTGTAAGAAATTTACAATCTAAAGCTTGTTTTGAGTGCTTTCGCCAAAAAGCCCTGATTTCGAATCTTGACATCTGTGATGTCACTAGAGGAAAACACGAACCATAAACATTAAAACATGCATGCATATGTCTATGGCATAAACAAACCGATCATATATACAGGCCTATTTCACGATGGTTAAACAGTGTCAAAAATACATTTCACCTCAGGTAGGTGCAAGGGAATGCATTGCATTTAAAAAGAGTACTGTATTCCGTGAAAGTAAAATCAACAATTAGTCAATGCACAATGCAATGATCACTTCGTACAACACGGAACCTAAAGCTTTTGTTTGTTGGTTTCTGGTCGGTACAAATTTTATTTTTTCTCTTTTGTAAGACACTGGTACACAAGTTCACAAACACACGCAGACCTTTACAAAGACAGCTGTTCATGAAGACAATCATCAAGTGACCATTGATTCATTTTCCCCTAACAAACAGCAGAACCATTTATTATTCTTATTAATTTCTTAGCAGACGCCCTTATCCACGGCGACTTACAATTGTTACAAGATATCACATTATACAGATATCACATTATTTTCACATACAATTACCCATTTATACAGTTGGGTTTTTATTGGAGGAATCTAGGTAAAGTACCTTGCTCAAGGGTACAACAGCAGTGTCCCCCACCTGGGACTGAACCCACGACCCTCCAGTCAAGAGTCAAGCCCTAACCACTACTCCACACTGCTGCCCTGTAGAAACATTTAGAAGCCGCAATACTTTTTTTTTTTACAAGCCTTAATTAAACAATTTCGTACCATTTACTTGTACATCAAAAATACATTTTTAAATAGCTGCATCTATAAGACACTTCATACAGATATAAAAATGAGTACCATAGATTTTTTTTTCTTACTCTGTGCACTAGTGCGCAATACTGCTAGGCTATCCACAGCGCATAATTAGTTCTCTGCAAGTGTTGCATTTGTTTTTTCAGACGTCAGATATTATTGTTATTATTATAATTATTATTATACAATATACTGTTATCAAATAAACGACCCAAAACTACCCAAAGAAAATAAACATGAGCACGGCTTTCATATTGCTGACTTAATAAAAACAATAACGCCAGAGTACTATAAACGAGTAAAACACATTGTGTGCTCAAGATTTCTGATGCAGAAATCAAAAGAATGAATCCACTCATCCAGCTTTTTTAGGTACACTTTCGATTTTATCTTTAAGGTAATATTCATATGCACATTACTAGGTAAGGGCGTCTGCCAAGAAATAATAATAATTACGTGCAGTTCACAAGGAGGTTAGGCCTATTTAATTTCACTAAATTGGGGAAAGCATAAGTGTTTATTTCATGAATGAAGTTGAAGAGCTATACGTGACCATGCAAGTCATCCCGGCCCTGTAAGATAAACATGCTTTATTATTGAAGTGGATGGGAAACGGTAAACATTATTTGCAAGATATACAGTGCCTTGCGAAAGTATTCGGCCCCCTTGAACTTTGCGACCTTTTGCCACATTTCAGGCTTCAAACATAAAGATATGAAACTGTAATTTTTTGTGAAGAATCAACAAGAAGTGGGACACAATCAAAAAGTGGAACGAAATTTATTGGATATTTCAAACTTTTTTAACAAATAAAAAACTGAAAAATTGGGCGTGCAAAATTATTCAGCCCCTTTACTTTCAGTGCAGCAAACTCTCTCCAGAAGTTCAGTGAGGATCTCTGAATGATCCAATGTTGACCTAAATGACTAATGATGATAAATAGAATCCACCTGTGTGTAATCAAGTCTCCGTATAAATGCACCTGCACTGTGATAGTCTCACAGGTCCGTTTAAAGCGCAGAGAGCATCATGAAGAACAAGGAACACACCAGGCAGGTCCGAGATACTGTTGTGGAGAAGTTTAAAGCCGGATTTGGATACAAAAAGATTTCCCAAGCTTTAAACATCCCAAGGAGCACTGTGCAAGCGATAATATTGAAATGGAAGGAGTATCAGACCACTGCAAATCTACCAAGACCTGGCTGTCCCTCTAAACTTTCAGCTCATACAAGGAGAAGACTGATCAGAGATGCAGCCAAGAGGCCCATGATCACTCTGGATGAACTGCAGAGATCTACAGCTGAGGTGGGAGACTCTGTCCATAGGACAACAATCAGTCGTATACTGCACAAATCTGGCCTTTATGGAAGAGTGGCAAGAAGAAAGCCATTTCTTAAAGATATCCATAAAAAGTGTCGTTTACAGTTTGCCACAAGCCACCTGGGAGACACACCAAACATGTGGAAGAAGGTGCTCTGGTCAGATGAAACCAAAATCGAACTTTTTGGCAACAATGCAAAACGTTATGTTTGGCATAAAAGCAACACAGCTCATCACCCTGAACACACCATCCCCCACTGTCAAACATGGTGGTGGCAGCATCATGGTTTGGGCCTGCTTTTCTTCAGCAGGGACAGGGAAGATGGTTAAAATTGATGGGAAGATGGATGGAGCCAAATACAGGACCATTCTGGAAGAAAACCTGATGGAGTCTGCAAAAGACCTGAGACTGGGACGGAGATTTGTCTTCCAACAAGACAATGATCCAAAACATAAAGCAAAATCTACAATGGAATGGTTCACAAATAAACATATCCAGGTGTTAGAATGGCCAAAGTCAAAGTCCAGACCTGAATCCAATCGAGAATCTGTGGAAAGAACTGAAAACTGCTGTTCACAAATGCTCTCCATCCAACCTCACTGAGCTCGAGCTGTTTTGCAAGGAGGAATGGGCAAAAATTTCAGTCTCTCGATGTGCAAAACTGATAGAGACATACCCCAAGCGACTTACAGCTATAATCGCAGCAAAAGGTGGCGCTACAAAGTATTAACTTAAGGGGGCTGAATAATTTTGCACGCCCAATTTTTCAGTTTTTTATTTGTTAAAAAAGTTTGAAATATCCAATAAATTTCGTTCCACTTCATGATTGTGTCCCACTTGTTGTTGATTCTTCACAAAAAATTACAGTTTCATATCTTTATGTTTGAAGCCTGAAATGTGGCAAAAGGTCGCAAAGTTCAAGGGGGCCGAATACTTTTGCAAGGCACTGTAAATGGTAAAACAAACCAAATATAGAAATACATTTTTTTAATTTCCATAAATGAACTACTAGCCGGGGTTAACTGTATACTAGAACAGCATTCAGAATTGCCGACCTGCAGACAAGCGGGCGTGTCGCTCGCATTCCTCATGCCAGCGTGGTTATTTTCTCCTGCTGGAGGTTCAAAACAGTTCAGAATCAAACCACTTATTTTACCTCCTCACAATTTATTTCATTACACATCACACTCCTGCTGTCCTTATTGTAATACAGACTACTCAAAACGTCTGACAAATTCGTAATGATCGATTTCACAGTCTTATGTTCTTCTTATGTTCTATATCTCTCAGGTGTTCCTGGTATATGTTCCCCTGTGACGTCACGCCAACTTCGTGCATCACCAGTGCGTTGTCGGTATTTTCCGGAATTATTGATAGTTTTACGTCTCTCAGGGGTCTAAAATTGATCATGGAGATTTAATTTCGTGTTCATTGTAAAAGTAAACCAAGTACGACCCCAAAGCCAAAAAATTATTTTCTGTGTGAGATATGGACTTTAATGAGTCTTATGATTTCTGACATCTGAAGTGGTGTCCTGCAGTCTCCACTTGCTTGCAACTTTCACAGATACTTAACACAGAACAAATTAAAAACAAAACAACCCCCCACAAATATAATGAATCAGCAAGCCAAGACCATTTCAATTTAATCACCAGTCCCACAAGATGAAACTGCAGGTTTGGAAGCAGACCCTGCTAGTTGGTCTGCTTTAGTTTGTTCTGTTTTTGCAGATACATTGCATCAGGCCTAACGTACAGATTTTGGAAATGTTTCACAGTCTGTACCAAAAGAGAATCAGTAACTCTTCCTGTCCGATTTCTACTTGAAGAATTGTATTTCTAATCTCTCTAAAGCTGTCTGTATCGCTGGCATTGACAGACCTGAGCGGGACAATACCGCTAGTCCTGTGGTGGCGCTGAGTGGTACCACTCAAATCGAAACCAGAGCGATTTTTTGTGACTGCCGCACGGTACAGTCGGTGGATTAACCAATCACAGCCAAGTACTGACAACACATGCTTGCCAGGAAAAATCATGAATGAACTGTTGCCTACAGAGGTGTCCAAGCACCCTGAAGTGTTTGATCATTCCCATATTTCATACAAGGACAGGCAAGTGAGTATTTTATATATCGCCCCTAAGCATCCTTCTGGTAGCCAATTTGATACTGGTATCACATTTTGACTTATTTTAAATTTCTGTAGTTCACTATTATTTCTACTAAATAACTGACTGTAAAAGGATATATTTTCTAACACCAGTAGTAGGCTGCTTGCTGTCAGCAATGTATTTCATGTTTCTTTGCTAAGCTGATCGCTCATTTCATACACCTGCATATAGATGACAGAAAAACAACTTTGAAAAACAAACCAGTGTTTTTAGTTAGTATTATTATTAATTTCTTAGCAGATGCCCTTATCCAGGGCAACTTACAATTGTTACAAGATATCACATTATTTTTACATACAATTACATTATTTTTTTATGTACAATTACCCATTTATACAGTTGGGTTTTTACTGGCGCAATCTAAGTAAAGTAAAGTACCTCGCTTAAGAGTACAGCAGCATCCCCCACCTGGGATTGAACCCACAACCCTCTGGTCAGGAGGCCAGAGTCCTAACCACTACTCCACACTGCTGCCCTAGAATATATGAGGGGCATTACAGCTATGGCCAAAAGTTTTGCATCACACCCTACAGAATTGATAATGTTACATTAACATACTGAAGTTACATCACTGTAGTTTTCCAAAAATTGAAAAATGTGACATTTTGAAACCTAACATGAAACACTGTACTACTACTATTGTAGACTTTAGAGATACTGTTTTGTAGTTTCTTAAATTGCATGATGTTAAATAAAACATCGAAATTATGTTCATATAGTTTAAAGATTGAGTGTTGGATTTAGGAATTATTAATTTAAGTAAGGCAGTCAAGTGGTGAAGGAGTAGGGGTTGACAACTTGGCTGGAAATAAAGATGGTCCATCTATTGCTCATTGCTTCGTTACTTACAACTTATTAAACTGCTCCCTACTTTTGTGCAGTCTCCCAGTTTTAAACTAGCCCTAAGGCACTTTTCTTTGAGTGTTCCCATTTCTTGCCTGTGCTGGTGAGAGACAATTCTTCTGCCACCTGGGGGATACAGTCATGGTCGAGCATCACGTCTTCAGTCACCTGTACTGGAATCAATCATGGGGTTTCCATGCGGGTCAATTTACACTGAAATGGCGATGCGCTTGCACGTTTGGGAGAATTACTCAGGTAAATCAGGTTTGTGGCCAAAAAAAAACGGCCAAAGAGAGGGATAGGGTAAATCTCATTTACTCGTGTAAATGATGAAACACACGGGAAAACCACACCCAGTTTCGCATGGAAACCCGCATTTCACGTGTAAATGTTAATGAGCGTGTTTATCCTTAACTATAAATATTGCAAGGGAGCAGGTCAGTTGTTACTGTGGATTCCAAGACAGCAGAAAGTAGTGGCTGATGGGCGATTTTATGGTTAGCAGTGGAGTAGTTCACCTTAAAGATAATGCATGCGGCCTTTTTTATTATTGTTTTTTGCTGTGTCTGGTCTGTCATGTTGTATATAACTTGTGGGTTTACAGTTCTGTATAAAACCACTTACCACGAATTGTGTTATGCATTTGTTATAGTATTAAAGCAGCTGTTTGAGAATACCCTTGCTGTAAAAACTACGCTAAAGTTAAACACGAAGAGCAAGTGAGCTGCTTAACTGAATTAATTCCTGTCCTTTTTTGATCCCAGCTATGTCCAATGACAATGCGCGTCTGGCCTCATAAGCCAGCTCGATCGCCCAAAACAGCACAACATCCAAGTTGTTGATGTCCTCTCAGAACTGACCAAATAAAATTGCAAATGAACGTATTGATTGTATTTTATTTGATTGCATCATTGATTTTTAATTCAGCAGTAAATCCAACACAACTTAAAAGAAAGGAGAGCATTTCTGACAGCACAAGCCTCCACAAATTGAAAAACAAGTTGGTCTAGAGCAGTAAAGCACATTATTAACCAAGCAGGCACAGGGTATTTTGCTTTATTACAGCAGCTTAGATTCACTCGTCTACCAGTTATCTGCGAATGGAAACCACATTTTCACAAAATGTCACTAGTAATCTTCAAAAACACCACAAGTACTTTACGCATATTTAATTTACATATCAACCCCCACCTTTCCCATTCATTTGCATGACGTCGGGTGAAAAGCCCGGTTTACTCAAGTAAAATAAACTAAGCGAATGGAAACCCAAAAAAGCATTTTACACAAGACATTTTTCTCGTGTAAATGTCTCGAGTTAAAAAAAAAACTTGCATGGAAACCCCATGAATGAGACCATTTTTTTTTTAAAAATCAAATCAGGCTATATTTGCATCCTGAACCATCCTGTTAAACTGGTAATTTCGTATCAGAGAAACTGGAGAAACAGATAATGACATACAACGTCTATACAGCACTGAAACACTACGTTTTAAAAAAATGAACTGTAACGCTGAACCTCGTCTTCTTTAATATTAGCATCAAAAGGGTATCCATCTCGGGGTTCTGTGACGGTTTATAAATTACTCGACCTTCGGTCTCATAATTTATGATGTCACAGAAACCTAGATTAAATTATTTTCCTGTAACTCACTGAAGCCCATCTATTATATATTGTAGCGTGCATGGGGGAAGTCAGAGGCAGGACTGGTAGGTGATATAATCACATACAAAGACATGAGCCCGATATACGCTCCTTGCAAAGGAGCCGGCTCTTTTGTACAGCAGTATTGGCGCTATGCTGCAGTGCGAGAGGTCCCGGGTTCGCGCCCGCCCTCCGCCTGTGTGTGGATTGCCTCGCCCTGTGTGATGCGCCTGCCTGCGGGAACCAAGATCACTACATTGGTGTCGGAAGTGGACGCAGGTACCCCTGTATGCACTCGTCGGAGAGAAATTCAAATCGCAGAAGTGGATGCAATCGAAGTTCCCTTTGTACTTCACCAACTTCACCATTTACAGCATGATCAGAAAATGTATAGTAGAAACAGTTCCTGCTATAAAGAGATAATATAAACGTATGTTTTGTGATGTGAGACAAATTAATGAATATTATAACGGGCAGGATTCCCCCCGCCCTCTCACAAAGGGGTTGTTAGACAGTACTGTATTTTGATCTGGAACAAAAATAGTTCAAATACTTGCACATATGGTCACATATCTCACTTCAACTACCTGTTATTAAAGCTGATTTATTCTCCTTAATTCAAATTAGGTTATTGTCTGTCCGTGATAGCCTTTCATCAATAACCAATTACACCTGCTGAAAATAACAGAGCGGTTTTAGGTTCATTTCAACTGTTTAGCTTTTTTTTTTTTACATGTTTAAACCTTTAGAATAAATATCTGAATATTTGAAAAGTATAATAACTGTGTGAAAAAAAGAGTCAAATCATTTTAATTTGTATTACAAATCATTCATAAGATAATTAATGACATGACTCGAAGGCGATTCACACCCCCTGACTAAGTGGCAGTAGCACATGGACTGACGATTGTATCTTGTTGCCTACATACTTCTTTGTCAGCCAAAGGTATTAGAATGATGAGAACTCACAATGTGTTGCTACGGGGATAGCAGAGTGGTTAGTGCATTTGAAATTGCATATGCAAAGGTCTTCAAAGGAAGAAAAAAAGTTTTGTAACCAGGGTTAAGCGACTAATAAAGCTACATGGTATTTTAATTTTAAAAATACAACTGCTTTTCCTATTATCATTTATACATCAATAAACCTTTGCATTTAAAACGTAAAAAAAAAAACGTGTAAGTCTTTAAACTTCCATTAAACTGTGTACACGTGCAGTCACCTTGAAATGGTTTGCATTAGCTGTTATACATGCTGCTGTCAAACTTTGCCAGAAGCTCCTGGGGAGGCCTGCTGTAAATTATTGTTGTTAACCTCCAACACGGGTGCTACTTGGAAGCAGTTTGTTTTATTCAAGGCAGAATGTGGAGTAGCATTGTTGATATGTTTCGTTGTTTTTGCATGTCATTATGGTGGGCTCTTATTTAGACTCTGCAGTATTTGCAGAAGCCATTGGCTGTGTCTCCTGGATCAGCAATTGAAATAGCCACCCTAAAAAAAAAACTTTACTTTTGCTCTTTACTTTCAATGTTTAAAGATGAGCTCTTTTAAATTACTTATTTTCAAATACAATGGGAACTGAAAAATATCCACAGGAATAAAAAGCTGTGTATTTTGTATTTGAAAATAAGCCAATTACTCTTAGTCATGCTAAATTCTAAGGGGCACTTTCTTTTATGAACTGTTACTTAGCTTTCTAATATATTAAATATTTCCTTTTTATTATTGTTTATTTCTTAGCAGACACCCTTATCCAGGGTGACTTATAATTGTTACAAGATATCACATTATTTTTACATACAATTACATTATTTTTTACATACAATTACCCATTTATACAGTTGGGTTTTTACTGGAGCAATCTAGGTAAAGTACCTTGCTCAAGGCTACAGCAGCAGTGTCCCCCACCTGGGATTGAACCCACGAGCCTCTGGTCAAGAGTCCAGAGTCCTAACCACTACTCCACACTGCTGCCCCTTTATGGGTTAGTTAATACAGTATAACTTGAATATTATTATTATTATAGTTAGCATTCCTGTATCTCCCTTATGTTTTCTTCCCCTTTCAGAATTTGATTGATCCCTGCTAGCCATTTAGCAATAAAATTGTGATAATGTATTTGTTCTTGCCTACTCCTCTCTTCACCACACTGCCCCCTCCTACCTACAATCCCTTGTCTCCCTACACCCCCTCTCGCCCTCTCCGCTCCTACTCTACTGGATGACTGATCATGCCTTCCCTCCACTCTCCATCCTCCTTCTTTAGATTTTTTTTTTAAGATATATTACCCAATCAACAACCCTTTGTAAATCAAATTAACATTTAAATGTAGGGCTAATTGTACTGCAGAATTTGCAGCTTAAAAAATTTGCATAATAGAAATGAAAGGAATATTGACCTCAATGACATTATAACTATCACTCAGTTAATCATTGGTAAAACTGTAACTAGAGCAAACAGTCGTCAGCAATCTCTACCAGGTACGGATGATCAAATCTACAGCAGGTATCAAAGTACTCATAGCACAGTTTTTCAGATAAGCAAGAATAACAGGTACATTTCAATATCCTCTGTGTATTTATCTAATTATTTAATGTTTTCATAGCTGTTTGTATGTGTATTGTGTATTTTATTTGATTTTTTTACAATGGGCCCTATCACACATCTTTAACTCCTTAGTATATTTAAAGTATGTTTTTTTACGATTAAGACTGTTGATGTGAGGCCCAATATCTAAGATTTATTATTATTATTATTATTATTATTATTATTATTATTATTATTATTATTATTATTATTATTATTATTATTATTAATGTGGTGTTATTGTTATTGTATGGAATTTATGACTGTGAATATATATATTTTTAATTTAAAAACACCTTTCTCCATTAACAGCAACATGAGATAAAAATAAAATTATTTATATTATTAACAGAAGCCCTGAGCTGCATCCATGGAGAAACCAGACCAGGATGACATTTGCCTGAATGTTCTTCTGCTGGGAAAGACTCAGAGTGGGAAAAGTGCAACAGGAAACATTGTCCTGGGAAGCTATGAGTTTGTGAGCAGACTCTCTGTGGGACCTGTGACTCAGGACTGTCAGCTTTGCTACAGAAACTTTCCCAAGTTCATTCGTCGAAACGGCAGAGAGGTTGCACTATGTGTGAAGGTGCTGGACACTCCAGCATACCCTCATTGCGAGCTCAGCCCAGTGGAGGTCAAGGAGGCTATTCAACGAGCCCTAAAACAGAACTTTGAACAGGGACTGCATGTGGTTCTGCTTGTGATGAGGGCAGATGTCCCGTTTTGTGAAGAGGACAGTCAATGTATACAACTAGCAGAGGTGAGCTGAGCACATTTATTTACCATGCCTTTTTATATTTAATATAATATACAATACCTTCCAACACTTGGATAGTACTTGGGGGTTAAATTGATGTATTATTACCATTAGCGGTCACTTACTCACTAGCATAATTCAAGAGTCCAGTTTGATTTTTGGCTGTTACCAGACTGGCATTTTCAACCAGCACAAACATTGCACTAGAAAATAGACATGCACAGTTTGATTTGTGCACTCACAACTTTTTGCAAGCCCTGCTTTTGACAATTACAGGGCCTCGGTTTTACTTTACTTTTTTTTATTCACCCAATTACAGTCAACTGCTACTCGAGAAACACATCTTTCGTCATGATAAGATCTGATGACAGCATTGTTTATTTAAACCATACGTTAAAAAATCCTTAACTGATTATAGATTCCACCCCATGGTTGAGACAGAAGTGCATGTATAATAATCCATGAACCTCAAATAATCAAACTGGTCATTTGGTGATCAGAGCCTGTGATTATGTTGTTACTTCTAAACAGTTTTGTTTATATGAGTCCCTAATTGATTCTATCCATGAACACCCCATGGGAGTAGATCATAAAATACATCCTCTGACTGTGCCACATCACTAAGGATGACAGTTTTAATTCTTGCAAGAAAACTGGAAAAAGCAATCTATGTATTTTAAAATATTAGAGTCTCGCCAGCCTAGGGCATCTGATTTTCAGGTAAAATTTATTTCCAAATTCGGGTAGAATTATTTAATGAAAAAATCGAGTGAAATCGGGTGGATTTTTTTGTATATATAAAAAAGAAAGAACACACATTCGGGTAGAAATTGGGTTGTATTTAGAAATAAATAAACAAATGCTTAAGCACAAAGTGTTGACAAAGTTGTCCTTGACAGTTTAAATCCCCAACGTATGCATATTTCCACACATTGGGTCTGCAAACTCTCTCTCTCTCTCCCTCTCTCTCTCTCTCTGAGGATTGTGGGAGGGGCCTGCTGCAAGCTGGGTTTGTGAGCTGTGTGAGAATAGTAGTGGTGAGCTATATCGCCATTTACTTATATATTTATTTATTATATATTTATTAAACGTTTTTTAAAAAATATTTTATTACTCCGGTGGGTTGGGGGGGCTTACTAGGCCCCACGGTTTTAATGTTTTTTTCTGAAAATAATGATTCTGTTGAAGTTTTGAAAATATCAAATCTGCCTCACGGATGAACAAAGCTATAGTCGTTTTCCTTATTCAAGAAAATCAGGTTAACAAAATTGTGGAAGAGGGATTTATGTTGAATGATTCTTTGGTAACTGTAACACTTTTATCTACGCCTCTTACCAAAGTAATATTGTCAAATATTCCCCCTTTTATTAATAATTCATTGATCGAAAGAGAGCTTTCCAGATATGGTAAGATAATGTCATCGATCAAAATGATTCCCCTTGGATGTAAAAATCCAGAGATTAAACATGTCATGTCTTTTAGGAGACAAGTATTTGTACTACTTGATAACCCGGAAAAAAGTTTAAATGTAGCTTGGCGTTTAATATAGAGGGCAGGGATTATGTTGTTTTTGCCAGCACAGAGGTTTTTAAATGTTTTTCTTGCGGGGAACAGGGGCACCTTAAATGGACCTGCCCCAAGCTACAAACTGAAAAAGAGGTTCAGACTTAAAAAATATGTCTGCTCAGTTCGGAAAACGTTAGCCGCATTTAAACATTTAAAATTGCTAATTTTATTAAGAAAACATTTATTTTAATATGTTTGTTATTTTTGAATAATCTATTTTTATCAATGGAGAAAATTATTTTAGGCTCTTTTAACGTGAACAGGTGCAGGGATTTTAATAAAAGAGCACAAATATTTGATTTTTTAAACAGCAAGCGTTCAAACGTGATTTTATTGCATCAGTCTCACTGGCAGTCTGAGTGGAGGAGCGACTGTATTTTAAGCCACGGTTCTAATTTTAGTGCTGGGGTTGCTGTTTTATTTTCTCCAGGATTTGGGGCGGAGATTTTATCTATTGAGGAGATTGTTCAAGGTCGACTTTTAAAAGTACAGATAAAACACGCTGGTATTTTTATTGATTTTATTAATATTTATGCACCAAATGTTGGGGAGGAGAGGATTTTATTTTTTAAAAAGCTCAGTCAGGTACTCTGGGGTTGCAGTACGGACAATTTCCTCATGGTGGGGGGAGATTTTAATTATTTTATTGATTTTAATAAAGATAGAAACCACGGGGAACCCCATCCCCAATCTGTCAGGGAGCTGGCCACTGTAAAATAAATAAATAGGTTTGATCTGGTTGACATTTGGAGGATTTTTCATCCCACAAGTAGACAATATACATGGATCAAATGTAATCAAAATCAGCTGTCAGGGGCGCACTTGGATAGGTTCTATACTCCACAACAGCATATTAACAAATTCACTAAAAGTAGTATGGCACCCAATAGCTTTTCTGATCATCATTTTGTTTCCGTCACTGTTTCACTACCAATCAAATCACATTCAAAATCATATTGGCACTTTAACAACAATCTGCTACAGGACAAAAACTTCACTGATTATTTTGAATTGTTTTGGAAAAACTGGCAAAATGAAAAAACTAATTATAGTAGTTTAAGACAGTGGTGGGATATAGGGAAAATTCAAATAAAACTTTTCTGTCAACAATACACACAAAATGTCACCGGTCAGTGGATGCAGTGGTCAGTGAGCTGGAGACAGAGATTGTTGAGTTTGAGAGCCAGCTGGTCAGCAAGAGTGATGAGGGGGCATATCAGGGCCTGCAGGAGAGGAGGCAGCTCCTGGGCAGCCAGCTGGAGAAGAAGGTGAAGGGCTTTCTGCTCAGAGCCCGCTTTACTGAACTCAAAGATTTGGACGCCCCCACAGCCTTTTTCTTCGGCCTGGAGAGGAAGACAGCGGAGCGCAAGACAATGTGCTGTCTGCGGCTGCCCGGGTGGAGAGAGGTCTCCAGCCCTGCGGAGCTCAGGTGTGTTGCAGTGAGCTTTTATACTGATCTCTACAAGGCTGAGGGCTGTGACCCGAGAGAGATGGAGCGGCTTCTCCAGGGTCTCCCCAGCCTGGACAAGGAGGAGAGCAGTGGACTGGACACTCCGCTGGCATTCCCAGAGCTCACTGCGGCCGTGGCGCAGCTCTCCAAAGGGAAGGCTCCCAGACTGGATGGACTGTCTGCAGAATTCTATCAAAAGTTATGGAACTGTGTTGGTGAGGACCTGTACCAGGTCCTGCAGGAATGTGTTCGGGATGGGGAGCTGCCGCTGAGCTGCCGCAGGGCAGTGATAACACTGCTACCCAAGAAAGGAGACCTTCTGTAACATCAAGAACTGGCACCCTGTCTCCTTGCTGTGCTCCGATTACAAACTGCTTTCCAAAGCTCTCGCTAATCGCCTAAAGACCAACATTGGATCAGTGGTGCACACAGACCAGTCATACTGTGTGTCCGAGAGATCGAGCTTTGATAATTTGTTTTTATTAAGAGATCTTTTTAATGTATCCAAAGTCTATAATGTTGATTTTGGTTTAATTTTGCTTGATTTTGAAAAAAAAGCTTTTGATAGAGTTGACCATGTGTATCTGTTTCGTGTTTTAAAAGCTTTCGGCCCTGTTTTTACTTCTTTTATAAGACTCCTTTATCACAATGTTTTTAGTGTTGTGAAGATTAATAACGGTCTGACTGTCCCCTTACCTGTGCAGAGGGGGATACAGCAGGGCTGCTCCCTCTCAGGGATGCTCTATGCCCTCTCTATAGAGCCCCTGTTACACCAGCTGAGAGAGAAACTGCCTTGATTGGCAGTACCAGCTGCGCCCAGTGCAACCCCTATCAAGCTCTCTGCATATGCTGTTGATCTGACTAACAACTGACTGAGACATCGCTGTGCTGGAGTCATTATTATTATTTATTTCTTAGCAGACACCCTTATCCAGGTCGACTTACAATTGTTACAAGATATCACATTATTTTTACATACAATTACATTATTTTTTACATACAATTACCCATTTATACAATTGGGTTTTTACTGGAGCAATCTAGGTAAAGTACCTTGCTCAAGGGTACAGCAGCAGTGTCCCCACCTGGGATTGAACCCACGATCCTCCGGTCAAGAGTCCAGAGCCCTAACCACTACTCCACACTGCTGCCCATGCATGATAATGTACGTAAAGGCAACCTCAGCACGAGTAAACTGGTCAAAAAGTGAAGCGCTTCTTGTTGGCACCTGGGAGGATACCCCCCCCCCCCCTCTCCATTACTGTCTTCAGTTTTAAGCTGGAACAAAACTGTGGTCAGACTTTTAGATATTTATTTTGGGAATGAGCAGTTCATGCAGCAGAACTGGGAGGGGCTGCTGGACAGGGTGAAGGGTAGGCTGCAGAGCTGGCAGTGGCTCCTCTCTCGGCTCTCCTTCAGGGGCAGGGACCTCATCATTAATAATCTTATCGCCTCCCTGCTTTGGCATAAGCTGGTGTGCCTGGATCCTCCCCTGGTTTTGTTAAATGAGATTCAGAAATGCCTGGTGCACCCGGCTGTTTTGTATCTCCCCCGTGAGGAGGGAGGGCAAGGGCTCATTGATATCCCTAGCAGGATGGCAGCGTTTAGGCTGCAGGCTGCCCAGAGGCTGTTGTACACCCCACAGCTGAGCTGGAGAGACCTGGCATTTTGTTTATTGCAGAAGGTAGGGAGGCTGGGTTTTGACAGACATTTGTTTTTAATATCTCTTGATTGTTTTAGTGATGCAGGGTTGGAGGGTTTTTATAAGAATCTGTTAAATGCTTGGAGACTTTTAAAGATCACAAGGTCAGAAGAATCACAGACCACACAGTGGGTTTTTGAAGAGCCCCTGTTTTTTAACCCAATTTTTAAATGTGAGGTTTTTAGCTCTGTTTTTTATCCACTTTGTTTTTTAAAGCCGGTTTTACTAAACTGGGGCATTTAATTGATTTTAACCTTTTTAGTTGGAAAGCCAACTAAAAAGAGGGTTTTAACCTCTGCACTGAATATTAGATCAGAGCGTTTCCTGGAGAAGGTGCTAAGTGATCTCCAGGCATCCCTCTGTCCGACACTCTCCCAGTTTTTGAGCAGGTTTCTGGAGGAGCGCGTGGCTCCAGAGCAGGAACCCCTGTTCCCCGCAGTGCTGGTCTCCCCTTCAGTGACAGTGGAGGAAGAGGAGGAGCCAGCTGGAAACCTGCTGTCGCTTATGAAGGTCACTGAGGTGGCTTTCCACACAATTGAGTCGAAGACACTATATGAAATCTGTGTGAAAACCAGACATTTTAATAAGTTGAAAGACCTGATGGACACTAAGCGGAGGGCTCACCTTGGTGTCCCTGTTGATGAAGTTTCTGTCTGGAGGGTGCTGTATAAGCTTCCCTTGCCTCAGCGCTCCGGAGACCTGCAGTGGAGAGAGCTGCTGCATGGCATTTTTGCCACAAATCGTTATCTGAGCCAACTGGAGCCGGGGGTCAGTGTCCAGCGCCCCTTCTGTCCCGCGGAGGAGTCCGTTTTCCACCTGTTTGTGGATTGCCCTCGGCTGCAGCCCTTTTTGTTTTTAGAGAACCTGCTGGCTTCCTTGGGGATTATTTTTACTAAAAAGTTTTTTGTTTTTAGTGTAAAGTATAATTTTGCATGGAGGGATAGGTGCTCATTGGTTAACTTTGTCCTTGGTCAGGCGAAATTAGCTATTTTAAAATCCCGAAAAAATAAGATTTTAGCCACTGGTTTTATAAATCCTATTAGTATTTTTAGGATCCTGATGGTCTCCAGGATCAAGATGGAGTTTGCCTATTTTAAAATGGTGCACAACCTGGACAGTTTTGAGAGGCGTTGGTGCATTGGGGAGGGGGATGTGCCATGAGTGAGGAGGGGCAGCTTGTTCTGCTCATGTGAGAAACACTCTCTGAAAGACTGAGCTCCCATTGAACTGGAATTTTTGAAACTGGAATGAGAAATGTTGGAGCTGCTATGTTATTTTGCACCAGTGTATTTTGTTTGTTTTGTTTGGCTTTATTTAGTTTTATATTGTATTCTAATTTATAGAATAAAGGGATTTAAAAGTCTCTCTCTCTCTCTCTCTCTCTCTCTCTCTCTCTCTCTCTCTCTCTCTCTCTCTCTCTCTCTCTAAATTACAGCAATATGGCTTTAAGGTTTTTGCTTTATATATATATTACACTAAGAAGCCACATTTTTCAGCTTACCGTCATCGGCGCCAGTTCTGCTCTGTTGCATTTGAATCACAGACAACTGTGCATGCGTTTATCCATATACAGTATGTGCCTATTCGAGAAGTTTTCGGATTTAACCCGAAGGCAGAAGTGGTGGTGGGGTGGGGTCAGGGGGATAAAACCAGGAAATCAGAAGCCTTATACATAGGTAGCTATGTCATTTCAAAGTTAGGTTTATCTTTGTGTGTGAAGATCTGTTATTTTCCAGATTGCGTGTCTGCAGTTTTAATGGCATCTGTGATGAATGAGGTAATTTCTGAACATGTAGAACAGTTTCCCAGATTATGTGTTGCTTCACCTCATAAATGCATATAAACACTGCCTCCCAGTAATGTTTTGCACACAACTGTCCACAAAGGCACGACATACTTGTAGATTGCAAATGTGGTTCCCTTTCAACAAGTACGAAATGTAACCATTACCGCATGGGTGTTTACCTCCTAAAGACCACAAAACCTGAATATTCTATACCAAAGCCGCTGAGCCTAGCCTGTGACACAGTCATGCCCGCTCCCGAGGGTATAAAGGACTGTGCACAGATCTCAGCGCCTTTCAAGATCTGACCTGACAGGGGGGAGCTTGCAGTCTCATTCCACAGTATCTCGCTGCCATTTTGGTGACTGGCTTCCCTCAGTCTCGTGTGGGTACTGACTGTGTGGTTTTGCCAGTAGTTTGTACAGGTGGGCATACCTGTACAGTGCTACCCACGGGAACTGCAAACTTGTGGACCCGTACCATACTGGTACCAAGGTCACCGACCTGCTCCTTTCCTGATCCGGTACTGTACCGAACCGGGACCGAGGTTACTGCACCGGTACCGTACATCCAAACTCGGTGCTAAAGTAACCGAACCGACCTGGTACCTTCCTGGTACCGTCCTGGTTCTGACCCGCTTCTGAGCAGCGCTTATATCCCCCCGGTCCGGTACCAAGCCGGTCTTGTTTGGGTCTTGAACAGCCCTGTTGCTATTTAAGCAGACTGAGGCATCACTTGTACAGTGTTAATGTACATTGCATTGCCACTTGCATAATGCCTGAGTTTTATCCCTGCGACACATGCAAGGCTAGTCTGCCTGTTGAGGACAAGCATGGCAGATGCTCACCTGCACAGCGCTCTTCCCCGTCACCCTCTGGTAAACTCTCCCAGTGATCAAGAGGGCCTCTGCAGTCTTGTAAGTGTCCTGGCCTACAGAAGGTGAGACAAGGCAGTCCGTCTTTGATTACGAGCCTACCACCTATCCCGTGTACCACCCCCCCACCCCCCCCCCCCCCCCAGTGCACCTGTACTTTCTTTTTGAGATCCAGCTGTCCTAAGGGTCACCCAGCTACAGCTCCTGCTGTTTCCTGGTCTATGGAAAACCTACATAGGGTACGCAATGCAGAGAATCTTGGCCTTGCCCAGTTTCTGCCGGTAGAGGCTTCAATTGCCGCACTGGTACAGGCGCCTAATTTAGGTATCTGCCCCAACAAACAGTGCTGGGTCTCAGAGCTGATCCTCAAGCATGCCTATTCAGCCAGTGCGTTCGCTGTATGGCTGGGCAACTTTAATAGTATTCTGGTAGTCTACCAGTCCTATTTGCTGAGGTCCCTCTCTGACAGTCACAGGCCCTCACCCAACAGCTGGATGAGCTGCGCCTGGTTAATAAGAACCTGTTCTGTCTGCCAAAGCTGAATGGGTAGGCTGTAGGTAGAAACCAGGCAGAAGCACGCAGGCAGCTTTGGCTTTCCCAGATACACGTGTCTGGGAACAAAGCACTGCTGTTGGATGCCCCTATTACACCAGGGCATACCTTTGGTCCCATGGTGCACAAGATGTTGCATCACTCTCACTGTGTGGGAATCCACAAAGGAGCTGGTGCACTTGCTTCTCAAGTGACCACTCCCAGTGTGCAAACCAGTGGCAAACTGGCAGCCTAGGCGCCAACAACCTCCAAGTCCTGCACAGCCGGCTGCGCCTGCTGCCAGAGGTGGTGTTCAGAACCGGCCCGCAGCTGGTCGCCACAGAGACTGCAATAGGTTCCACCGCCTGGCGCAGAGGCAGAAGCCACAAGGCAGGCAGCAGCCCTAGGGGTTTCCTGCCACAGGCCCAGGGCCCTATTCAGGGAGCCATCTGGAGTATTGGTGTCAAAGCACCACGGACATCTGGGTGCTTACTACCGTTCAGACCGGCTACTATCTGCAGTTCAAGCACGGTTCCCCTCCCTTTCGGGCCGTGACTGTAACATCAGTCACTGACCCACAGGACGCCGCAACTTGGCTGCAAAAACAGGCTATTCGCATGATAGACCGCCTCCAGTTGGAGGCAGGTTTCTACTCCAGGCACTTCCTAGTGCCCAAGCGGAATGGTAGCTTCAGACCGATTCTCAAAACCTACCCTCGACCCCACCTCCCTCCAGAGCTACCGTCCTGTCTCCCTCCTACCCTTCCTCTCCAAAACCCTCGAGCGGACTGTACACCGCCAGCTCTCTGCTTTCCTGTCTGGCTTCCGCTCTGCTCACTCCACTGAAACCGCTCTCCTGTCTGTCACCAACTCACTTAAGTGTGTCCGAGCTGCCTCTCTCTCCTCTGTCCTAATTCTCCTCGACCTCTCTGCTGCCTTTGACACTGTTGATCACTCTATTTTACTATCATCTCTTGCTGACCTGGGGATCTCTGGCACTGCTCTGGCCTGGTTCTCCTCCTACCTCTCCAACCGCACTTACCAGGTAACCTGGCGTGGAGCAACCTCCACACCTCACCCTCTCTTAACTGGAGTCCCCCAAGGGTCAGTCTTGGGTCCTCTCCTGTTCTCTCTCTACACCCGCTCCCTGGGCCCCCTCATCGCATCCTATGGTTTCTCATACCATTTCTATGCTGATGATGCTCAGATTTTCCTCTCCTTCCCCACCTCTGACTCCACCATCTCCTCCCGTATCTCTACCTGTCTGTCTGCTATTTCCTCCTGGATGCACTCGCATCACCTCAAACTCAACCTCTCTAAATCTGACCTCCTTTTCTTTCCCTCCTCCTCCCCCTCCTCTGATCTCTGTTCCTCTGGAATCTACCACACTCTCTCCCTCTTCCTCAGCTAAGAACCTTGGAGTCACCCTGGACCCCTGCCTCTCTTATTCCCAGCACATCTCCACTCTGGCACGCACTTGCCGATTCTTCCTGAGCAACATCCGAAGAATTTGACCCTTCCTCACCAACTATGCTACCCAGCTCCTGGTCCAGGCCCTGGTACTCTCCCGCCAAGACTACTGCAACTCCCTCCTGGCTGGCCTCCCTGCGTCCGCCACCCATCCACTCCAGCTCATCCAGAACTCTGCTGCCCACCTGGTGTTCTCTCTGCCTCGCTTCGCCCACGCTACTCCACTACTCCGCTCGCTCCGCTGGCTCCCGATCACCGCTCGCATCCAGTTCAAGACTCTTGAACTAGCCTACAGATGCCTTGACCAGACTGCACCCAGCTTCCTCCAGACCCTCATCTCTCCCTACACCCCCACTCGACCTCTCCACTCCGCCTGCACTAGAAGACTAGCTCTACCTCCGCTACGCTCCCCTGCCTCCAGAGCCCGCTCCTTCTCCACCCTTGCTCCGCAGTGGTGGAATGACCTTCCTACAGGACTGCCCAGTCCCTGACCACATTCTGGCGCCTCCTTAAGACTCACCTCTTCAAACAGCACCTGTAGAACTCCTCTGTTTATATCCTGGGACACTATCACCCTTCATGTAAATGTGCTTTATTTTGCTCTTATCTGCCCCCTATTTTACTGCATTTAATCCTGTACTTCAGAATACTGTAATCTGCCAATCCTGATGTCACTATCACTATTATCTGCTGTATTATTGAATTGTGGTTTGTCACACTTGTACTTTGCTTGAACAAAAGTTATTGTATTTCTTGCTCTTATTGTAACGCTTGAAATGTATTTGCTTACGATTGTAAGTCGCCCTGGATAAGGGCGTCTGCTAAGAAATAAATAATAATAATAATAATAACCTCAGACAGGTCAACCTGTATCTGAGCCAAAGGAGGTTCAAAATGTTGACAATGCAACAGCTGTTGCAGTCAATCAGGCCAGGCGACTGGTTCACCACAGTGGACCTCAAAGATGCCTATTTCCACATCCCCATAAAACCAGCGCACAGGAAGTACCTGCGGTTCACCTTTCAGGGAACAACGTCTATCTGGCTGGAAACAGTCTGTCCATCTATGCCTTGGCATAGCACTGGGCAGTGTTACGAGAAGGAAGGTCGTCACCATTGATGCGTCCAGCCTGGGCTGGGGTGCTGTGTGGAATGGCAGGGGGGCGCAGGAGGAGTGGAAACCCCCTTGGCAGGGTCTCCACATAAATGTTTTGGAGCTGCAGGTAGTTGCCTGGCCTTGCAGCATTTTTGGAAGGAGGTTCGAGGGAGACATGTGCTTGTCCATACAGACAACACAACAGTGGTGGCTTACATCAACCACTAGGGCAGCCTCAGGTCACCCAGTCTCTGCTCTGGGCACACGATAACCTCCTCTCACTGCTGGTAGTACATCTGCCCAGGGTGACAAACTGGGCGGCGGACCTCCTCTCATCGAGAGTTCCCAGCGCCCCGGAGTGTAGGCTTCACCCCGAGGTGGTGAGCCTCATTTTGGAGAGGTTTGGGAGAGCATAGATAGATCTCTTTGCCTCCCAGGAATCGACCCACTGTCCCCTCTGGTTCTCCTAATAGGAGGCAGGGACCCCCAGTGTTTTATGCCTTCCCACCACTTGCCCTGCCCCCGCTGTGCCTGGGGAAAATAAGGCAGGATCGGGCCAAGGTGCTCTTATCAAACCTGATGCAGCTCCTGAGCGGCCAGTCGTGGAGACAGCCCAATCGCCACAACTTTTCAGGCAGAGGGAACCTTATGGCAGCCTGTAGCTCTAGGTCTGGCCCCTGAACGGCTTAATTTGAACCGTCTGGGTTCACACATTCCCAGTACGAGTACAAGTGGAGCGTCTTTTAGGCGTCGTGTTCAACCCCACAACTTGTCTCATAACAGTTATGCAGCTTGCCACGTCAAAATTGATGATCTCCTGAGGAGCTCAGTTTCTGGCAGGGCAATATTTGACAGGAGATTGGCGGCTTCGGCCGCCTATGAAGGATATTGTTCCTGTGTGCTGGATGCACTCAATGCACTCCATTTGAGCCCTTGCATTCAGCTGAGCTGAAACTGTTATTGCTCAAAGCGGCTTTCTTGCTTGTAATCACCTCTGCAAAGCAGGTGAGTGAGATGCAGGCATTTTCAATTGCAGAAGCCAGGACAAATGTTATGCTCTGTACCGATCCTGCTTTTTTGCTGAAGACTATCTCGGCATTTCATGTCAACCAGTCTGTGGAATTGGAGGCTTTCCATCCACCTCTTTTGCAGTCTGACAGGGAGCGACAGCTCATATGCTCTGCCCAGTGCTGGCCCTGGCGTACTGCGTTGACAGGATGAAAAGTTGGAGGCAGTTCGAACAATTTTTTGTGTGCTATGGGGTGAAGTCCCATGGTCAAGCCCGTCTAAATAGAGGCTGTCCAAGTGGATAGCAGATACAGTCAGGACTGCCTATGAGTGAGCCAACTTGCCCCCTCCAGAGAAGCGCACTGCCTATTCCAACAGGAGCATGGCAACTTTGTGGGCTTTATTCCAGGGGGTATCTGTCAAATACATATGCAATGCAGTGGTGTGGGCTACTTCCCATACCTTCACTAGGTTCTACAGACTAAATGTCATGTATCCTCAAAACCCTGGCTTTAGAACTAGTGTTAAGGGTGGCTTCAGAGTCGACCCTTATAACACAGGCATTCCTCAATTTTTTAGCCTTAGCTACTTGTTACTGGGGTTCTGTATGGTAATGCACAAGGCAGCCTCTCGACTTAAGCCTTGTAGCATTCCAGTCGTTCTGCAAAATTGCCCTTGTGATGGCTGTGGTACACTTACCCAATGCGGTAATGGTTACATTTCGCACTTGAAAGGGAATGTTAGGTTATTATCATAACCCTGGTTCCCTGAAATAGAAACCATTAACATTCAATGTCGCTGCGTCCATGATTGCAGCTTGCTTGAAGGAAAAATGACGCTGAGATCTGTGGGAGCAGTTCTTTATACCCTCGGGGGCGGGCATGACTGCGTCACAGGCTCGCCTGAGTGACTTTGGTATAGAATATTCAGGTTTTGGTGTCTTTAGGAGGTAAACACCCATGCGGTAATGGTTATATTTCTATTTCAGTGAACCAGAATCATGATAATAACCTAATGTTCAGAAACTCTGATTTCTTTTAGAATTACAGTAATTCATTTTACTTAGTGATCTGTAATTTCAAGCAAAACATTTATTTCAGATCTGTATTTACAGTAAACAGGAGGCCAGTCTCAGGATCCAATCAACTAGAAATTTAAATTTTTGTGAACAAAAACAAAGCATCCCTGGGGTGGTGGCTGCAGTTTTGCTAAATTGCTGATATTGCCAAAACTGCATATTTAATATATTTATCACATTCCTATACGGAATTAGAGGTTTCTGGCAAACAGTATGGTGGTTTGACTATTTAAAGTAATATTGTCAGTAATTGCCTTAAATCAATATAATGTTTTTAGTTGAACATTTGATTTAAGGTAAACAGAGATTCAACAAGATCAATTAATATGAAAACAGTAGAGTTTATTATGTAAAGTTAATTAATAAACCAGAAATAAACAACTCAGATGTTTTATTAAAGGAGCTTATAAGTAATTTGAAGTTGTTTCTTATATGTTTTAGAATTGTATGTGCTTTTTCAATCCAGAAAAAAAAGTCTTATAGCGATTTGGGGTAAATAACTTTGTGAATCTGTCCCTTGATGTTTTATGGCTCATAAGTGTATCCTGGTCCCACATGGTACAAACCTTCCTGGACCCCTTTTAGCTTTTTGATGTGCTGGTCTGGCTTGGACTGTAAAAGTTCCTTTCTTGATAAGGGAGTTTACACCTCTGTACATATTCAACTGTTCTCAACGACAGACTGTATTTGGCCACAGTGGAAAATCAGGGCTAATATCTGAAGCATTAGGTCTTTATCAACCAGATACCGAAAAGTCACATGATCACAATGCTGTTAGATTTTGCTGAAAACCTAATAAAGCCATCTGAAATGTTTTTATCAACACAGCTACCCAATTCCATTTTTACGGTATGGTTTTAGAAATGTATTCCGTTTTTGTTTCTGCAGGAGCTTCTTGATCCAGATTGGAAGACATACACCCAGATTATCCTCACCCACAAGGACAGCCTTGAAGAAGCTAGATTTAAAAAGGAAGATTATATAAGCAAGGCCTCTGGAGCCTTCAAATCACTTCTGGAGTCAGTGGAGCACAGGTATCACTTTGTGGACAACACTGCAGCCTTTCTCCAAAAAGAAGGCAGACCAATTCTAGAAAAACTAATCTACCTTTCAGGGCAAAATAAATACAAAGGATTTACCGTGAAATAAATCTTGGTTGGACACCTCTCCTTAACCGTAGTCCAAAAACAAGAAAGTACCTTTGATCTTACACCATTATGATGAGGGTGGTGTCAAATTAAATTATGCATTTTGTTTCTAAAGGGTGTAATTTCTAGAATCTTGCATTTATTGTATACAAGTCCTCATTTTATCACTGTCCCCTTTTTCCTGTGTTACTATCCCAATAGTCAAATCTACATTAATAATAACTACCATATATGTTTAACACACTCCACTTGAAACAAGCCCAGGTGTATGCCAATACAGTACATCATCAGTATCACTGGACCAAGTCTCTTTCTGGTACTATGTAATACTACATAATACTTCAAAACTTTAGGTTACAGCAAAGCACTGGTATTTTCCAATAACTACACAATGCAGTTGGTGATGTAACCTGTGGTTATAGGAAGTTATTCATCACAGCATGTGTCTTGAAAATAATCTGAAGTGGGTTTGGACCAATACTCATTGCTAATTCAAATATGGGTTCAACTGGATTTAAGATTTAAAACGGATACACAAATTGCTGTATGGGAATGTAATTTAGGACAACTTTCTGGATATTTTTTATTAATTATTTGTTTTTTAAACAAAATTGTTTCTTCAGCTGATTGAGCACCATTCAAGAACTTAGATCCACTGTTCCAGTTTCTCTGCAGTCATACCTATTTATATCGACCCCCGGTTAAAAATAGTGGGTGTGAATTTCAGCAAAAGCAGAACAAAAAAAAAATGGCACATACATTATAATAAAAGAAAAAAGCAAGCATAGCACCTCTGTTACACTTTGCTATTAACATTAAATATCACAAGCTATTGGGAGAATTATATTCTAGGGATATATGGGTGTGCTGAGCTTTGTAGATGCTGTTGCCTTTGATTTCAAAGCCTGCCCCCTTTATGTGAAATTAACCTTGGCAGTAACATTATTTAGCACGCTTACACTTTTGCATGTATCTGGAAAACCGTTTAATAAATTGTGATGAAACTTGGTATAACATTATTTAGCATAAGTTATTGGGGGGGATCTACAGAGTTGTACATTAAGTCCCATAGCCCTCCACTACTCTGTGAAGTTAAGAGTTTTTGTTCAATGGTGTTCATTTTACGCGCAATACATGCAACTAGAGCAATTTATTTTTGATTGTCCCACGGAAGCCATGTTTTTTACTGTAGCAACTTCACTTGGGAAATCTTTAACCCTTTGCGGTCCATTTATTTCAGCACTCGTCAGGCACGTCAGATCCAATTTATTTTCACACGCACTATTTAAAAGTTATTTTATTCTTAAGTAAAACAGGTTTAAAAGGCACTGCATATCAACAGCACACTCAGTACTGCATCCCCAGCCCCGCCCCACCCCTTGTTCGCTGTATTTATCACATACCTCTTCATAGTCGTGCATACTGATAAATCATCTCCTGATCACTCGTTTTATCACCAAACTCCTCAGTAATGCGATCCAAGTCATTATTTTATTACTATAACATCTCAAAAAGCTTGGTAAATGTCTGTGATATTCTTTGAGTGCTGGCTGCGGAAACAGCGATCTTGTTTGTTTGTGTCCGTGTTATGTCTGTGGTGAAGGGACTATGTGTATTGCTCAGATCCGCTCCCCATTTTTTTTCGGCTCCTATTGGTCTCACTTGGACATTGAAAGGTTTTCTCTGCTCTTTCCAGAGAAAAAACGACGAGAGACCTGTGCTTGATGTCTTTTTGATGATGTATGACCGGAAAGGGAAAATTGTAATGTCGGACCTGGTCCGACAAAGGACCGCAAAGGGTTAAAAGAAAACCATACTTGGATCATGTATGCAAAGTTTTGCTTTGATCAGATTAGCGGTTTTGGAGAAAAATACATTTGTGTGTTAATTAGGTTATCTAACATGGCCGCAATACAACCAATCAGCTTCATTTCGAGCACCGTGCATCTTGGACAATCCCTAACCAAGTATCCCAAGTTTCAGAACTCTGCAATACGTGGTTTCCGACAAGATGTTTGTAAATTGTCCCCATTAGCGTCTACAACTCTGTGAAGTTTTCGTGCAATGGTTTTCATTTTATGCAACTTCTAAGGTTTTGTTGGTGGAAAGAAAAATAATGAATCATCATCATCACCTTAACAACAACAATAGGCTTCCCAGCCATGGGCTTGGAAGCCTAATAATAATAATAATAATAATAATAATAATAATAATAATAATAATAATAGCAGCATTTGGACTTTCAAAATCTTTATTGTGCTTGATCTACAGTCATTAGCCCCAGCTTGGGGCTCCCCTTTATTCTGGCACATAAATTGTTGTTCAAGGTAAAACCCCCTTTTTTATTTAATTCCACTGTTGCTCATGGTCTGAGCTTTGCAGACCCCCTTGCCTTTGATTTCAAAGGCTGCCCCCTTGTATGTTGCGATACACTGACCATCAGTGCGGAGGTCAGGCTGGATTTGCTCCCAGACCTTCTTCTTGGGGTTCAGTTCCTTGTCAGGTTCACCTATAAATATAGAAGTGAAACACAGACAAGGGTTATTATATAAAAAATAATTATATATATATATAAAAAAACAGATAAAAGAACAGCATAACTAAGATCTACACCATTGCCAAGTATGTTATATGATTCACAGCAGGGGGCTCATATTCTTTTGCAATATTTGTTAAATTAAAAGGCACATTGTTTCCATACATAATGGCTGACAGGAACAATCAAGATCATTTTTGAGTTGAGATATTTATTTCCTCTTCTCTCTTTTTTCTATACTTGATTGGGCTGAATAACCAATAAAACTAACTTCTCAAAGAGAATTACATTCTTGACTTACAATCAGAAAAAAATCTGTCATAAAAACAAAAACAAACAAACAAAAAAAACCACACTAGAATTTGAGAGGTCAGTCAAATCAGTTTAAAATAGAGGTCCAATGGTATTAACCAGAATGTAGCGTGTACATTGTTCACATACAAGCAGTACAGTACTTGCCGATATGCAGTACAGTTGTCCCGCGTTATACCGCCGCCCTTTATAACGCCACCCTCGCATACCGCCAGCTATTCTCTCTGAACATATGTCACCAGTATAAAAACAGTGCTATTTGTACCTGTTATAACGCCACCCCGCTGTTAGCCATCCGCCAACTTTCCAAGCCAAGCAAACATAAATATAAGCATTGTAGTTTACCTCATTGTAGCGCCAGCGAAATAATCATGGCCAATTAAAACAACAAAGTTATGCAGTTAACCTTTGACTCGCTTTCCTAATTCGTTGTTAACTGAATGTTCATACCAAATGTCATCAACACTCCCGCTCCCAAAGCAAAACAGAAAGTACAAAATGGCGAGTTGACCCTACAATTAACACCAGAGCAAAAGGAAAACATCTGCATGTATGCATCTGAAAATAAGAAAGCAAGACATTGCAAATGTTTTCTTGCCTAAGTAAGTTAATCGAAGGACAATTGGAGACATTGTAATGGATAAAAATGGCTTCCCTTGATGGAACGGGTTGATTTGTTTAACCTGAAAAAGGCTTCACGCAGTCTAAAATAAGTGACTTGTAAACCACAGTAAAAAAAAAATTATAAAGTACGGTAAGAGGTTTGTTTGTTTATGTGCAACTTTTGCACAAATGAAGGCTGGTATCAGTTTTGTAAACAACAGAATATATAATTTTTTGTTTAAAAAAAAAAGGTGTTTGCCTGTACATAAACTGCTTAAAAAAAGAATGCTGTTGAGCTTAAATTGCTTTGTGAAATAAATAGATGTTCAATGGGGGATAGTATTCAGAAGGCTTACAGTACAGTTAAAAAAATAAAATAATAATGGTAAGCTTTGTTTTTTATGGAATTGTTGTTTGGGTGATTTGACACTAAATGAGTTTATTATTAATTTTTTTTTTTTTAAGTATGAACTGTTCCTCAAAAGTAACCATGTATGTTTCATACGGATGGGAAAAGATGATAAAACATCACTAGTAGACCCACTGTTGTGTTAAGAACTAGTACTGTAGTTTTAAAAAATGTTTTATTAAAATGGCCTGGAGATACTGTAATTGTATAGCTAACATAAAATAAAATATTTGAATTTATTGCAAACATAGAAGGTTGTGAGTTTTTTTTTTTTTTTGGACCCTCCCTATAACGCCACCCTCGCTTATTGCCCGTTTTTTGCCCATGGCCCTTACCAGGTGGTATAAAGAGGGTTGACTGTACTTTAAAAAAAATTAAATAAAAAAATAATATATTATTATATAGTATATACACACACACACACATTTATATTTAAAAAAACAAACAAACAAACCAAAAAAAAAACACAGGGCCATCAAAATGCATTTGTTTTTTTTATGGAACAGTTACATACCAGGAAAGCCCTCAAAGGTGACCCTGTCCCCAGGTACAGCTCCGCTGGGAGGGTCAAGGATCTCCACCTTGTCAGGAGAACTGGCACACATCACCATGGCCTGAGACACCACCCCCCTCATCTTGGCAGCCTTCAGATTACAAAGGAGCACAGCCATCCTGTTTTGCATCTGTCAAAACAAGAGGAAAAAAAATATATATATTATTTAATCCATTTAGAATTCATTGAGGCATATTCATTGATGAAATACAGCCATTAACATGACACCACAATCTAACTGAATTCAAATTTTCCTCAGCAACACAGTTGTGACTGTACACAGGGAATGTCCGAAATAATGCCAGACACTATTTCAACATCAGATTGTTCAGAAACTGATAGGGAGATGGAATTTGTGGTCGAATTCGATTTTCCCACTTAAAGGTGTGCAGATGATTGTGCGTGTGTTGTGTACATGAAGAGAGAGAAGCAACTGAGGCTGCCTAAATCCACAGAACTGTGGTTATTTCTCCAAGATGTTTGGGCCAACCTACCTTCAAAAACTGTGTGCAAGTGTACCTAGAAGAATTGATGCTGTTTTGAAGGCAAAGGGTGGTCACACCAAATATGGATTTGATTTAGATTTTTCTTCTGTTCACTCACTTTGCATTTAGTTGATTGATAAATATAATCTATAGTAAAAATAGTCTATTTTTGAAAGCATTCTTACTTTACAGCATTTTTTCACACCTGCCTAAAACTTTTGCACAGTACTGTATATATATACACAGTGTATATATATATATATATATATATATATATATATATATATATATATATATATATATATATATATATATATATATTTATTTGGGGGGACGGACGGACGACACGGGACGACGACAGTAGGCAGTGCATTTTTGCACTGTCTACTGCTCCCTGTCTCTGCTGCTTCCTAACTGCCAGTTTGTCCACTCTATCCACGATGACCTTCTCTGCTATCCCAGTCCTCCTCTCCTCTCGTGCCTGCAAAATCTCTCACCAGCACTGCACTAACCCTTGCAAACTAATCTCTACCCATTGATCCCACCCCCCATCCTCTGCTCCGTCCTCTTTCTGGTGCCCTCTGGAACAAGGCTGACTTCCTCTCATCTCTCTCTCAACTTTCTGTCCCCGACAGCAACACAGATAACCCTGGTGAACACTACTACCCCAGCTACTCTCTCCTCTCTGTCTCTCTCCCCAGTGGGGGAAACTGGATTCTTACTTTCTCCATCCTGGAAGGTTCGATACCCCCTGCTCTCTCCTCTATCTCCGTCAGCACTTTTGTGTTTCACATCGTCAAATAGCATTCTACCTGCCATCTGCTTCTTATTGTTCTCTATCGCTCCCCTGGTCCCCCAGCTCACTTCCTCGACTTCTTTCTCTTGTCTATCACCACCTCTACTCGTATCATTTTGTTAGGTGACTAACATTCATCTCTCCAACTCAACTCATTCTTCTGGCTTCCTCCCTCTTGATTCTCTCTCTCCAACGCTCCCCCTAGCCGCCTACTCACAAAACTGTCCGCCAGCTGGACCTGATTTTCTCCAGAAACTGCTATCCTCCTTCTACCACCATCACCCCCTCTTCTCCTTTTCACTTCTACCTCCTCTCCCATCCACTATCCCTTTCTTTTTGCTGCTCCCTTTCCCCAACCACCTTTACTCTCCCCCCACTGACCCTTTCTCTCTGCTTTCTGCAGACTCTGCCACCACGACTCTCTCTTCTTCTCTTACCATGATAGAAGATGTAACATAGTGGTTAATTAACATCCGAAAGCCGCAATAAAAGCAAAAAGGGGGACACTCGAAATATTAAAGAAGGGGTGCCAATACTTTCGTCATGAACGAATACTTTAAATTTTAATATATATATTAAATCAAATATTGTTCGGAAAGTTCTTCCCAACACTGTTGCAGAAGTTCCCACAAATGTGTTGCACTTGTAGGTTGCTTTGCTTTCACCCTTCTGTCCAGTTCATCCCAAACCCGCTCGATGGGGTTTAAGTCTGGAGACTGTGCTGGCCATTCCATGATTTGAAGCCTACCGTCTTGTTCTTTTCTTCTAAAGTAGTTCTGACATAGCCTGGAGGTATGTTTTGGGTCATTATCTTGCTGTAGGATGAACCCCTGACCAACTAGGCGTATACCAGAGGCGTATACCACTGCTGTGGTAGCAGTTTTGGTTCAGGGTGCCACTCGCTCTGTGCAAGTAGCCGACTCTGGCTCCAGCAAAAGAGCCCCAGACCATCACGCTTCCTCCTCCATGTTTGACAGTTGGTGTCACACACCGAGGAACCATCCTTTCACCTACTCGACGGCGTACAAAAACCCTGCGTGATGAACTGAAGATTTCAGTCTTCAGTAGTCCACTGGCGGTGCTTCATGGCCCAGGCAAGCCTCTTTTTCTTATTTTGCCATCTTAGCAATGGCTTTCTTACTGCCACTCGACCTGTCAAACCTGCAGCTCGAAGTCTTCTCTTCACAGTTGAAACTGAGACTTGCTTACTTCGACCAGTGTTAAGCTGTGCTTGAAGCTGTTGTCCTGTGAGCCGCCTATCACGCAAGCTGTTGACTCTCAGAAACTTCTGATTCTGTTGTGGCTTTGGGTCTGCCAGACCTCTTCCTGTCAGAGTTTCCTCCAGTTTCCAAGTGCCTTTTGATGGTGTAGGAAACTGTACTCGCTGACACCTTGGCTTTCTTTTGTTAATTGCCTTTTTCTCGCCATTATGAGAGCAATATACTACTTCCTGCAGTACAATACTGTCCAAATAATGCTTAAGAGGGTGTAGTAACACAGTCTGTTCCAACACTGCTTTTATACAGACAGAGGGTTTGTAAGTAATCAACAAAAGTTGGGACACCTGTAGGAATTGTTAGCATCAACTTTCAAGGCTTAATTTACTTCCATTGCTATAGAACAGCTGTAAGTTGTTAACCCATTACTTGTTCCCTGAAAAAGGCCTTTTTGTATAACTGAAATGTACATTATTTTTCAGTTTTTGGTAACCTAAACTTTTTTTTTTTAACCTCTGGCAGTTTACCGCTTACCTTTGTACCATTCCAGGTTATTCACTGGACTTGAACTGCTTAAATTTCAATAAAAACTGGAAAAATGGGGGTGTTCTAAAACTTTTGACCGGTAGTGAGTGTGTGTGTGTGTATGTATGTATGTATGTACACACACACACACACACACACACACACTAGGGATGGGACGAATACAATGGTGCCGAATAACGTTCCTTTAAGGTCTCACTGAACTGACACATTTCACAATGAAATTGGAATTGAAAGCCGGTTAAACTTTTAAATCACACAATTAGGTTGTGCTGTGTTTATAATCTCCAAAGTTCTTTCAATTAAGAACAAATTGTCAGCTTTTAATCTGTAAGCAGGTGAGTTTTGCATGGCAGATGCAGATCCACATTATAAACACATAAGCATAACAATAGTGTGTAACGTCTTCCCGATCTAGAAGTATTTGTATCATTTGTACCTTAAACTGTAATAGTAAAACTAAAAAGATATGGTTTATCAGCTTTTGTTTCCCCCCTCCCCTCCCCATGCCCCATCATAATGACAAAGATGACCCTCTTGGGGGAGATGGCAGTGCAATCTCCCTGAGAAACTGAACACTCTTCAATAAAACATAACAAAATAAACCATGTCAGCGGCCCTGGTTCCTGCGACTGCAGCCAGTCTCACCGCAGGAGGAGCATGATGAAAGTGCGTGCACAGACGATTGGGAGACAAGCACAGAATACTGTGATTAGTTGAATTTGGACCCCAGGGCCTTCCCAGACAGAAGTGCTATACATAAGATGTCCGTGCTTTGGCTGGACATCTTTACAAATGCACAGAATAATTTCACAAACCACTTATCTGGCCATTGACACCGTAAATGACCAAGCGGGCACAAATGGGCAAATGGACAGTTTTAGGACTGATGCCACAGTGAGGCATTGATTAGACAGTGCATCAATGCCAAAGGTCGAGGCATTCACTATTCTTTTCATTTTTTTCTGTGGGATTCAAAAGATGAATAGGATTTTTATTTTAGGTGTTAGCCTTCCACATATCTTTAAATAAAGTTTTCCAACTGGGGGGGGGATTGAAAGCATTTAATGAAAGCAACAAAACGGTCAATTTGCATTTAATGATTTTAATAATGATACTTAACAGTGAGAATAACAATACATCGGTTTAACAAACTTGAAGACAAAACAAAATGTTGGTCTTCCATTCAGAAAAGAAAGGGTTATATGTTTATATGTTGTAATAGTGCAAATACAAATTCTGTATCTAAATGTTTCAGACCAGACTGTTGGCTCATGTTCATTATTATAAAATTAATTCCACACATAATCAGTATCTGCTGATGGGATTTATGAAGCATCAATTCGAGGTTATTAAAACTAGACCCTAGGAAGGCATCTACAAATATAATATACATTAACAACAACAACAACAACAACCTCCTCCTCCTCCACCAAACTGTAGTTCTGGACTGAAGATTCTTCTGGATCAGTGCCCACATGGCTTCATCTCTGAAGTGGCAGTGATATAAAGCAGATCCTCCATACACTGTGTGTGTCCCAAAACCAGCATGTCACCGCAATTACAAAACTTTGTGTTGTGCATGGTCCGGGAAAAAACACAGCCTGCGTAAATGTGTGGTTTCTGGGCTGGGAACGCCAGAGGGAAGCGAGGGATTTTCCTCTGTTCTTTCCATCCACAAACCACAGCCTTCCTGCAGTGTGGTCCACAGTAATGCAATAAGAAATGGAGGAATGAGTCCATCGGACACTGACGACTGGGAGCTTTTACCACCTCAGGGCTTGTAATTTATAATGGCTTGTATGTGTGAATTGCGGGACAATTAATATTAGAAGACTTTGTAACAGATTACTTAATCTTTATAAAGCAACCAGGTACAGCAATAAAGAAAACATTTAAGTTTGGTAAATGCCAGTGACACTGTTTGCTTCCTACTACAATAATCACCCAACAAGTAAATAAATACCCTCTATTTAAATTTTGTTTGAACAGTACTCATTAGATAAATATAACTAAACAAAACAAAACATTACTGTGTAATATAGTAGAATAAGCCGATTCCCCAAAGTAACCGACCAATTTTAACTATAGTATACAAAAACACACTATAGTAATATACCATACTGAGAAAGAAGTCAGTGATTTTAAACAATCTCTAAGTACTCAAATAGGATTTCAATTGACCCAACGAAATAACTACTTATATATCTTGAAATTCTACTATTAAAGCTAGCAGCAGAATTAACATCATTAACGTACAGCATAAGACAGTGGTGAAATACACAATGCAGTTCTGTAAAACATGTTGAAAAATAACGCAAACCCCCCACAAGTTCAAAATTAATGTTTAAAGTTCCAAGTATCCTCACAAAAAAAAAAAAACTACCTCCTGAAACAACCAAAACTGAATTTCCATCCAACACAAAAAATGTGTACTCTCTTTGGAGATTAATTTTTTTAACGCATGTTAAATCGTACTCCTCTGTCTTGACCCTCTTAGCATTTCTTAACTCATTCCCAGCGTCACCATTTTAATATACAGTACTACTCGAGCGCATGCAATGCAATGAGTGCAGTCGGCATTTTCATAGAAACTTATAGTCCAGGAGCCAAAACTCAGAAAGATCTTCATTTCTGCGTTGGCTGCACCCGTCAGACAAAGTTTTTGTTGGTGTCAGTGAAATGTACTCATTGCAGTGTAATATGTAGTTCCCTGTGAAAATTCTAATTTCTGAAAGAAAATATTAAAAAAATGTAGAGCTTAAAAATACATACAACAAACGTTTGCCATATTTACGCACTACCTGTCTCATTTAGTTTGCTTCAGGTAAATAATTGAACAGTGTATAGAGCTGCACAACTTCTTTAAAATGCCTTCAAAACGCAGAAACCAGCTGCATCAAAGACTGGAAAAATTTCTACTAGAGATACTCTGTTCACAATTTTTACAGTGAAAAAATACAACCCAGATTATAATCCATATAATTCTAAAGTTTTACTATTGATCCACAGTCATTCCAGCAATTACATGAAATGTCGAGATCACATCTCAAGATGACAGTTACCAAAAAAAAAAAAATGTATAGCAAATAACTAGCTAAAAAACAAAACAAAAAACTATAATGCGTTTTATTTAAATTCAGTTACCCAACTTCATCTTCTAACAAGAGTTGATTTGTATTCCAGTTTATACAAAACAAAAAAAAATACTAAAGTTCTCATATCGAACATAAAATACTCCAAGTTACCTTACATATGTTAGTAACTCTACCTATGCACTGATCAAATGATGTGCCTACTTTTAAAATTCCTAAATTGAGATCTGATATGGGCCAACGTGGCTTTGTATATCAGGCATCTCAACTCATTGCCTTCAAACATAGCTTTTAAATAACCAATATTTATTATAAATCTGACTAGGGTTGCAAATCCTATAAATACTGACTATGATCAAGATCATGTAAATTGAAATTGCTTCACTGTTTTATGGTTTTATTTGTACTTAGGTTTGTATGATTGTTTGAAGTGTTTTTGCCATTTGAATTACTTATTGATTTTATAATGTTATTTCTTGTTGCCTTCTCTTGAAATAACATGTATATCTCAAGGGTTCTATCTTGAATAAATAAATGTGAATTTTAAAAAAAGAAATGTGGTGGTGTGGCGAAGTGTGTCGCCCCTTTGTATATTTTATGATTTATTGTATTGTTTGTGGCATTGACGAAAAAGCCGCCGCCATTATTTGTTATTGTTTTATTTTATTTTAGATACCTCGTGAGACTGCGTGACAGTCAGCTACTGATTAACTAGCTGACGGTCACTTAATAAACTCGTGCAGACTATGGGTGAGGGGTAAAAAGATAATTAATACCTCTGACAGAATTATAAAAGGACCTGCGGTTTGCGGTGATGAGTGTGTGGAAGTGTTGAGAGTTGTGAGAAGAAAAAGAATAAGAATGAATTCTACCAGCCAGCAAACAAGGTACTTTTTGATATAAAAGCAATCATTTGTTATTTACCTGTTTTGTTTGGCCAACGTGCCCTTTTCTTTGTGTTTTTGTTTAAACTGTTCATTTTTGTTTAATAAAACACTGAGCGCCATAGAGCCTCAGTTTCACCCATCAGTACTGCCTGTCTGTGTGTTCCTTCCTGGTCTGACATCACCACCAAAGCCAGCTTGTTCACAGGTGCATATAGGGAATTGCATTGACTTGGATCTAGGTGCTTAAAATATCTCCTGTCACAATCCGAACTGGTTCTTACTGGTTTGATAACGAATTACTTATTACACAAGATCCTTATCTAATACATTAATATTATATTATTAAAATTAGGTTGCTTTGTTCCAATATAAAAGTTATTTGATTTTGTTTAAAATAAATCTGCCGACTGAGATTGGGGGTACTGGGAGCAACCCCTAGTGCAGTGGGTAAACTACACTGCATATGTTTACAAGGATTGTTGGCACCCAGAAAATAACTTTCTTATTCTAGAATTGTTAAATCATCATACGATCACTGCGTTCCAAGCGTGGAGGGCCTGGAGGGGGTAGGCCAGTGCCACTTTGGTATGATTAACATTGTTCAACTTGATGCAATTTGACACACGGAACAATCATCATTTTACTGAGACAGAAACACACTTCCTTATCTCCTGTAATCTTCAACACACAACTTCAGAACAAATAAATGTAACTATCATAAGAGTAAACCGAAACATTTTCTTGCAGTGTAAACTCTGGAAGTGTGCACGTACCTGTTCTATGGGCACATGCTTCACTAGGCCGCTGACGACAGTCCTGGGAGTTGCTTCTCCCACGTCTACCTCTTCCACATATAGAGAGTCAGCATCGGGATGTTTCTTCGCCGTCATGATCCTGCCAACACGCAGGTCAAGCCGAGATACGTCAATTGGCTTGGATTCATCCTCCCCCCCTATAGACTTCTTGTTTTCTCCTGCAAAACGACAAGGAAATAGAATGTAGTTAAAACAAAAAGTGACTGATCAAGTCCAATTTATGTGAGCTGTACAAAGGAATTACATGTTTTGTGTGCTGCTTTGTCTAATGTGACATTTTGTACACGTGAGGCAGTGAAATATGTGGTCTGTTTTATGTACATTATTACTAAATAAAAGGTTAGTATCCTGGATTTTTCTATTTACAGGACTCTGATTTCAAATGATGTTATAAGTCAATGGCATTCTGGGTACTTGGAAGTTATTTTGGGGGCGTCATGATCACGCATAGCAGCAGAAAATGGCTTCAAACTAAATATTTTAACCCCAAAATGTAAGGGGAGGGCGAAATGCCTCTCTGTAAACGCCAATAAAACCAAAACAATAAAACATATAGCAGTCTTACAACAATTAATTCATTAAGGACACCCCCTTGAACAAAATGATGTAGCACAGCACCTTTTTTTATTATTATTTTCAAACTACATTTATATACTAGAGGTGTACATCGTTTAGAGTTTAAACATTAGTGAATTGTAAAACATTTTTTAATTTTGCTTAATTGTTTAAACATTGTCAAAAATGTGAAGGTGAAATATTAAGAAGCGGGTGTCTGCAAATAATGGCTACTCAGGTTTAAAAAAAAAAAAAAAATTAATTACTTCCTATCTTTGTCACGTGGCATCACTGTCACTGATGTTTACCTTCCAATATCTAGAATGCTTTTGGTCATGTGACTAGTTTGCTTCTACTAAAACTGGATCTAGCGTGGAGGAGGTGGGGCCCAGACATGCAAGCGAAAAGTTAGGAAATGCGATAAAATTCGGGCTGAAAACATAACATGGTTGATTGAGACAGTTTCAAATGTGGAGGATATTGGATTCAACTTTAACGTCTTTTGTTGAGCCAGATTACAGATGGCTGTCTTGATCTTTTTTTTTTTTTTTTTTTTTTTTGCTATTCTGGGACAGACTCCGATGGAAGCAATCTTCCAAAATGGAAGATTGCTTCCATTTTGTTTATTTTTAGGTCTTTTATTTCTACTGCTGCCAGTTAAATAAGTACAGACTATTGCTATTAGAATATTATTATAATTTTTTTAAATTGGAATATTGATTCTTTGAATTAACGTGATACTGTACTTGGAATAGTGAGTTTGGTGTGAACATAACTAGTTCTTGTCTCTTATATACAGTCATCATCATCATCTTCTTCTTCTTCTTCAGCCTTTTTCAATCCACTGCTGGATGAAGGCCTCCCCAAGATTCTTCCACAAAAGCCTGTCTGCTGCGTCTCTCACCCACGTTGCTCCGGCGTGTTTCCTAATTTCATCTTGCCATCTTCCTGGAGGTTGTCTTCTTGGTTGCTTTACATCTCTTGGGATCCAGTCTAGTATCTCCTTAGTCCAGCAATGGTCTGTACTTGCTACATGTCTGGCCCACTGCCATTTCATTTTTTTCGCTCTTATAAAAACAGCACATACTTTTGTTTGTGCTCTTATCCATTCCGTCTCTTCTCGTTATTCCCAGTACACATCTTTCCATACTCCGTTGAGTCGTTTGTAATTTGAGTTGTTTTGGATGAGCTTCCAGTTTTCGCATCCGTAAGTTAGCACTGGCAGCACACATTGGTCGAAGACTTTCCTCTTGAGGCATAAGGGTAGTTTCCCTTTCAGGACCATGCTTAATCCTCCAAAGGCACTCCAGCCCATTTTTGCTCTTCTGTTGATTTCACACATTTGGTTCACCGTTGCCGAAACTAACTGTCCTAAGTATACGCGGTTATTGACTTCTTCAAGCTTGGTCCCATTGACTTCAATTGCCTGTGGAGTGGTATATTTATTGAAAATGACTTGAGTCTTCTTCAGGTTCATTTTCAAACCCGCTTTGATGCTAGCCTTGTGTAGTTCTTGTATTCTTGTTTATATTATATACAGTAAGTAGGATAAATGAGTGATTTGTATTTTAGCACTTTTTGAATAATTAGACTGCATAACATTTCTGTAATAATGCAATTACTGCTCGCCCTCTAATCAAAACAGACCATTATCGTACCGCCGATGCTATTATTTTTTCATATTGCTTCACTGTTTTTATACATTTATTTATATATAGGGATACATTTAGTCATTTATTTGATTTAATTTAGTTATATTTTTCTGTCAAACAACTTAATGAGCTTTTAAAAAGACCAAGCCTTCATTTTTCACGTACAAACGAGATCGCAACATGTTAATAAGTGACTAATCTTTTTTAACGCTATAATGAAAAATAAAGCGTTTTGCTGGACACACTATTACAATTGTTATGATGAGTAACAATTTAAATTAATAAAAATAAGTCGCTTTGGCATTTAAATGAAAAAGTAAGACTTACGATTTAAAAGCCTATTTAGTGGCTTCATACACAAAAAAAACTTAAACCAATTTTACTATTGACACATTTCTCAGCTGTGATTGAGATATACCAGTGGATTAACAGGTATCAATTCCATTTAAGGAGAGTAGAAAAGCCAATGTAAGAGACCTATTTATAGACATATATGCATTAATTTATATTATCTGTTTCAGTTTTGTACTCCTAAAAAGCCATTACAGGAGCATCGTATCACCAGTCTATCATTCTATCACCAAATAATAAAGAGGAATATTTGTATGCCTTTGTGTTATGTAGGCATTCACTTAAATCCAGGCCACTGGATTTCAGTTTACAAAAGCTCCCTTAATTTGAAAACTAAATTGTGACAGGTATGTGAACCCACTTTCACAGTCAGCTATGTTCGCTGAAAGAGTTTCCACTGAAAATATGTTTGGTTCAAGCTAATGTACGGAATGACCACCCCTAAGTCACGTGAACGGGACCTAAATGACTTTGAGTTATTTGGCATAAGCATTAATATTAGTAACCGGACAACCAAGAAGTCGGGTGGCAAGTGGCAAGTTTGCCTGCGTGTATGGAGGAGCAAGACTTTTTGACTTATAAAAAGAGTGGTTTTAACCTATATTAAAACCAGCTCTGGTGCCGTCTTTTCTGCACCGCTGCTGGAAACCCAGCACACAGTCGCTACATTGTCAGAAGTGGAGGCGAGGCAGGCACCCTTGGCAAAACTAGATTGGCCTGAGCAAAACTAGACTAGACCACTGGGTTTCGCCTTATATATATATATATATATATATATATATATATATATATATATATATATATATATATATATATATATATATATATATATATATATATTATTGTCCAGGCTTGCTCTAAACCAAATTATTCATTTGCAGTGTATGAAACATTTTTGTTCTATTATTGTTCTTGCCATTACAGCAGTGTGGAGTAGTGGTTAGGACTCTGGACTCTTGACTGGAGGGTCGTGGGTTCAATCCCAGGTGGGGGACATTGCTGCTGTACCCTTGAGCAAGGTAGTTTACCAAGACTGCTCCAGTAAAAACTCAACTGTATAAATGGGTAATTGTATGTAAAAAATAATGTGATATCTTGTAACAATTGTAAGTCGCCCTGGATAAGGGCGTCTGCTAAGAAATAAATAATAATAATAATAATAATAATAATAATAATAATAATAATAATAAACGTTGCTTATTTTGTCTACATGGGTTTTTTTTCCTGTATCTTTTACACTACAGTACATTCACAAATATATGTCCTACTGCCGATTTGCTTAGATTGGTTATTGTACAATGAAAACGATTATGCTATGTACAGAATACTGGGGTGAGAATTGGTCAGAGCTAATGTTCATCCTCCCAGAAGAATACTGGGTGAGAACTGGCCTGATAGGGTGAGGATTAGCCTAGGACAGAACTCACCCAGGGTGACAATTAGCCTGGGGTGAGAATTAGCCTGTAACACCGGCACTGCTGCTGACAGTGCCGAGACACTGAATATCCGGTGCCAAGAGGCGTATGGGAGTGTGTGCTGGCAATGTGATTTAAATACACTACCTTTACAGTAAATACACATACATAAAATGTGGTTATGTGGCTGTGTTATTTAATCATAATTGAACCGCATGCATATGTATGTATGTATCAATCAATACATAATACCCTTGGCTCTGATATTATTGAAAACCGCAAACAAAATTTCAACAGATTGTGACTCCTTTGTATCCTGTAGCATAAAACAAGGCAGGCGGAAAGTTTATTAATGAAGATGCACCCTCAAAATGAGACAGAGACAGCTGTGAGGTGGAGACAGGGGGGACAGTGGGAGGATGAAGCAAGATGACAGTGTAAACTGTAAACTATCACTTGCCACTTTTACTAGCTCACGCTGCTCATTCTGGAAATAAAAAAATAAAATAATATGAAAAGTTTTACCTACCTACCCTATTTTTTTCCCCCGGCGTAACCAGAACCACATTATATATATATATTTATTTATTTGGCCTAAGCATGAAGGGAACTGTGTCTGCAGTTAGAAAAGATTGAATCAAAAGAGTATTTATTTGTTTTTCCAGGTCTTTTTGTGTATGGGTATGTAAATATACAAAAATGGCCACTGCAGTATTTAAAAATTTGACATAAAAATATATACATGCACGATCACTATGATCTAACACATGGCTGTCGTAACATGTTCAGTTGCATGATCTCTGACAGTTTAATATTGTCTGTAGACAGCTTGTGAACTCATTTTTTGTATTTACAAAGTTTGTACAAAGGAGGCGAAAAAACATTAAACACATTTGGGTCAAAAACACAAAAAAAAAACCAAGAATAATTCAGCTTGTCTGACATCTGGACCACATAAATACAAATTATTTCAATCAATGAACCAATCAGTATTTGTTGTTGCCAGAAACACACAAGGCTTGATTACACATTTGGACATTTCTTTCTTTAAAATTAAAAAAAATAAATAAATAAAAATAAATAAAATAAAACAAAACACTCCAATAAACCAATCATTTACAGCAATAAATGTTGAGCATTACAACTTTTCCTTACTGGAATGAAAATGTCAATACATAATTTGGCTGCCATTTCCAACATGCCAGTTTGTCTTGCAACCAAAAGTAAATGCAGCATTCACCCAATACCTAAATAACTGGGGGTATGTCACCCCTACATCTATAGAAGTGTTTATTCAATTGTTGTGTGGACCTTTACCACAAGTGATGCTATCACAGGGTAAATGGAGAGGATGGTATCACTCCAGAATAGTTTTTTCCTTCACAGCGAGTTCTGGGCCAGCTCCCTACTGTGATGGATTGCAATTGCACACTAACTGGTCAAGAAGTGAATCCAACGATAAAATGCTATGGTGTCGTAGCAAGGCTACACATAAATGTAATAAAAATATCTAAAAGGGCCCTTTCAGATTTCAAGACAGTTACTTGAAATAACATGAACTTATGTATTCTGTAACTTATTTCTGTATAAAGTAGTCTCCGACTAACAGAACACCCTTTGGGAAGCAAGCAAAGTGTTCTTATAGCCAAAGTGTTCTAAGACGGAGTTAGCCACCATGCACAATATGAAACAATCAATCAATAAATATGTATTACTTGTCATGGCGCACGTGCATCAACATATGAAATTACCTGAATAAGAGAAAAGCAATAGGCAAGTGTATATTAACAAACTATAATAAAGTAACAATCATATTAACATTAATAAACTGTCAAACTAAATTAACACAGCACCCCTACACACGTTAAATGCAACAGCAGCAAGATATGCACATTATTTAAAAGAATGGTGAAGCAACTCACCAGAAGGGGAAACACCAAATTGCTCAGCGGCTTGTATCCGATTCCGTTTTTTTTCAAGACTCAAACAATTTCCAACTTTGTGTAGAAACAGAAACAGCAGCACATTTCCCTGTTTATTTACATGCCATTTTGTAGCAATGAGGTACACTTGTGAAAATCAGAATACAAAACAAGTCAACAATAGGACGGCGGTTCTGGGAAGATTTAATAAACCAATCAGTGTGCCTCGACATGCTCGTGATGACAAGTCGCTTTTGAAAAAAAAGTTATCAGGTTACAAACAAGCAATATATCCATTATGAAAAAATTGCTAAATCGGTGCCAAAAAGGTGTTCTTTTAACCCTTTGCAGTCCATTTATTAAGTGCGCGTCAGGTCCAATTTATTTTCACACGCGCAGTTAATTTTAGACGTGCTGTTTAAAATGTATTTTTTTCCACAGTCAAACGGGTTTAAATGGCCCTGCATATCAACAAAGCACTCACTAGGCTTCTCCAGCCCCGCCACACCCTTTTGTTCGCTATCGCTTTCATCTATGTAAGAAATAAATAATAATAAAAATAATAGTCGTATATACCGATCAATCATCTCCGGATCACTCGTTTTATCACCAAACTCCTCAATATTGCGATCAAAGTTATTATTTTATTACTATAACAACTGAAAAAAGCTCTGCAAATGTCCATGATAGTCTCTGTGCGCTGACGCACTCAGCCAACTTGTTTACTATGACCGCCCCGTTATCTGATACCAGAGCCATATGTATGACTATTCATGAGATAAGCCTTTTTTTTTTCCCCCCCGACTTGTCTCGGCTCCTGAGGCTACCACTCGGCAATTGAATGGTTTTCTCTGCTTTTTCCGGAGAAAAAACGACTAGAAACACGTTTTTTGCGTTGCTATAATGATGTCGGACCCAGTCCGACAAAGGACCTGAGAGGAATAATTGCAATGTTGGACCCAGTCCGACAATGGACCGCATAGGGTTAAGCGAAGTTCCTGTTCCTTTAGCTGGAGCATTTACAATGGGAAAAATCAGTTTCAGCACAAGGGTGTTCCCTTAGGTGAAGTGTTCTCTTAGGAGGTGTTCCTATATGCAGAGACTACTGTATTGTAATAAGAGTGCTGTATGACCAATGGAAAGTTTGACTAACACAAACTTAATTACTTAAAGAAACAAAAAGCCTGGTAGGTCTCCATGCCTGAAATTAACTTGCGCGATTGTGTAATTTTAAACACAAAATTCTGCTCTCCTTTGAAATACATTTATTGCATCATTTAAAAAAGACTCAACTTATGAATTTGTGTATGTTTCATTCTTGAATTTATACTGTTCTGTGTGTCACACAGCTGTTCTCCCACACAAACTGATGTTATCTTGCTGCTTCCACTTCAAAGCACAAGGTAAAGTTCAGTACCTTTCTTCTTCTTCTTGTCCTCATTCTCTTTCGGAGACTTTTCTTTGTTGGCTGGTACTGCTGGAGCTGTGGAGGCAGCTGGTTTCACAGTTTCGGAGACAAGCACTTTGGAACTGGACTGGACAGCAGCCGCTGTAGGCACTGCAATCTGTTTAACTAAAGGTTCAACACAGTTACATGTCACACAATGAAATAAGCTTTGCAGTTAACTAGTGTCAATGCAAGGGTTTGTACAGTATGCTACTGTATATTAAAAGCTAATTTCTAAAAAACTAAAAAGGATAATAAGAATTGTGAATTATTTAGATATTGAGGATAAGGTATGGAATACCTAAACAAATATTGTTAATTAAAATAATTAGTTTGCACTGGGGGTAAATAAAGAACAAATATCCTACAGAGTCATTTTACATTTGGTAGTAAATGAACATCTGGGTTGTAACTGCACTTGAGAAACACTGCTTAATAAAATGTTATTTATTTTTTATTTTTATTAATTTTTTTTTTTTTTAAAGAGGGGGCAATTCAGGGAAAAGTTATTTCAGACATAAATAAAAATACATATACTGCTTGTTGGCAGGTAGATCTACTTCAAGAGTGGAAAGTTTTCAATATATCTTTGGTATATTTATGTACCGAAATATAAATAAATTTGTGAAAATACAAAAATGACTTATTTCGGTCCAATAAACATCAAGTAATACTTGTTTTGAAAAGCACTTTTACCTTCCTGCAGAAAACATTTCATACAGCAATGCAAATGCAAATATAGCACGTGTGTACCCACGTGTGTAAAGTCTGACGTAATCACAGATGCCTTAGTACCTCCATTCCTTTTTTCTTTCTCGATCAGCTGTTTTTTCAGTTCCTCAACATCCTTTTTCAGTTTAGCATTTTCCACTCTAAGTTTTTTTTCCTCTCGAATCGAGGCCTGCAAGACTAAATGGACAAAAACAAGTTATTTTGCATTCTATTGATTGTACAATAGAACCTTATCGTGATTACAATCTGAAAAATTCTTAATGCAAAAAAAAAAAAAAAAAAGTTAAAAACACATTGGAGAAAAATAAGTCTGGTAAGGTATGTACAACGGGTAAAACTGACCCAGTGTCTATTTCAGCCGTCAGGAGCAATATGATTCATCAGTTATGTGTAGGGTACAGAAACATGGATGTTCTTCTGCATACAGTATGCATATTGTTATGGCCAGATGAAATCAGTATAGGAATTGACAACTGACTTGCATTTGAAGCACAAAAGAAAAATTGCCACCATGAGCATATATTTACAGGGAAGGCAATTGTATGTTTCATCAAATAAAAAATAAATAAAAAAAATCAGTATACTGTGTGTCCTCCCTATACAGCAAACCTGGGGTGTGTTCAATAAGCAGAGCGCTCCAGAGCGTTACATGGCGCTTTCTATTGAATGACCTGCACGCCGAGAGCGCTTCCTAACAGTAGCGAGTCAAGCTCAAAGCTGCCTCGCTGGAGGTCTAAAATGGCCGACCTGCATTATCAGTGCTGTGGCTGCAAATTGATTTTTTCAAATAAGAATTTGTGTGATCAACACACGTGTGATTTTTGTTGTCATTTTTGGCTTTTTAAAAACAGATTATGGTATTTTTTTAAGTGATTGTATTAGAAAAGGAAACATGGAACTATTCATAACTTGACAAATATGACTGGTGCCTCAAGATGCTAAACAAAATTACATAAAAAATATACAGAAATGTCAAAACTTGCTTAAAAGCAACTGTTTTAATACACAGCGGTGTATTGCCTGTTATTGAGAAACTGCTCGCTCCTAACAGACCGTTTAATAACTGCTAACACATCGTGCAGGGCACCAAGAGAAAGCGCTCTGCTATTGAACGCAGGGCTGTACTACAAGACCACCAGCAATAAGCCTATTTCAATGTAATTTGTGTTAATAATCATTCACCATTTCCATGTTTGGTAATGATCAATCTTGTATAAAGAAATGCCAGGATTTGAATCACTTAAGTGCATGCTAAAATACTATCAAATAGGTGTGTTATATTTTAGTGAATACCAAGATCTTTTTTTTTTTTTCTTAAGTGAAAATGAAAAGAAAACTTTTAACAGACCCATATTTCTACTAAGGTGCCCTACAAATCACACCATTTAATAATCCACATGGTATTCTTACTGGCTTTTTCCTTCAGCAGGAGAACTTGTTGCTTCAGGTATTCAATAACCTCGTCGGCTTCCACGGTCCTCTGCTCCAACCTGTTCAGCACAGGGTTATTAGCTGACATCTTTATTAATGAGCGTGCTAAAAACCTGAAAGAACAGAAATCCAGTTATCTGATGACAATTCCCCCTTGTTGTAAGTGTTATTATGCATGAGAAAAACCAATAGAGATCTGCACAATTATTCTAACGGGATGGCACATATTGCCACCCAGCGAGAAAACAACAACATTGTTTTACAAGGACAGTATTATTTTAATTTTGAAACAAATGAAAGTCTTATGACACAAACTCTGTAGAAACAGCTGGTTACCAGTCTCCACTATTGTTTTACTTGGGATTTGGCAAGATTCCCTTTCTGACAAAGGATTTTACACGGAAAAATAAAGACTAAACAGAAAGTCAAGTCTAGGGTGGTGCTGGAAAACAATTGGCACTAGATAAAAAATAAAGCTCAGATGAAGAAATTAGAAACATCAAAAGGGCTGGAGTTGGTAATATCATGGATCAAAGCATTCCATTTGATGCTCACCATGAATTCAAACAGGCCTGCGGACAAGTACTACAGTGCTTCTACTGTGCCTGTATTTTGCAGATTATTATTTTAAAAATGAGTAAGTAAATACTTATTTAATATTTTGGTGCTTGTTACTTTAGCGCTCATGAAAAAGTGAGTGACAATAGAAAAGGCTACATCGAGACACAGAGCTAGCAGATGCCAAGAAAGGTTCCACGTACAGCTCTATGAAAGCACCTTAATCCAGACCTGAACAACCCCTGGGCCTTGCAAGCAGACTGTCCATTTTTGCCAAATTAGGTGCAGTAGTTGTTTTTTGATGCAGATTAATGTCCACTGCACCGGGAATAAAACTGACAACTAATTTATACTGAGCTGAATTTGAGCCTTTGCCTCAAGAATGAAATCCTTATCCTTATGATTCTCAATTTGTCTGTTTCTATATCACTCACTGGTGTCTTGTATTAACAACAGTAAATCCAAGCTTTCCACAGGGCCCTCATTGTAGACTGACTCAGTCCCTTGTATCATTTTAGAATATTGGATTTCCAGGATTAAACACTCCTCTGAACTGGTCTTTTTTTTAATCCTTAAAGTGTTCAGCAGTATATTGGAAGAACATCTGAATACTGGTAAATTAATTTGGAGAGCCTCAGATATAATAATTGTATACTGCATGCCAGAAATCCAGGCCTTCCCTTGAAAGGAATTCAGTGCAGCTGTGCTCCTGGTAATTCAGAGACTGGCTTGGACAGCAGAGGTCTGTGCAGGCTGGCACTAAACAGACAGCAAGCAGCTGCAACAATTCCCAGAGACACCGGCAGTTCCATGTGTAGTACTTTAAATGCACATAGCTTCAGCAAAGGCAACTTTGGCCAGCAGCTTGTTTGAAAATGACATGTTACTCAACTAAATATATTAATATTGAAAAACAAGAAAACAAAAACCCTTCATTGAAATCTTAAAACCCTTTCCACTACACATGCATTACAAAAGGCCATGCAATACTGATCACGTGTTTCCATAACGCATGGGAAATAATTAACATCACTCTAAGCAGTCACCAATTATAATTCAAGAATAAAAAAAATAAATCAAATAAAAACAATATTATTTAATTACCTCAATGAAGAGTCTCTTGTGCTTTATGTTTCACTCACATGATCTCCCCCAACAACTGATCCACATCATGTGTCCCCCTCTAGTCTATGGTATCTTATCACATTGCTCTACTCCAAGTGGTCTGACACAAGCCTATTGCCTCTGATCAGTCGACCAATAGTCAGTAGCCTAGACTCAAGTAGAACATTTCTGAAGGTTGTGCTCCATAACCTTTTTTTTTATTTCAGAAAAACATTCAAAAGTTTAAAACTTACAAAACAAAAAAAAAAAACACCATCCTACTTGATTAACAACCACCTCTACATATGCAAGTCAAACAAAAAAAGGATAGTGGTTCAAACATACCAATTAGTAATAAAATACTCAACTACAGAGGTTGGTTATTTAATACTGTACAGCACTGCCTAATGCCTTTTAAGGCTTCTCTCATAGAACAGTTCCTGTGTTAAAGTTGGCATGCAGTTGTTCCGTAAGATCATGAACAGTGACTGAGGGATGAAAAGTGACTGGAATGGACAACTGACGCCATTACTTGTATTGTACACCTCTCATTTCTTTCTTTTTTGTTTTACAACAATTTGTTTGCGATTTAGATATTAGTTTTTAATTTCTTCAAGTACAGATAGCTGAACCTGGCCAGATTAATATAAAAATAATATTAAGACATCAGGCATATTTTTACAACTGAGCTGGAAAAACTAGACTCCCAACCCTTTATAAATCATGACAGTTATGATATAGGAGATTATATATCATACCAGATCCATTCAACATTTTAATGCACATAAAATCAGAGTGAATCAAAAAACTTGTGAAGTTGCAAAAATATCTACGTTTATTCAATTAATTTTAGATTTCGGCAGCATATGGTATCTGCAACAAACACATTTTAAGAAAGCCTAGAAATAAAATGATAACCAACGTGACAGTTATATTTAGCAGATACAGTTAACACTTTTCAAACACTTATCCTAACTAAGCAGGTTGAAACTTTCACAAGTCACATTCCCATTTTACCACGAGGTCCAGCTGAACAAAGCGTGGTTTACTTTTGGGGGGGGGGGGGGGAAAAAAAAAAAAAAAACCACACTGCGCAATAAAATTTAAAGTGAAACAATGGGTCTGGGTGTATTCTTTTTTTCCCCTCAAATTAACAGCAGGGATCGAAATTAACGGCGGCCATGCGGCAATTGCCATGAGTGCCCTTATCAATCAATCTTACGCCGGGGCTCCGCCCATCCTAGTTACTGTTGCTAGGTCCAACAAACAAACGTTAGGTTACTTACTGTAACCCTGGTTCCCTGAAAGAGAAGACTACCACTAAAACATTACTTATGGGATATGCCTTCCTATTGGTAGGTATTCACTGAGCTCTTTATATCAGAGCTGCCGATTAGCCCCTTGGGGTGACGTCCTCGATCCCGCCTACCGAGGGATTAAATCGTCAGCCCGCGGAAGCCATGCTCTCTTTTTGCATCGAACCTGTGACGGCGACTGATGAGACCTCACTGGTTGGTGGTCTTCTCTTTCAGAGAACCAGGTTTATGGTAAGTAACCTAACGTTCCCTTTCAATTACTTATGGGAAAGTATACCAGAGCCGCCGCGAGGGAGAAGGAACGGCAGCATATGAGGGACGCATCAGAACCGCACAACCCAAGGTTAGTGGTGCGAGCATGCAACCTCAAGGACCCTCGTCCCTAATGAATGCAAGGAAGGGTTTGTACGTAGTGACACCCTGCTGCCATCGTCCCAAATACGCATCCTGGAGCGATACTTCAACTCTATGGAGTGTATGGGCTCAAACTGGGCCTTCGTGAGAGCCTCCAGTACAATATCAAGGCTCCATTCGGGGAGAACGACCCTCCTTGGGGGTGTAATCACCGAGCACCCTTAAGAAAATGGGTTGCCAAGAAATGCACACCCGGAGATAGAGTCTATAGGGGCATGGCACGCAGAAATGGCCGCTAAATACACCTTCAATGTAGAAGGTGACCTACCAGCATCGAGCAGTTCTTGCAGAAACTGCAAGATAACTGGCATAGAGGTGGAGGGAGTACCACAGGGGGCAGTGTGTCGTCTCCCCCGAGGCGATGAGATCGACCTGCGCCTTCCCGAATTGTTCCCAAATGTGCTCCACCACCTGAGGGTGAAGCCGCTACTCTGACGGATGAGCACCCTCCCTGGAAAGGCCGGAAGGAATACAAATATTTATTTATTTCTATTTGGCACTACTATCACTCAACAGCAGGGATACAGCAAAGCCTAGCCCCGGTGGAGGAACTGTGTTCTCCCCAAGAAAGTAGGCAGAAAAGACACACACACACACACACTCCTTTAAATCAATACTGCACAGGCAGTCGCTCGCATACAACAGACAGTAAGAAAAGGCAGCCTGCAACACAAGCAAGGCAGGCTGCTGAAAAAGGAGAAAAAAGAGGCTTTGATTTAGAGCCGCTAATTCCACGAAAGTGGCAAGCTAGCTGTCAGCCCGAATGCAGGGGAACTGCAGTCGACTCGGAAAAGCTATTTCTGAAATACGCTGTTTCAACACAGAGGTCTTACCAAAAAGAGATAATTTTGTACTTCAAAACCTTGCAACACATGTTAATGAATAAATACCAAAACAGATGTGGAAAATAAGTATAATAAAATAAATATTTTACTATTTTACACTTTAAGATGTGTAATTTAAACCATTATTGTCATAATAAAAAACAATCATTGTTGAGCAAATATATCTGAATAATATAATCTTATTAATTTAGTTTGTAAACTTAATGTCCTTCGCGCATTTTCACATGTATTACTGTGTAATCCTTACTTTAAGTTTGTTCTTATCGTATAGCGACAGTTTGTCATATTAACAGATCATATTTTCAATACATTATTTTAACATATCCGTCTACCTAAATCAAAGAAGGGACACCAGGAATATGTGCCTTGATTTATCTATTTATTTATTTATTTATGTATTTATTTAAAAAAAAATGGACAATTGTTTTTTTTTTTCCATAAGAACTTTGGGGAGTCGTGTAGTAATTTACATTTCTATACAGTTATAGACTTTTAAATAAATTATTCAATATTTTTTTGATGTCTAAATACATATATTCTTACCTCGGTGCACACAAAGAAATGCTTGTTCCCATGAACTTTATTTACGTTCAGCTGGTCATGAGGTCGGCTGCATAGCTTAATCCAAAGCTGGCATTTTTCTTTTTGCGACATTGGTTTCAGAAAAGGGATGAACTTCATTTTAAAGATACGATCAATGATTTAATTGTCTGACTGTCGCCTCAGTGTATTTCTATGGCACCACTTTGTTTGTTTTGTCAGACCACGGAACACGTGTTCTTTGAGCTAGCGCTGTGATTGGTCGAGTTATGTCACCAGCGTAAGATCAATTGCTGTAATGCCCCTCAAAATGTCTATTCACAGCCATTATGGCCACAGTGCCCTTTTAGCTACAGCAACTAGAGACGCCTGCACAAAGATCTTCTATATAGACAAGATGGTCAACTCCGCTGACTTAACATTGGAACTTCCGTCTATGCCTAAGCGGTGAATCATGGGAATCCAGAGAGTTCCGGTAGCAACTTTTCCCCTATCTGTAAAATTGCCTCATTTCCTATTCCAAGCTTTCTCTTTTTAAAACGATTGCACTTTTAAAAACGATTCACCTAGATGTATTTAGAGACACCCACCCTTAATATACGTGTTATTATTTCTACAATCTATGTTTTCACCTGGCCTGACAAGAGGTCTTTATCGCCTAAGTGGGGCAGCAGTGTGGAGTAGTGGTTAGGGCTCTGGACTCTTGACCGGAGGGTTGTGGGTTCAATCCCCAGTGGGAGACACTGCTGTTGTACCCTTGAGCAAGGTACTTTACCTAGATTGCTCCAGTAAAAAAACCCAACTGTATAAATGGGTAATTGTATGTAAAATAATGTGATATCTGTATAATGTAAAATAATGTATAATGTGATATCTTGTAACAATTGTAAGTCGCCCTGGATAAGGGCGTCTGCTAAGAAATAAATAATAATAATAATAATAAAGTTCTGTCAGAAATTGCCACCGTCATGCATATTCATGAGCAGTCAAGACTGGGGCGTGGTTTGGTAGAAGGGTAGATTAGGTCTATTATTATTATTGCAATCACTACTACATAGTACTAATGCCTCAGGTGTTCTGCATTTAATTGTGGCAACATTGTTTACACATTATTAAAAAGCGTCTATTAAAAATATAATGTCTATTATTGAAAATAGTGCCTATTATTAAATACTTTGTATATTTAATGTGGAGAGCTACTGTGGCTGCTGGTTTTCGTTTCAACCAATCTCTGTTACTTAATTGAACCAATTATTGGATTAATTAGTCAAGATTAACAGGTGTTCCAGATCTTTAGCCACTGATGATGTAAAGACACCTATAAAACCTGCCGAATAGGGGCTCTCCAGGACCAGGGTTGGAGACCCCTGATTTAAAAAGATGTAAATTTAAAAAAAGATATAAATGATCAGATTGTATTTATATTCTTAGCTCAGTTCTCAGTTACGGTTGCAATTCACGACTGAACAGTTTTGAATACTCTAACAATAGTAGTTCTTAATGTATTTTATGTATGTTTTACTTATATCCTCTTAAACTTTAGATTTCATTTACGGATATCAAAAGATCATCACGTGCAAAAAATGAAAAGGGAGATATTACTATTTTTTTCCAATATTGCCACAACCTCCGTGGCATTATACTGTAGTACTAGTTGTTGTCTTGCCTTGACAACCAAACCACGCCCCAGTCTTGACTGCTCATGAATATGCATGACAGTGGCAATTTCTGACAGCACTTCGGAGATAAAGAGCTCGTCAGGCCAGGGGAAAACATTGATCGTAGAAATAATAACATGTATGTGTTAAGGAGGGGTGTCTAAATAAATCTAGGTGAATTGTGTTTAAAAATGCAATTGTTTTAAAAAGAGAAGACTTGGAATAGGAAATGAGGTAGATTTTACATTATACAGATAGGGAATAAGTCACTACCAGAACTCTTTGGATTCCCATGATGTACCACATCGACAGGAACGGAAGAAAAGGCGGAGTTGACTATCTTTTCTATATAGAAGATCTTTGGCCTGCATTAAATCCAAACCATAACATGATTATATGTTTTACATAGTTGTCGTATCAACGGGGAAAAAACAACAACGAAGACATTAACACTACCCTTTCAAGCACATAGATTTCTATCGAGTGGAATAGCGCAACCTCAGAAGAGTCCAGAAAAAAACAAAAAAAAAAATTTGAAAGCCCTGCTCAATCTGCAATGAAATGTGCAAAACATGACCATTTTTAAGTCATTAGTCCAGAAATGTTTATGATACTTAAGTGGTTTACTTTCAGGTTTTAAACAAATGATTTACTGTAACCCATGCCATTATCCCCTTATTTTTTAGCACACGACACCAAACAGGTTTTTAAAGTTGCCCCTAAACTGAATGAAATGAATCAGTAATTAAGTGTTACACCTTTGAAATATTGACATGTTGCTTAATTACCGTGAGGTAGCATAATGATACAAGTCTTATGAAATTCCAACAGTAAAGCATCTTAAATATGATGAGATCTTCACAATAGTACTCAAAGAAATGAAATAAGTTATTTACAAACCGCTAACCCAGATCATGCAACAGTCTCTTGACACAGGGGTTGTACCGACAGACTGGAGAATTACAAACGTAATACCGATCCACAAAAAGTGAGACAAAACCGAACCAGGTAACTACAGACCAATGTAAACTTATGGAAACTATAATAAGATCCACAATGGAACATTACCTATATGGTAACAGTATCCTGGGAGACAGTCAGCATGGTTTTAGGAAAGGGAAATCGTGTCTAACTAACCTGCTTGATTTTCTTGAGAATGCAACATCGACAATGGATAATTGCAAAGCATATGACATGGTTTATTTAGATTTCCAGAAAGCTTTTGACGAAGTCCCACATAAAAGATTAATCCTCAAACTGAACGCAGTAGGGATTCAAGGAAATGCATGCACATGGATTAGTGGTTCACATGTAGAAAACAGAAAGTACTGATTAGATGAGAAACCTCAAAATGGTGCGAGGTAACCAGTGGTGTAACACAGGGATCAGTATTAGGTTCTCTGCTATTCCTACTCTACATTAACGTTTTAGATTCTGGTATAGTAAGCAAACTTGTTAAATTTGCAGACGACACAAAAATAGGAGTGGCAAACAATGTTGCAGCAGCAAATGTCATTCAAAATGATCTAGACAGCATTCAGAACTGGGCAGACACATGGCAAATGACATTTAACCCTTTGCGGTCCATTGTCGGACTGGGTCCGACATTGCAATTATTCCTCACAGGTCCTTTGTCGGACTGGGTCCGACATCATTATAGCAACGCAATAAACAGGTGTTTAGTCGTTTTTACTCCGGAAAAAGCCGAGAAAACCATTCAATTGCCGAGTGGGAGCGACAGGAGCCGAGACAAGTCGAAAAAAAAAAAAAAAAAAAACATATCTCATGAATAGTCATACATGGTATCAGGTATCAGACAACGGGGGCGGTCTGAAGTAAACAAGTTGGCTGACAATCAGCGCACAGAAAACACGGACATTTGCAGAGCTTTTTTGAGATGTTATAGTAATAAAATAATGACTTGCATTATTGAGGAGTTTGGTGATAAAACGAGTGATCCGGAGATGATCGATCGGTATATACGACTATTATTATTATTATTATTATTATTTATTTCTTACATAGGTGAACGCTATAGCAAACGAAAGGGTGGGGCGGGGCTGGAGATGCCTAGTGAGTGCTTTGTTGATATGCAGGGCCATTTAAACCCGTTTGACTGTGAAAAAAAATACTTTTAAACAGCGCGTCTAAAATTAACTGCGCGTGTGAAAATTAATTAGACCTGGCGTGCCTGATGCGCAATTAATAAATGGACCGCAAAGGGTTAAGGCAATAAAAATGTGCATTATAAATATCATACGGGAGATACTATAAAATGTGCTACTTATTAAAATAATTTAAATGTAACTATCAATACAACAAATAACACACACACACAAACATGAATCTCACTCTGTGACTAAAATTAAGGATACCAAGTAAATTAGATTTAAATAAAAACAATAAATCTTAATTTAATTAATATAAAAAAAGGTTAATTTCACACTAAGGACAAATATCCTCTTGTCTTTCTGATTGCTAAAATCTAAAAAACCTTCACAGCCCTGAGGGTGAGAATTGGCCTGTCAGGATGAGGATTAGCCTAGGATAGAACTCATCCGGGGTGAGAATTAGCCTGTAACACCGGCAATGTTGGCACTTCCTGTAGCACAGTGCCACCACTCAGCTCTCAAAATGTTCTAACCCCTTCTCTATTTCTGCGTACTGGTAAAACACTTGTACGGAGTACCGGCAAAATATTTTGTCGGGGTAATTTTACATTTTGATTTATCAAAAATTATTTTGTAGGCTAAATATTTGTTTCTTTGTATTTTAATTCATTTCCCACCTCCCGGCTGCTTCTTGGTTGTCTGTTTACTAATATTGATGTTTAAGCCAAATAACTCAAAGTCATTTAGGTCCCGTTCATATGACTTAGGGGTGGTCGCCATGGTAACATTAGGGGTGGTCATTCCGTACATTAGCTTGAACCAAACATATTTTCAGTGGAAACTCTTCCAGCGAGCATAGCTGACTGTGAAAGTGGGTTCACATACCTGTCAACATTTAGTTTTCAAAATAAGGGATTTTTTGTAAACTGAAATCCAGTGACCTGGATTTAAGTGAATGTCTACATAACACAAAGGCATACAACTATTCCTCTTTATTACTTGGTGATGGTCGACTGATAGTCAATGGGTGAGCTCCATCCCAGCGGTCAAGCCAAACAACTCTTTACACCAGTCTGACCTACAGTAAGCATGCGATGTTACAAAGATATTGAACCCAGATGGTGAGGCCCTGGGAGATCTCTGCTTGGACTCTATCAGGGTCACTGAAGCACAATTCCCTGTCAAATTCCCTCACTAACCCCAACGTAGCAATCCCTTTAGCCCCCGTCAAGATCAGCAACTTCCTGTCCATGGGATTCTAACCATGTTCATGTGATTCATTCACACCATACTCCACACAGCAATGCTTTTACTACTACGGACCCCAAAAAAAGTTTTTGAAGCCTTGATTTAACACACAATAATGAAATAGCAGCATTGCAGATGTTTTATAAAATGCATTGCATATTGAGTGATAACAGCTCTGGTTTCAATCTGAAGGAACACAATTCAAAAATGATGAAAGGCATGTTATAATGTAAACCAGTAACAATGCATGAAATTCTTGAAATATGTGGTTTTGGCAAACTTCAAACATCAGTGTTTTCTCAGACAAACTGGCTTCATTCAATTTCAATAAGCATCCGACAACACGAACCTGTATGACCTGGCTATGCTTTACAGCCTTCAACATTTTTTGTTGTTGCAATCTACAAATGTTTAACCTTTTATTAACAGACAGTTCCAAGAAATAATATTGTTTCTAATGGTAATACAAAACTGAAGAACACGCAATAAATACATTACAAAATCTTAACAGCATGTTCTCTTCTGTCAGGTCAGCTGTTAGACTTTTAAGGCCTGGTCACGTGGGCAACTTTTGACAATGGCAACAAGAGAAACATATTTGTTGCCTGCGTGTTGCCTTGCAAAGCAATCATAATGCTAGTGTCTGTCACGAGAAGTAAACATGCTGCGAAGGAAGGCTACGATATAAAAATGTACTAATTACATTATAACAAACAAAACAAATAAATAAATACATAAATAACAAAATAAATAAATAAAAATAGAAATAAATTACATCTATTTATTTTTTTAATTTTGCCACACATTATCCTCCATAACTGCATATACAGCAAATTAATTTAAAATAAAACATTTTAAAAAATAAGCTACACGTGTATTTTATTATTGTAGAATTGTATTCATAGCTTAAATATGTTATTGTAATCACGGACGTTAACCACATACACACTGTATTGCATATCTATAGACTACATATATTGGATGAAATGCAGGAATCAGAATGCATCATATACACACTGTCTGACGTTATGGTCGAGCCTCATCATCAGTTTTTTTATTTTTCTTAAAAATATTTCCCTAACATAAAACCAATGTCACCTTACAATAATTGATTTTGAGTTTCAGCGTTTTAAAACAAAATATCAAACAGAACAAAATTTCAATGTACCATTTGTAATTCAGTAATATGAGAGAATTGGTCAGGGGTCTGAATACTTTTGCAAGGCACTGTATATGTACAGTTGTAATCAAAAGTTTACATACCCCGATGGAAATTTAGAAATGTCTTGAAAACAAATAATTTTAGGAAGAATCTTTTGTGGCAAAAGTTTTGCTTTTATGGATGAGTTAAAAAAGTTACAAGAAAAAGATGTCTACAATTATTTATTTCAGCAATTTTTTGGCAAAATTCAAACTTCTATTTTCACCCTGCATTGCGTATGCCCAGAATTTTTTTTCCCTCAAGACCGAGGACACTCATCAAAAACTGCTACTTATTTTTTTGGATGACAGAGTACGTGTTTTGTAAAGTTACATTTCACTCCACATGTAACAATTAGTTTTATATTAAATATAGACAGTTGGTGTTAACGAATACTAAAGTGTACTAAACAGCTAGGCACATTTTTTTTTAATAAAAAAGCAAAAGATAAAAAGGCAACTATAGGCTGACTGCAATTAGTTTTACATTGAAGCGTAGCGTTTTCTTGACACTAAGTAACCCTTAAGAACACCTTTGTAAAATTGTTTTTCAAAGGCAGTATTAATATTATTAATCGTCTGAATATATTACGTTTCTCTGGTATCATTTAAAAATGTATCAGATACAATGGAAGACAAATTTAAATTCATTTGAAATTATATTTTGAAAAACGTTCACCCAGAAGGCAAAACTCGTGATGCTTGGCTGCTACCTTATCTATTGAAGGTTAGTACACTGATTATTCATTTTCTGTCTATATCCGTTTTGTTGTTGAAAAATTATTCTTGCCATTTCGCACCCATCAAATTGTGCTACCTTCATATATTGAACTGGCAAGGTATGATCATTTGACAGTCGTTTCACACCCATCAAATTGTGCTACCTTCTACAAAGAACATTATCAAAGCATGATATATTTGTGGCATCAATCAATTACATTTTCACAACAGAGGATTTGATACATATGGTAACTGTATGAATTTATATTTATGTTGTATTATTATTATTAGAGATATTTCCTGGTGTGAATTCCAATCATGTTGTTGATATTTGTTTAAAAATAAGTACTGTTAACTATATTACATTATTTTAGTTCTGCTATATATTTTTTTTAGAATATTTTCAAACTACTCTCTATATAAACCATCGAGATGAATTGTCAGATCGTTATTTTTTGGTCAAGTTAAAACATTTATAGATAGATTACATTCTGATACAGGTATCTGATTTGGACAAGGTAGCAACATGTGATGCTTGCACATGTCATATTTTGCTACCGGTGCAGTGTTATAAAGTGGTACATCGTCACAATATGGTATGATAAATATTTGCATACTGTTTTCTTAATGGTGGCATTCATTTAAAAAGATGTAAAAGAAGGAAAACAGCATAACGTACCAGATATGAACGGGCACTTCCGTGTGTTCTTAGCGGAAGTTGTTTAGGTATGCGCGAGCAAGCGCAGTGCGATGTGTATGAATTTTACCCGTGTACCTGAAAATAACAGTACACCGGTAGCAAATTTTTACAAAGTAGCAAACATTTACATTACACAGGTAACCCAACAAAGTTTGTATACTGACGTGTATTTTTTTTTTGCAAAGCCACCAATAATCATGAAATATTTGCAGTAAACCTGTATGCCAAAAAAAATAAAAAATTTACCACCATGCTTAAGAAAGAACATGCGCATCAGTTTCTGGTAGCATAATGTAGGTCTGTATAAAACACTCAGATTGTAAACTATAAGATTGAACCTAGAATGTTGTGGCGTGCCAAATGCTGCTATGGGTAAATTTTTTTTCTTATTTTTCACCCCCCAATCCATCATATTCTGGTAATCTGAATTATTTTGGTACTAATTAAGATAATTAATTACGGCCATATCCTGATAGTTAAAAATAAAAATAACTAATTAACAGTAGTTTTTTTGCTTTTCTGCTGTTAGAATGTGTATTCTTTTGTACTTTCAAAGTCTATAAAAATAACGTCAGGGTTACAGCGTCTAAATGATACAGTACCAGGGTATTCTTTTTTTCAACCCAAACCTAAAAAGACCACGCATGCGCATTGATGTAGACTATAAATGCACTGCAAATATTTGTGTGTTTAATTGTTTAACTCCTCTTCTTATAAGTTATTTAAGTTTCACTTTTATATACCTACACGCAGTCGAGAAAAGCATATTTTCAACTATAAACTGGTAGAGCACGTTACGTTTACCAACAATAAAAATATTACAAAAATACACAAAATAACAAAACAAAAACAAACCACACGCACACTACATACCATAACATTTTATACACTTGGCCTAATAAAAATCCTATACAATAATAAGCTAAACAAATATATTACTCACATGTATTTTACACTGAGGGCAGACACGCCCGCTTCAGGCGTTTCATGGGGCTTTCGTGAAAGGAGAAGGAAAGTTGTCTGTCGAGCGCCTATATTTACTTATTGTATGTAAGTAAATCCATATTTTTATGTAATGTTTAAGAAATTAGTATATTATTACTATTACTTGTGCTATTTTATTGTGTAGAACAAAATAATAAAAACACCATGTATTTTGCAGCTCAACAAAATTATATAATTATAATTTAAAACATTTTCTTCAAGTGCGTAGCTATAACTGTTTCAGCAAATACAGTATATTTAAATTAATACATATAAAATATTTTACTTAATTATTATTAATCTATTTATTTTACATCTGGGTCCTTTTTCGCACCTCGATTGTCACTGCGATTTGCAGTAGAACCAACCGACCATAGTCTGTGACGTAAAATTAAAAACAGCTGCAGCTGTCACAGATCAGAACTTGAGGAGGAAAATGCAGTAACAAAGTCCACTTAAAATACGGAAATAGAGTAATAAGGATGCATGTTGGACGAAGGTAAACATTGAATGTGAAATTATCTATCTATCTATCTATCTATCTATCTATCTATATCTATATCTATATCTATATCTATATATATATATATATATATATATATATATATATATATATATATACAGCTCTGGAAAAAATTAAGAGACCACTGCAAAATTATCAGTTTCTCTGGTTTTACTATTTATAGGTATGTGTTTGGGTAAAATGAACATTTTTGTTTTATTCTATAAACTACTGACAACATTTCTCCCAAATTCCAAATAAAAATATTGTCATTTAGAGCATTTATTTGCAGAAAATGACAACTGGTCAAAATAACAAAAAAGATGCAGTGTTGTCAGACCTTGAATAATGCAAAGAAAATAAGTTCATATTCAAACACAATACTAATGTTTTAACTTAGGAAGAGTTCAGAAATCAATATTTGGTGGAATAACCCTGATTTTCAAGCACAGCTTTCATGCGTCTTGGCATGCTCTCCACCAGTCTTTCACATTGATGTTGGGTGACTTTATGCCACTCCTGGCACAAAAATTCAAGCAGCTTGGCTTTGTTTGATGGCTTGTGACCATCCATCTTCCTCTTGATCACATTCCAGAGGTTTTCAATGGGGTTCAGGTCTGGAGATTGGGCTGGCCATGACAGGGTCTTGATCTGGTGGTCCTCCATCCACACCTTGATTGACCTGGCTGTGTGGCATGGAGCATTGTCCTGCTGGAAAAACCAATCCTCAGAGTTGGGGAACATTGTCAGAGCAGAAGGAAGCAAGTTTTCTTCCAGGACAACCTTGTACTTTTTGCAGTGGTCTCTTAATTTTTTCCAGAGCTGTATATATATATATATATATATATATATATATATATATATATATATATATATATATATATATATATATTATCTTCTATTACTGCAGCATTGATATTGTTTGAGCAGTGCCAACATACGATGTTCCCCTTGAAAGATGCACAGCTTGGAGCCTTCACCTTCTTTGCTTCTGCTCTCCCACATGATGTTTGTGGGAGCAATGGGCTGCCCCTCACTCCAAACTCCATCAAGATACTGGGGAGGTTCCAAATCCTAAAGACCATAACCCACCCCAGGCTCTGCCAGTATGTGGACATCACGAGGGGAAAACACGGTAAGCTGCTTTCTCATTATCTTGAGAAAGTGCACCATTCAGACGATTTTGATGATTTTTTTTTTTTTTTCTGGATTTTTATTTCCCCTTTTGAGAAACATGTGCTCTGCCTTTGTACTTGCCAGAGAGAGGAAAGTTAAGGGTTGAAGAATCTGAATTTGTGCTGTTTTACTCTAGCACAGCTTGTCATTTCTGTTGTTTCAGAGAGATTGGTGGTAGTAGCTGAACACCATGAGAGCAGTGTGGAAGACTTGCAGAAACAGAGGAAACCTGTGAGGTAGTATATCATATATATATATATATATATATATATATATATATATATATATATATATATATATATATACACACACAAACATGTTGATTGTGTGGTAGTTCAAACAAGACCTGAGGAAATAGAGATCAGATAAAGGCAAGCAGGTTGTGAAGAGATGTTTCTGAAACAGTAATTTAAAATGAATGGCAGTAGTACAGTATGTTAAAGAGCAGAGAGCAGTTGAATTTATAATACTGGGTCCTATTTTGAAGCAAGTGGAAAGGCAAATGCAAAATTCCTGTGAGAAATAAATTGAAACAGCATTTTTTCCATCGAACCCGTGAGGGCGACCGGAGCGACCTTGCGTGTGGTGGTCATCTTCTCTTTCAGGGAACGAGGGTTACGGTAAATAACCTAACGTTCCCTTTCAATTCGAAGACGACCACCACTACATTAGGTATGGGATAATGTATACCAAAGCCGACGCGAGGGAGAAGGAACGGCAGCATATGAGGGACGCAAAGGCACTGTCTAACCCAGAGGTTAGTGGTGTGAACTTAGTGAACATCCAGTGTGACAGACGCTGCTTAGAGAGGGGCTGTCCTAGGGTCCGTGTTCCGTGACAGACAAAGAGCTGGTCAGATTGATGCAGAGCTCTTGTCCTAAGCACGTAACATCTCAATGCCCGCACTGGGCAGAGGAAATCCAATCTCTCAAACTTCGTCGAAGCAAACTGAGGTGGATGAAAAGACTCCAGTTTCACAGACTGGTTAATGTGGAAAGCTGTAATCACCTTGGGGAGGAAAGCGGGGTTGGTGCGCAGCGACACCCTGCTGCCATCCTCCCAAATACACATGTAGGAGCTGTGCACAGACAGCGCCTGCAGCTCACTGATCTGCTTAGTGGAGGTGATAGCTAAGAGGAAGGCTGTCTTCATAGACAGGTACTTCAGCTCTATGGAGTGTAAGGGCTCAAACAGGGCCTTCGTGAGAGCTTCTAGTACAATATTAAGGCTCCATTTGGGGAGAACAGTCCTCCTAGGAGGGCGTAATCGCCGTGCGCCTTTAAGGAAACGGTTAGCCAAAAAATGTGCACCCGGAGACAGAATCTACGGGGGCATGGCAAGCAGAGATAGCCGCTAAATACACCTTCAAGGTGGAAGGTGATCTTCCAGCATCAAGCAGTTCTTGCAGGAACTGCAAAATGACTGGCATAGGGCAAGTGATGGGGTCATGGTTTCTAGCCAAACACCAAGCTTGAAAATACACTGAGTGAGGTAGAATACAGTATTGGTGCACCGAAGCATCGGGGGCACCGAATGCAGGTGTTATTGACATGCTGTGGTGCTAAGCACCGAGGCATGGAGCATCTAAACACCGAGGGCGCCAAAGCACTGCGAGGCACCCAGCTTTAACCGCGAGACAACACAACCCGGGGTAGCGCATAGCATATGCCAGGGTGGAGCACCGGCTCAAGGAGCTGTGGCATGTTAAGCAGGAATAAAAGTGTACTGCTTTTTTTTTTTAACTGCAAAGGCAGTAATAGGAAAACATACAGGCTTATACACACAGCCATTCAGCTATGGGAGAAACACGTTCACCATGCCAGGCGGGTGGCCAAGCCGGCGGATTCAACTGAACAGCGAGGCACAGCAGAGCTGGGTCCCGGTGGATATCATACTACATTTTCTTTTTGAACTGCAAGGCAGTAAAGAAAAAACACATATACACACACAACAGCAAGGTTGTGAGGGTAAAATAGCAGTCACGACGGCAGCGCGTGTAACTGCCTTTTTTTTTTTTTTAAACAGCGCACCGAGTAGGCAGGCTGAAACAAGCCGGCGGAAGCCACTCAACAGCGGGGCCAGCAGAGCTGGATCCCAGTGGAAGAATCACGCTTGTATTACTTTTTATTTCTAATCTGCAAGGCAGTAGAGAAATGAATACATACACACTCCACAGCAAGCTGTGCGGGTAAAAATAAGTTACAACAGCAACGCGGGTAACTGATTTTGTTTTGTTTTTACCAGCCCACCGAGTAGGCGGGCTGAAACAAGCCGGCGTAAGCAACTCAACAGTGCGGCGCAGCATAGCTGCGTATTATTTTTTATTTCTAAAATGCAAGGTAGTGAAATAAAACCACACATACACGCGCACAACAGCAAGCTGTGAGGGTAATACAGCAGACACCACGGCAATGCGGGTGAACTGGATTTTTAAGTGCACGAGAGGGTGGGCTGAGGCAGTCCAGCAGAGTCAACTCCACGGCGGGGCACGGCAGAGCCGGGGTCCGGTGGAGGATCACGCGTCTCTTTTTCTTTTTAAACTGCAATAGCAGAGGAAAACACAAAAGAGCGACCGCTGTAAGATTTTAAGCAGACTGGAATCGCAAGTAAACACAGCGTAGTAACTGAACAGGGGTGTCTAGCCTGGACTACTTGCAGTCACACAACCGGGACAGCGCGTAGCCTACAGCGGAGTGGAGCACTGTCTACAGGCAGAGGGCAACGAGGCAACGAGGCACCTCGTGCACCGAGCACCATGGAGGCGCTGGGCACCAAGTGCCACCGACCACTGCTTGCTGTGTAGTAAGCAGTGCTTACGCAACGAGCGCAAAGTGCACCACGTGCACTGCTTGCCCTGTGCATCCCAAACGCCGTGCGCACTGCGTACCGTACACTACGTGTACTGCGTACCATGCAGCACCGTGCGTAACCTCACTAGAGTGATAGAGGTCCTAGCACTTGCGCACCACGTGCACTGTGCATACCGAGCACTGCGCACACCGAGTACTGGGGCACTACGTACACCACGTACCGTGCAACGCTATTGTGCACTACCACTGAGGCGCTGGGTACTATATGCCTATATGATAGCAATACATTTTTAATTTTTCAACAGCAATCGGTTTATTATCAGATGAGCAAAATCAACTGCACAATGCAGATAAATAAACTTAGACAAAAAAACATTTTATAGACTTTATAGAAAAAGTTATATATATATAATTTTCTTTTTTTTGACAAAAGGGTATTCCTTTACCTTGAGTCTAAGGTTGTTCACAATCAACACAGATAATGGGCTTCTCCATGCAGCATTTTTGCACAGGGCACAGCTGTCCGAAGTTTTATTTTTATTGCACTTGCCAACATGTCATTGGCATCTTTTGCGGGTCTCAGCGGGGTTGCCAGCTTCAGCTGTTGATACACGCTTGGCAGTCTCCTTCTGTTCCAAATGCTTCTTGCGAAGTTGCTGTGCAAGAAGCTGTAAAATATATTCTCTCCTTAGTAAATTCTTCTCTGTGCATTCTTTGTAAAGTATCCAGGACTTGATGGCTGCTAGGTCCAATACATTGTAAAACACCTGAACAGACCACCGTCCGGAGCCAGCTTTCACGGAATACTTCCATGCCATCTGATCCAAAACATCAACTCCATATTTTGTTGCGTTGTAAAACTCCACGGTCCCTGGTATTTATTTTCACTAGTCATGATAAATGCATGAAGTTAATTGAAAGAGACACTCTGGTTATCAGGCAACTGAAGTCTTTCCAAACCCTCACATGCATTGGTTAAGAAATATGTTTGCTGCTCTTTTGCTGTTGGATGGATCACTACGTGTGTGGCTTACAAACCTTATGTGTCAGTATTTCCTCAATCACTTGCCACCCCCGCCCCCTCCAAAAAAAAAAAAAAAGTAAATTTCAATTTTTATTCCCTTAAAAAATTGCCTTTGCCTTGGTAATCAACCTAACCTAATAACCGTCCCTTATTAGAAAGCAGAAGTTCAAATGCACGGTAATAAAGGGGGCACTGAAAATGGCACTCAAGCCTATGTAGGAACATAGATTTTAAAGTCATAGTTTAGGCTGCACTGTAGTACCTGTTTTATGTCATTTAAGATAACTGTTTTAGTACAGACTGGTGCTGGTACACCACAGTTGTGTTTATACAGGGAGGTTTGCTCTGTTTGATTATGGACATTTTCCAGTCCACAAAAACATCGAGCTAATTACAAAAACATTACAGCATTGTGGACCTGTATCCCCTTTGTCATTTATTATCTGCACATGCTGTTCTTTTTAAATATGAATCATGTTTGGAAGAGTAACTGCTTCTTTGTTTAATTGGGGAACAACCACTGCCACATAGGGCCGGACCAAATCAAAGTTAGCGCTTAGCGAACGAGGACGCAAAAGCATTCGTGGTAATAAAACTCCAAGTGAAATCTCGCAGAACCAAACAAGCCCTTTTCACCCTTCAAAAAGCAGCTATCGCTTGTTGACTATAACTGGGTTGAGAAGGGGGAGTGGTTTGCTATCGCCCGACCAGATCTGCGCTATTCCAGCTATAAATCACTTTGCAAGTCTTTCACAGGACCGGATTTTATAGTCAACTAGGAACTTGTCGAAAGCTATCGCTTATTAAGCAAATAGTAAAAAAATTACACTAAACATCCTCATATTTGCAAAAAAAAAAAAACCAGTACATGCCTCAAGATGACCTCATATCGAACACTTGCACACAACACTGAATAATTTAAAATGAATAATTTACAGTATCAAATATTATTACCGTGTTTCCTCGAACTTAAGTCGCCCCTGAATTCAAGTCGCACCCCCAAATACGGACACCAAAAAAAAAAAAAAAAAAATACCCTGAATGCAAGTCACATTTAACTCTTAATGAAAAAAAAAACACCAACATTAATGGTTAAATTACTTTTTAATTTCTAGGTGCCAGCAGGGAACACTGTATTACTGTACATTAAAGCATCAGAGTACGTCACCTACTAGATTACAAATGGGAAAAGAAAATATGTACAGTACAGTACTTTCAGTATTGAATGACAGTCATTGCAATTTATGGTAGCTGTGAAAGGGTAAATTACCTTGAACTTTATTTCAGTCAGCTTTATTGTCCTTGTTTGTTTAATTTAGCCAATGTGACTGTTATGTTCGCAAGCAAAATTAGTGCAAGACAGAAATGTGTCATTCATTTTAGGTTTGAGTTAGGACTTTGGCATTTACACTAGTGGTGTTCCCGTAGTTAAACCAGGCACAGACCATAATAACAGTAAGTTAGAGAATCAAAGAGCGATGGAGAATCCGCCATTATCTTAGTTTTCTTCAGCAAACAAAATTACTTTTCTTTTAAAAGTTGCATTAAAAAATGTTCATGAAGTTGGCTGTGCAGCCATTTTAATATACCGGTACTGTACCGAGAGTAATATCTCTAGTGGGCAGTACTGTGTACAGTTGGTCTTGTTCAAGCGCACCAGAATAATTGACAAGCGCAAATGTAAATTGGTACCCTAACTAAAAACCTTGAATCCAAGTCATCAGATAACAGTGGCCATAAGGAAACAAGCTGGCTGATACTGAATCAGCGCACAGAGAATATCACGGACATTTGCAGAGCTTTTTTGAGATGTTATAGTAATAAAATAATGACTTGGATCGCATTATTGAGGAGTTTGGTGATAAAACGAGTGATCAGGAGATGATTGATCGGTATGTACGACTATTTTTATTATTATTATTATTATTATTATTATTATTATTATTATTATTATTATTATTATTTATTTCTTAGCATATGTGAAAGCTATAGCGAATGAAAGGGTGGGACAGGGCTGGAGATTCCTAGTGAGTTTTGTTGATATGCAGGGCCTTTTAAACCCGTTTGACTGGAAAAAAAAATACTTTTAAACAGCGCGTCTAAAATTAACTGCGTGCGTGAAATTAAATTGGACCTGACGCGCCTGACGCGCACTTAATAAATGGACTGCAAAGGGTTAATAAAGCAATACGTATTATTTCTTTAATACATACAAACAATAAACCTTTTTCTACTTTTTCTACTGCATGGAGCAGTGTCTCTTTCAGTGATGGTAAAGCTTTTTAGATATATTTTCTTTTATTTCTTGTCTTTGTTGTAAGCTACGACTACGGTACATTTTTAGTTTTAAGTCCATGGACATACTCGCACGTCATCTGTGACGTCACCTACTTCTGTTCAAATTATTCATTTCTTAAAGGCACAGTGCTCCATTACATTGAACTTCGATCAAACTCGAGGAAATGTAAACAACTAGAATACTAATAAAGAACATATGAATGTTTTAACCACTTTAAAGATATTTTAGTTTTTAACATTTGGTTACTCTCGTAAAGTACTTCAACGTGTTGGCCTACACAGAAACATTATGAAGCCCAAATTCTCAGCATGTAAGAACAAGCCCAACGTTCCAGTACAAGGGAGCACACATTTTATTTTGGCTATACCGTGTCAGCATGCCAAGCGGTCCCCTCGAAACGTGTAAATCTGTGTAGATAACTAAATTACGTAACATCTATAATGGTAACATCTATAATGGAGTTTTTAAATTTGCTTTGGGTTTTTGACAGAAGTAGTAGTAGTAGTAATAATAATAATAATAATAATAAATAATAATAATAATAATAAAATACAACTACCCGACTGTCCGTTTAAAAAAAATAAAAAAATCTGCTCACAGATTTTTTTAGAGGATAGTGATGCTCACATGATCGATATGATCTGCAGTGTGGGACTTCATTCATGTATAATCCAGTTAATAGTATTGGTGAGTGATTACAATTTAGGGCTTTGCATTTTGTATTCTTTAAGATGAATATACAATAGTTAAACGAAGTTGGAGTGTTGCATGCATTTGGAGATAGAAATGAACGAGGGAATGCCAGCACATTCTTTTCGGACCATTTATCAGGAATTAATCATTTTTCATGTTTATGTTAATCTGTTGATTAGATCTGGACAATTAAACGTGGAGAAAAAATATGACAAAAAAAAAGCTGCGCTCAGAAAGAGCAAACAGCTAAATAATAATAAAAAAGAAGAAATAGGCAAAAAACGCTAAAAACCCTCCCCTAAAAAACACCTTATTGTAAGTTAAGGCTTTTGATTGGAGATTTGTATGGTCAGATTTAAATGTAGGATTGTCTGCTGTAGATGTGCAATGTAGGCTAGATGAGTCAAAGTGTCCTTATATTAGTAAGCATACGCACAATCTAGTACACATAATTGTGTATTTCCAGATAAATAAAAAAGTTACTTTGCCTGATCTTCCAAAGATATGTCAGGCAAGTAGAACTGAAGAGCCGCTCAAGTAAAGCACAGAACTACATAGAATATGTGCTAACAGTATACAAATATAAGGAGACAGTAAAAACAGAAGAAAATGAAATCTGAAGGTGCTTGCTCTTTAAATATATGTATGCTTTGAATACAATAAATAAAACGTTAACTGTCAGAATTCTTACAGAGGAAAATACAAAACAACACAGACATTTTTCCATGTTGTATTTTATGTATTTCCAAATATTACCCTACAGTACTTGTATCAATGCCCTGCAACTGTGAAGCTACAAATTGAGTACACAAATTAATAAATCAAAACAAAACAATTTAGAACAGTGAAGCATCATAAAAACCATAGTAAGAAACAAGGTAAACTGCAAATTTACACTGCAAACTACTGTGGTAAATTTTTCTAAGGGAACATTCGATACAATTATTTGACTCCTCTATGAGCTATGCCTTTGCACTTGCTTTACAAATTAATCGTTAGCACATTTGCATTTGCACTTGCATAATAATACAGCCCTATGAATTGTGTTGTACTTAACTTTTTTTTAAGATGTTTTTGTCTTTCTTGACTAAGTAAAGAAAAAAGACTTCTGTCATGATAAATGCATGAAGTTAATTGAAAGAGACACTCTGGTTATCAGGCAACTGAAGTCTTTCCAAACCCTCACATGCATTGGTTAAGAAATATGTTTGCTGCTCTTTTGCTGTTGGATGGATCACTACGTGTGTGGCTTACAAACTTATGTGTCAGTATTTCCCCAAGCACTTGCCACCCCCGCCCCCTCCAAAAAAAAAAAAAAAAAGTAAATTCTTGTTGACTGCCACATAGGGCCGGACCAAATCAAAGTTAGCGCTTAGCAAACGAAGACGCAAAAGCATAAAACACATAAAACACAAGAACAGTTCCAAGTGAAATCTCGCAGAACCAAACAAGCCCTTTTCGCCCCTTCAAAAAGCAGCTATTGCTTGTTGACTACAACTGGATTGAGAAGGTGGAGTGGTTTGCTATCGCCCAACCAAATCTACTCAATTCCAGCTATAAATCACATCGCAAGTCTTTCGCAGGACCGGATTTTATAATCAACTTCGAACTTGTCGAAAGCTATCGCCTATTAAGCAAATAGTAAAAAAAAATAAAACGCTAAACATCCTCATATTTGAAAAAGAAAAAAAAACAGCACATGCCTCAAGACGCTACACTGACCTCATATATCGAACACTTGCACATAACACTGAATAATTTAAAATTAAGAATTTACAGTATCAAATATGATTATGTATTATGCCTATTATTATCATAATATATGTTGTGTTTGTTGCATCATTTAACGAAACACACACAAGACTGTTTTCTTAAATGTTTAATAAAGCAATACGTATTGTTTCTTTAATACGTACAAACAATGTAGAACTGGAATTATCAGCAAAATGTTTTACTTTACCAAAAGATATGTGTCAAAAGCACCAAAACAAATGAATTAAAATAGACATGATAACTGTTATTTTTTAGATGTTTAATTAAAGGAGCTAACCAGTCTGAAGGTTTGGGGATATAGCGATAGACAATTTGCATGCTGGTGAGTATTTTGCAGTGCTGTGCACATGAGGGTCCTTAATATCATCTTTTTACCAAATATCTGCAATTTGCAATTTTTTTGTTTCGTAAAAAGGAAAACAAGTCTATTAATTAGGTTATTTAAAAAGTGTTTTTTTTTTTTTTTTTTTTTTAGTTTTTAACATTAAAAACTAGATTTCTCTGTTTGCAAAATGTGTTTCAATTTGCACTTTTGCTCCTGTTTCCTGGTTCTTCCCTCCCCAAAAACTGTGAACTTGCACCAGACCAGTGACTGGTTGTGTTAATCAATAACATGAAAATGGTTTGCTCTCTGTGGCATGTTTTCAGATCATTTACTCCAGTATATAATTTACTATTTTTCCAGCACATTACAGTTTGGAGAGAACATCAGACTTTTAAAGTTTTTTTTTTTTTTTAAATACTGTCCCCACCGTAGCCACATTCCACAGCAACTATAAGGATTAGATTACTGGTGATGTTAAATGTAGATGTTTAATCTAATGTAGTGTCTTATTATTTACCTTGTTTGTCTTTCTCTTATATCAGCTTCCAGGGTTTGTTTGGGTGTCAGTAAATTTGAAAGTTCTCTCTGGAGATTTGACACTGTGGTGTCTTATCACTTGGAGTTTACTATTACTACCTAATTAGATACTTACAAGCTTGCAATATATGGTGGTTTTTTTGTTGTTGTTGGTGGTCTGTTTCTGTACCCTATCTAGCAACAATTGGAAGAGCTAGGTAACTTATTGTTCTGAGCAGTTATTTGCAAGTGTTATACTGTTCAGATCTGTTGTATTCCTTTCAAATCTTTGTTTTGATATGGTGCCCTACATTTTTGAGAAATGTATTTAATAAATCATTCAGAAATATTTTTAATAGCTGCGTCCATTGCCATCTAGTGGAAGCAGAGAAGTGCAGTTCATAGTTTTTCCTTTATGCAGCACAATTAAATTGAAAGTACAGTACTTGAGAAGAATACTGCCCTCTAGTCTGTAAATTAACATGATGTGTTTGACACATCTAGAAAATAAACAAAACTGCTATTGTTGCATTGCTTAACTTGCCAGGCCCAAGTGTAGGAAAGATTCTTTGATCCCTAATAGTTCTACTGATGTGCTACAGTTGTCTACTAAATATATAACATCTGCTACTGCAGTATGCCGGATGCAAAGGGTTAAGGGGAAGAAGGTTACTACTGCATAATGTTCTGATCATATTTGATTTATTTCACTTGAAATGTAAACACTCAGCTAAAGAAAATATTTGATTGATATACTCACCTGCTTGACCTAGTAAGTACTTCTCATTGCTTTTGTTCCAGCCATGTGAAGGTCCTCCAAATTGCCTATGAGGTATTAGAAGGACTGGACTACATGAACAGGCATGGGATGGTTCACAGAGCACTAGGACCTCGCAATATCCTCATGGATCAAAAGGTGTGTTCTTTTATCAATTCTATAGACAGCTTATATATGTTTATAGATAGTGCATATGTACCTTGCAGGTGCTCCATAACTACTGTATTTGTTTTGTGGCATGCTAGGATATGTTAATGTGTCTAAAATTATACATCTTCAGTCACTCTAAAACAATAAGTGGGCTGCAGTGGTGAGGTTACATTCAAATAGGTTTCTGTCTTGTTTTGCAACATTAATGGACTTCAGCAAAAATATAATACAGTATCTGGCTTATTGTTCTGTAATGCTTTTCATAAGTGCATATGAAACATCCTGATGCTTTTCTGTTAGATGCTTAATCTGCAAATTAACCAGCATGGTTTTCTTTTTGGTTTCAGGGACACATAAGACTGGCCAAGTTTGGTCTCTACCACATGACTGATCATGGTGCTGATGTTGACTTTCCTATTGGGTATGAACAAACTGCATCTGCTGTGTTTAAACAAATAGTCTGACAGAACATTTTAAGAAGGCACTTCCCATTACATTTGCAGAGCGTGGCCTGTTTGAACACTTTCTTACAAAACACTTTCTCATGCTGTACCCCCACATTCAAATACTTTCTTACTTTAGGTTCAGAAAGCCTTTTGCCACACACACACACACACACACGCATCCAAACCTGCTTCTTTTGAACATCTCTCTTTGTACCTGTGACCTGCCATCTACTTTTGACATGTCAGATAATATAGTACAGTCAAAACCATGACATATTTAAGAGGATACAAAGTCTTGTAATCGGACTGTATCTGATAGCTGAAGCTTAAAGGTAAAGGTAAATAAATTAGTGCTGGGACAAACATGGGATTTTCATGTTCGGATAATTTAAATATTTGTTCGGATATTCATTTTTCAAAAAGTAATAAAAGCCATTATATTGCTCTGATCGCAGGCAGAGACAGCATAGCAGGAGGGGCAGGGGGCGTGGCCATGGACACTGTGTGTGTCTTTATTTTACAGCAAGACCCTACAATATGTTACATGTTAAAATAGAAAAATATCCCAGGAGTAAAGAATAAGTTGTGTAGGACTTTGTTTACCCCAGTGAATTAACTACAAAACAAAGGATGCCAAATAGCAGTTCAAGTTAAACGTTGTTTTGTTTATTCCCGAAATGGTACATAAAGGTGACAACGCATTTTAGTTTTTTCCTTTTTTTCATTTCTTGCCATTGACGTTTCTTCATAGTAATCAGTGACCATAGACACGTTTTCATAAAGTAATAACATGAGGTTTACTTGTGCCGTTTTGTAGCTGAAGCTTCGATTACATATTGGTGAATCAATGCATCAAATTAGAACCCAGTTTGAAGTCTCCCATTGCTGGTTTGTGTTAAAACCTTGAGTGTGTGAGAGTGCGCTCCTGTTAGTGCTAGTACGGTAGATTAGCGCGTTGCTAGGATACACACTTTAGACGTCTACATTCGCGTTGGACAAGTCAAATCAGAAGTAGGCCTATTTAGTAACATTTTCTTGATTTAAAAATGAAGGCAATAGAAGCTGAATTTAGTACGATAGTTAAATTAGTCAGGATTTGTGAGATTAATTCAGATGCTTTGCTTTTGGACATAAAATGTTAACAGTAATGAACAACCACAGATCAGATAGAAATTACTTCTGTTAAAATATAGTATGTTTTTATTATTATTACAGTGTTAAAGGGACATCTGATGCGGACGCATGTATGTTCTTTTGTATGTTCTTTTCAGTTGTTAAAAACTCAAGTCCTTTATTTCTTATTTCTTTTTTTACAATCGGAAGTGTTCTAATTTGAATATAAGTTGTGCCTTTTTTGTTTAACTATTATGCGCAACAGTGTTTTTAGTTATTGGGTCTTCTGTTAAAAAAAAAAAAAAATTTAAAAAATGAATGTTTGTTCTTTATTTTGAAAAATAAAACGTCAATGCATCGATTATCGTTGAGTAATTAGAAATGAGGGTGCCGATTGCACCACTAGAATATATAGTCTCAGCAGCCTATCCAATGGCCAACGCATCACAGACTCACAGGGTTTAATGCAGTTCCTCAATCAACAAGAGCTGAGGAGCTCTGACAAGTTGGTCCCTCTGTAAGAAGCAGAATCTGGGCGTGAATTGGCAACTACAGTTCCCAATCAAGCATCTTAATAACTGTACAAAAGGTTGGATCCCGCTGGACCAAGCTCATCTTCCATTGCTTTATCTACAGTACACCCACAGAAGGCAGCAGTATTTTCAGTAAGTGTCATGCATGATGCAACACTGCCAGTGACTTAATTTTGTTACAAAGAACAAGAGGGGAATAAATATGCAACACATACATATACAATGTAAAGTAAAAACTCGGTATTTCATTAGTATAATGCACATACTTTAAATCCATGAAAATAATACACATTTTTGAGTTAGGCTTTTCAGACTTCTAAATACCCTCCATCACTGATGTGTTTTTTTCTACTTTCTGCTGTAGCACATTCACAACGGCAAGTGATGTTGGGCAAACAACAGACAGCTTCAAATCTTTAAAAGGCGCAGTTACCAGTTACAGTACCTTCTTATATTGCAGGCTGGACTGTATATATCATTGTATATGAAAGATCTATGGCCTCAATAATTGGCAGATAGGCACCAGGCACTGTGCTTTTGCCTGTAAACGTTCCTAGTTTCCAACATCGTCATATTAAAAATATATTAATCTTTAGATTTAATCTCATAATTCATTCCAAAAAGAGTACTGCTGGTGAAGACCAAAGGTGTGTTTCACACTGTTAATATGAAAATGTAGGCGACTTAAACCTATTTCACTACATTAAGAAACAGACCCTATAATGAATGCATTGTTAGGCATAGTTGCCTCTATTTACAATTGAAACCACGTGTGGGTAATCTTGGGGACTATTTCAGTGCGTTTGGCCATGTGTTTATTGCTTATAACTGGAGCCACATTCAAAACGACAAATACAATAAAGCCTGTTTCCGTAACATCCTATTACAGAATGGAATGGAAGCTGATTGACAATTTATTTGTGTGTTGAAGAACCCCTTAAGCCATAGTATCCACTTTCAAAGAGACTGCTGTGGAAACCTAATAAATCCAGACATTCTAATATTGTGCTTTGTACTGACTAGTGTACTGTATATGTTGAAACTATATACAGTTTCTAGCATTTACAGAGTTTATATTTATACGATCCACATGCTTAAGTGTAAAAAGTAAGCTAATCTTAGGCATTTGAAATATGATTTGTCTTACATTTTCCTTGTAATATAGTATATAAAGTATATGGGCAGTTTTGGACAGGGAGCATCTGCAGTTCCTAACAAAATCGATCAGTCTTGCCTATTGTGAGTGCTATTTGCAATAGGGAGCTGCATATGTAACCAAATGGCAGGCGTTCCATTAGCACTAGAGGGACAGCCTGTTTCTAAAAATTTTGTGACATGCCTGAACTAGAAACGTTTAGTTTTAGAATGAACAAATATAAATACAACTTGGCTGGACAGTGGTTCATCATAGTCATGACACCATTGTGTCTTATAATGTTTTGAATTTTAGAATGCATATCACATTATTGTAACCCTATACTAGAATGGTGTAGACTACACATACTGTACATAGTTGTCATAGACAGGTGTATTTACTGTGAAAATAAAAAAAACAAAACTATTTGTTTCTTTCTACTTTTAGAAAGATTGATTTATAATTAAGTTTTAATATTGTGGTAGCTTACAGGGCTGAATATGCGCAGCTGGTTGTGACACTTTGCTTTGTGATTTTATTTATTTTCCCTGCAGCTACCCCTCCTACCTGGCCCCTGAGATCATTGCTCAGGGCTTTGTCCACCCGACTGATCCCACACGGAGTGAGAAGCTTCTGCCCTCAGGCCCCAAGAGAGACGTGTGGTCCCTCGGGGTGATTGTCTTTGAACTCTGTGTGGTAGGTAGCATTGTGTACAGCAGGTAGAGCCCCAGTTACAAGAGGTCACTGACAATCCCTGCAAGGTTTCACAATATTGATATGTGGATGAGTCATCTTTTACTTCACAGATTATCTTATTTTAACCGAATTTCAAAATGCTGCTTTCCGGTAACAACATACCTTATATTGGTCCTGTAACTTGCCTTGTACGTTTGTTTCTGGCTCTTATTGGAATAGTGTAACTTTTTTTTTTTTAAATAAATAAATGTGTATGTTGCCTAAAAACAGGATGAATATGAAGTACCTGAATAATTCTAAAATTAATAAATACAAGTTATAGGCTGGTTTCATAGACCCTGATTAGCACTAGTCTTGGACTACCATACCTAAAGTAACAGGAGGCAGTCCAAGACCTGTGCTAATTGGGGTCTGTGAAACCAGCCCTATATGTTTTGCCTAATCCAGGTACAGTACTTGCTGCCGAAAGCTACAGTGTAGACTGAATACAGTTGAACCTAAATACAATACAATATACAGTATGAAACAGTAAATATTTTCTGGTGCCACTACATTTGTAAATCTTCTACTACAATGTTATAATCCCTTGTCAGCTTGCACAAAAATACAGCATATTCAATGACCAGGCAATACCTGTGTGTGGCCATTCAATGCATTATTAGGCATAATTGTTTTGTTTAATCATGTGTATTTCATCCTGTTCTGTGTAAACAGTGTACAGTTGGTTTGTTGAGAATAGAGCGGAAGAGGTATGCCACATCAAATATGAAAAACATGCTTTTTTCCAAACATACCATTTCTTGAAAGTAATGTCAAACACATGCTTTTTTAAACACTGCTTTAAAGTGTATAGCCCTTCTTACAAACACCTGTGAAAAATAATACCTTGGAAAGTGAACTGCCTATGGTAAAATACAGGTGCAAGGTTTATTAAGCTGTGTGTTGAGTAGGTGTTTGGGAGGTCTTTTTTATTTTACATTTTATAAAGGTTATACAGGACTACACTATTTAGTAAAGAAAAGTCTTGATTATAAGTACAGTAGTACATTGCGTATCTGACTGCGGTGGGACCAGAAGGGTGGAAATGTAAAAAGTCGGATAAATTAATGCTGTTTTAAATACCATTATACACAGCTGTAACAATTACTATATTCACACAATTGTTTTGAGATTCAGCTTTTATTAAGAATTTCCCATAAGTCCCTTGTTTAGAAAGATACAGTGTATTAGGCCTAATGCTTGGGACAGGGAAGCCATCTGCTGTGTGGGTGTGTGCATTCACTACAGAGTGACAGGCGGTTTCAACTTGCTTACTCACTCTTCAGTATCGATCCCTGGTTGTGGTTCTGGTTCTCACTCACTCACTCACTCACTCACTCACTCACTCACTCACACACACAGCAGGCAGGCTCTCCCGTGAGTGTCAGGTACTTCATTACATGGACTGAATTATCATTTTTACGCAGATGACACTCCAATCTATATTCATTCTAAACCTGATATTGATGCTGCTGCCTCTGTTCTTACTGCCTGTATCTCTGATATAAAATGTTGGATGCTGCAAAATGTTTTACACCTAAATTGTAAGAAGATTGAGGTTATGCTGTTAAGTACTTCCCATCAGCTACGTAAAACCAATGCTGTAAATTTGTCAGTTGATGGTACCATGCTTGAGTTCAGATCTAAAATTAAAAATTTGAGTGTGAGTTCTGATCCTGGGTTAACCTTTGAACTGCATGTGTTGATTACTGTCAAGGTTTCATTTTTTCACCTCAGAAATATAGCTAGGCTTCGACGTATGCTCTCTGTATCTGTGGATGAAAAACTGGTTCATGTGTTTGTTTTTTCTAGGATTGATTATTGTAACGCCCTGCTCACTGGTGTCTCTAATAGCATTCTCAACAAATTGCAATATGTTCAAAATTCTGCGGCTAGAATTTTGTCTAGGTCATGCTCTAGAGATCACATTACACCTGTGTTGGAGGCCTTGCATTGGCAGCCTGTTAGGTTTCGAGTGGATTTTAAAATCCTTCTCCTGACCTACAAGGCTCTCCATCGGCTGGCTCCACTTTATTTGTGAGATCTTTTAGCCTTTTACACACCCACTCGCAACCTCCGCTCCACCGATCTTAGACTGTTGTGTGTCCCTTCTGCCCGCCTGCACTCTATGGGCGACAGGGCCTTCTGTTGCTATGCCTCAAAACTGTGGAACTCTGTTCCGGTAGAGATCAGGGATTCAGCAACTTTGAGTGTTTTTAAATCTAGCTTAAAAACTTACTTTTTTAGAAAGGCATTTTTATGATTCCTTTTCCTTGTTTATGTTTTTGTTTCTATGTGTTATTGTTTTGTTGAATTTATCTTTGTTCTGTGAAGCGCTCTGAGACAATTGCTTTTAAGGGCACTATATAAAATAAAGTTTATTATTATTATTATTATTATTATTATTATTATTATTATTATTATTATTATTATTCATTAATTAATTACAACAAATACACACTATTTACAATATACATTTACACAAAAACCCCTCTCCATGTGCAGGGCTCCTGCCCTGCCACAGTGCTGTATACACTTACATTAGTGTCTGGTAATTTACATGGTAGCAAAATGCATAAGTTTACGGAAAAAAAACAACAACTTTTAATTGTAACACAACTGGCTTTTGTTTTCCTGTAGCCATTTTGCATTTGCGCTGTACGCGTGGGTGACGTTGCTGAAGAGCTTGATCATGGCGGATAAACGGTTAGGGTGGATATGTGACAAGCGGATACTGACACCCATTCTATCAGAAGAATATCTCTTTCAAAGATAGTACCAGCATATTAAATGTATGCAGTAGCATGTCTATGCAAAATGTGATAAATTAAACATGCTGCTAGTTGTCTTTCTTAGACAAATTGATTTATGATGTTTATTAATACTGATGTAATTCTGTTTGCAATGCAGGGAAATTTAAATTACTTCTGTCCTTTTTATCTTTATTATTTTTTAGGGGAGAAGACTTCTACAAAATATAGAAATAAACAAGAGATTAAAATTCATTCTCAACCTGGGTAAGTTTTTACATCCTTCATAAGGTTTAAGTGCAGCCTCAGATCTTGGCTGAGGGCCCACAGGAAGCGTGGCATTGGCCTTTGCACTCCTGCTTGCATGAGCCGGGGAGAGTTTACTGACTCTGCAGCAACCTCTACTGGTAAAGCACCTGGCAAGTACAGGCAGAGACGTCCGTTGTGTAGATTCTGCTTGGATTGGCTCGACAGAGTTCATCTGTGTTGATCTTCAGTCCCCCTGATCAGTAAATGGGTTGCAGCAGTGAAATACCGTCAAATTGAGAATTAAAAATTGAGAAGAGAAACGGGTAACAGAAAAGAAAAAAATCTAAAGTCAAAATATTGTCATTTTAAAGAGCATGGTAACGTTTTGTGGGCATTGATTTGCAGGTTGCATGGATGACATTGTGACTGTCCTGGCTGAAGAACATGGCTGCTTAGAACTGGTTAAGGTTTGTTTATAACACTCATCTCCCATTGTAACAATTACAAACCTCATCGGTTATCTGAGCCAATATGTCATACATACAGCCCTCTAAGATTAGCTGTAATTTATTTATTTTATTTAATTAATGGATTTTTCAGTCTGGTTTTTATAAATACAATTTACAGTGATGAAGATAACAACAGACTAGTGCTGTCTCATGAATATTACATTGTATTTAATTTAAAGATTTGTGAATGGGGCCTATTGTTTCTGAAATGAATACATTATGAAGTCGTTTCTAAAAAAATGAAACTTTTTCTGACTTCTTCCTTTGATACCCTAATTGAATGTTGTACTGTACTGTTAGTTCTCTTTTTTATTTAAATGAAAAACTCAGTGTTAGTAGAACCATTTACAAATAGTGTAATGCTTTTGCCTTTTTATCTCTGACAGGAGCTTCCTGAAAATGTTTTAGCTTTATTGAGGAAATGCCTCACATTTCTGCCTTCCAAAAGGTAACTATACTGTACAAAAATGGCTTGGCCTATACTATTAGGATTTTTGGTGCGAAGCTGCAAAATCTAAATCTGAATAACAAATATATATGCTGTATGGCATGTATTAAGTGAACGATAATAATGGTGTGTTTTTCCACTCTTTGTTGTTTTAGACTTACTCCTGCTGAATTGCTGAGAGACCGTGTGTTTGACGAAATTTCTTCCTTCTACAAACCTTACCAGAAACCGGTCAGTCTTTTCTCCTCCTCTCTGCGTTGTGCTAATCTAACACTCCCAGAGGACATCCGTGAGCTTTGCAAAGGTAAAAGTATTTTTTGTTGCCTTTACATGAAGGCAGGCCTTTAAAAATATGTGGTTAGAGAGCTTTGTTTTCTCTGCAGATTGAATATTGATGAAGATACTCTTATTAGTAAAGGTGCATTTTGTGTTGTTTTTTATCACTGCTGCATTTATCGTTATTTTATTTACTAACTTGGTGGCTTTATATATGTGAATAACACTTTTTACTTTTATTCTAGCAGTTATTTTATTCTGTATTTTTTGGTGACAGGACATTAAAAGTCCATAGATCTTAACTGTCATACATTTCCATCCATAATGAGGATTGCATATGTTCAATTTTAAATGAAGCATAGCAAAACAAGTATTCTTGTTATTTTTTTTATTATTATTATTATTTTTTAAACTGTATGCCTTATTTTGGGTTAGTCTTGAACTTCCTAGTTCATTTGACCTGGAAAATGAAACTGCACATATAAGATGTACATTGCGAATGGGAGTGCTCAACAGGTAGGATATACTGAATGGAATTTTCAGAAGATATACAGTAACCACATTTAAATGGGTGGTTCAGTGAACAAATTAATCAAGCTTAGAAGACAGGTGAAATTAGTCTTGAGCTCTCAGATTTGCAGTACAGTCAGCACTCGCATATCCGACCCTATAAAATTTTGACTTCAGTGATAGTTAAACGTGTGTGACGCATATCTGATTATTTCATTTTGGCCCATTCCAACCCTTGTATCTTTTTTGTGTTCCCTGAAAAACTGACAATATCAAAAATACTTATCTGAAAGGACTGTGTTTAAAATAAGTAGGCTTCCATTTAGATGTACTGTATTGGTTTTGTTGGTACAATACAATATTTTTAACAGAAGTAGTATTTTAATTCAGAACGATATGATTCTGAAAATATCACTTGCCAAATTAAAGAGACTACACGTTAACACTAATACAGTACATACTTTTAAATCCGGTATGTATTGTAGCACTATGTAAAACTTCCCATTAACGACCTAACAGCAAAATGAAATCTAAATGTTATCCATGCACAGAACTGTGTAAAACGTAAAAGGTAATGCAATTTAGCAAAACCAAAAAATTTTAAAAAAAAAAACAGTTTCCCGAATTAAAACTTTTTTTTTTTTTTTTAAACGCGGGCTGTGACAGATAGTCAGATCAATTGTAACCTTGAAGAGATGGGCTTTGTATCAGAAAACTGGTGACAGAGTCAGAAATTGAGTGTGACGGGTAAGTGCGTTAATTTGTTACATATATATAATGGGGATTGATTTTATTATTAATTCATGGTGAATTTGTTAGAAGTGAGGGAAAATGATTTGTAGCAGCTTGAAGAGTGCCATTTACTTTGAAGGGGGGAAAGAATGATAGGAAAGCAAGTCTCAGTCTAGCGATCGGGAACCTTGGTGACTGAAGGCTGGTGACACCTGAGACCTGTAAAAAATAAAATGTTAGTCCCCTACGCACTGGAGAGCCGCGGCGGTGACTTGGATGTGGATGCAAACCCATAGGGGGAAGAGGATATATGACCCATCTCGGCGGGCAGAATGGACTCACGATTGTGCCCTTGAAAAGGAAAAGAATAGATATAGAGAGACCCCAGCGTTTAGGTTGGCATCGGCAAGACATAGCAGAATAACTTGACAACCTAAAGGAAAGCCATCCGCGCAGTGGAGAGGAAAAAACACCTTTATTTTTTCTTTCTTTAGGTGGAAACCTCTGGTGGTCCTGGCAGAGAGGGTGCCCCACTCTGAGCTAGTTAACTAGGGATTGTTGGGCAGTGACAATGTCTGAGGGAACTGTTCGAATATATGATTCAACTGCTGACGATGTCCAGCGACCTAGAGATTTTATAGTATGTTGGTTAAGGCCTGCTCTTGCAGCAGAAGTTGCTGCTCCGATTCTGAAGGAGTGTGAAGTGAAGAATTGCTGTGGCAGGCCTGCTTTAGCTATAAGAGAGTACAGGGAAGAGAACCAGTTTCTTGTAATGATGGTTTTTGCACAGTTAGAGAACATAGGGTCCGATTGACTGGCGTTCTTGAGTGCTAAGAGTTTTGCTAGAGAGCTGTAGCGACATAAAGGAGAGTTAATCTTAGACAGTTGAATACAGTGACCAGAGTGAAGTTGATCTTTTTTTGATGATCTCAGGAATAGCATGAAGTGCGGATCTTGAGCGCAGTAGAGGTCTCTATCTCAAACTCCTGATGATGGGAAGTTGGAGGGGGATGAAACCATGAATTCATTGCATCTTAGGAATCTGAAGAATGCTGTTATGCAGATAACTTCCATTACTATATTGTCTGAGGGACTGAAGCATCCTCGACGAAGGATGGAGACCACTTTGAAAAGTATGTCCGTCGTGATTGGCAACTTGTTGGGAAATACAGGAGAGACAGTGCAGCAGGGCGGTAGTAAGCCCTGCTAATTTAAATGAATGTATTTATTTTTAGAACGGGGTCCCCCTCCGCCCCTGTATTATTTTGTATTTGTTTTGTATTATTATTATTATTATTATTATTATTATTATTATGATGATGATTTATTTATTATGTATAGAAGACGGCGAAGCACCACAGGTTTTGTTATTGTTTATTATTGTATCCGAAAGTCAGGCGGACAGTAGGATCCTGACATTCATTGAGCACAGAATCAAGAGTATGCATTCCATGCAGTACGATATGATGTATTGGTAGCAGGAGCCAGGGCTGCAGACATATAATCCTGAGTAGCAGACAGGAAAGCAGGCGCAGCTGCGCTGGAAGAGGTGGCAAGAGCGGAAGCTCCGAGAGTAGAGGCGGGTGTAGGATGCAGACTGTGTTCTGATAGAGCTGGGCCTCCACTGCAGGTTCAGAGCCTTAAGATATAATGTGTGTTCACAGCTCCTTAATGGCAAACAGAAGAAAAGTCATGCGTTAGCTGCAGCAATATATATATATATTTTTTTTCATATGTATATATAGACTGCAGTCATCCCTCTATAAATATAAAAGCAGCTTTTCTAAATAGCGAGGCATGCAATTGAAATCACTTAGATAGCAGAGTAAATGACAGGTATTGCATGATTCATTTAAAGTATTACAAGATTTGTCATTGATGTTGAGAGGGTAAGAGATCAGAAAACCATATGTGTTGCTGCTGATAAAATCCAATGATATTTATCATGGGTTAAACAGCGAAATATAGCAACAGATTGAAAGCACTTAGCTGGTATGGCAGTGAGATGTAATATAATGACAAGGTACTATATAGCAATGAATTGAAAACACTTAGCTTTGATCAGCAGCTGGTTGCCATGGAGCCGGCGCTGGAGCGCATGACGTCACCTAGAGACAAGCAGGAGCATAGGCTCTGATGAAGCAGGACAGGCTGCTTTTCGAGCGTCAAGCCTGATGTTGATGGTTGACACAGCCTCGACCAGCGGCTGCAGTTAGTCCTTGATGTCATCGAATAACTATTCGAAAGAATGGTCCGAAATCTGTAAGCAAGGGAGATCTGAAGAGCGAGGGTTTCAGCCAAAAACAATAAAGCGAAATGGTCAAACCAGGTACATAGTAATAATAGTAAGGAATCGACACCAATACAAACAAACTCAAAAGAGACCGTGTAGAAAAAAAGAGAGTGTTTTATAGCAGGTAGTAGATTGCATGAAAGATCAATGAGATCGGGTTACAGATCTGGTTATCGTGCTGCAAGGGAACGTGTCATGAGCTGATAGGGAAATCAGATTACAGTGAAACTCACAAATGCACCTCGAAATTCAACCAAAGTTAACACTACAAGGGTGACTGACGTGTATTTGGGTAACGGATATCCGAGTGCTGACTGTATTATCCATGTCACAGAACCTCAACACAGTTCAGCATAAGTGGCATTGGGCAGCTTTACAGGTATGCTAAAAAATAAAGAGGGCAAAGATAGGATGGGCATGACTGCAGGGTAATGTGGAAGAACATACACTGACAGTGTTTTGTTACGATATAGATTGTTGGAAAATGGTTTCATTACGACTATCTCAAGTAAGTGGCTATCCCAATTAAACAGAAACAAAATGAATCGCTGTTTTATTTCTACATGAAAGGAAAAATAATGAAATCACATCTCATCACAAAGCAAGGCACCTGCGATGTTCAACAGCAGCCTGAGAAACCATAGGGTACTCCAGCTCCTTCAAACGTTTAACGTGACTTACGCAAGTCGCAGCGCAATCATGTACTCACATGCTCACTGTGCTGTGCGAACCTGTCTTGCTCTGAAAAGCGTTCTCTGTTCATCAGTTGAAAATACTGTATCCCAAGTGACGTCCCAGTTAAGCAACATAAATAGCATTGGGATGAACCGTCTCCCAGAGTTGAATCCCATTTAAGCAGAAATCCTGATTATTAGTATCCTGATTAGGTGGTGCTGACTGTATTAGAAAACGTATGTCATTAATGACTGTTAATTATCTTGCAGCAGAAGAAGAGGACTACCTAGCAGAACGATCTTTTGATGAGGTATATTACTTGTGGTGTCTGGCTGGAGGAGATTTGGAAAAAGAGCTCACAAATAAGGGAATAATCCAATCAAAGCCTCCCATCTGCACATTGCCCAAGTACGTTTGCATATATAATTATATATATATATATATATATATGTGTGTGTGTGTGTGTGTGTGTGTGTATATCTCTTGTTTTCATTTATTCGATGTCTGTATGAATCTGGTAAAAAAGTAGGACATACAGTAAGACAGAATGGGGGGTGGGGGGTGGGGAAACGTTAATGTAACCCCGATTTTGCTTTCAGTATGACATGTACATATACCCATAATGATTGAACTAGGGAAGCAGGTGCATAAGCCTAAAACCTATAGCTAAATCATTTTTTTTATATAATAATTGCATTAATGAAAGATACATGTCATTAGGGCTCCATGAAAGTTTTACAGATAGCACCTTGTTAATTCCCAGTGAAAGCATGTGAATGTGGGTATTGTGGTGTGTTACTACTTGACAAGTGTTAGTGGAATCTGAATTTAGCAAGATCATTTAAACAAAGCATCTCAAAGCATCTCCTAAATTGTATTTTATTTTTTTTGTATGTTTAAGTTTTCTCTTAGAAGATGGAGAGGTATTTGGGCAAGGAAAAGACAGGAGCTTTCTCTTGGATGATACAACTGTGACTCTATCATTGTGCCAGCTTAAAAACGTAAGTATCTCATCAGCCTTACTTACACCCAAAAATAGTTGTGAATAAAACTATGCTGGCAAAAGGCTGTAGATGATTTGCACATTTACAGTGGCTCTCAAAAGTATTCACCCCCCTTGGACTTTTATTGTGATACAACATGGAATCAAAATGGATTTAATTAGGAGTTTTTGCCACTGAACAACACAAAAAAAGTCCATAATGTCAAAGTGAAAAATAAAATCTACAAATTGTTCTAAATGAATTACAAATACAAAACAGAAAATAATTGATTGCATAAGTATTCACCCCCTTGAGTCAATATTTGGTAGAGGCACCTTTGGCAGCAATTACAGCCATGAGTCTGTTTGGATAAGTCTCTACCAGCTTTGCACATCTGGACACTGCAATTTTTGCCCATTCTTCTTTGCAAAATTGCTCAAGCTCCGTCAAGTTGGATGGGGACCTTTGGTGAACAGCATTTTTCAACTCTTTCCACATATTCTCAATTGGATTGAGGAGGGCCACTCCAGGACATTGACCTTTTTGTTTTTAAGCCACTCCAGTGTGGCTTTGGCTGTATGTTTGGGGTCATTGTCCTGCTGGAAGATGAATCTTCTCCCAAGTCCCAGGTCTCCTGCAGACATCAGCCGGTTTTCCTCCAGGATTTCTCTGTACTTTGCTGCATCCATTTTGCCCTCTATCTTCACAAGCTTTCCAGGCCCTGACGCAGAGAAGCATCCCCATAGCATGATGCTGCCACCACCATGCTTCACGGTAGGGATGGTGTTCTCAGGATGATGTGCGGGGTTAGGATTGCTTCAAACATAGCGCTTAGCGTTGAGGCCAAAAAGCTCTATTTTGGTCTCATCAGACCATAGAATCTTCTTCCACTTGGTCTCAGAGTCTCCCACATGCCTTCTGGCAAACTCTAGCCAAGATTTGATGTGAGTTTTTTTCAACAATGGCTTTCTTTTTGCCACTCTACTCTCCCATAAAGGCCAGTTTTGTGAAGCACCCGGGCTATTGTTGCCGTATTCACAGTGTCTCCCAGCTCAGCCGTGGAAGACTGTAACTCCTTTAGAGTTGCCATAGGACTCTTGGTGGCCTCCCTGACTAGTGCCCTTCTCACCCGGATACTCCGTTTTTGAGGACGGCCTGTTCTAGACAGATTCACAGTTATGCCATAGTCTCTCCATTTCTTAAAAATGGACTTTACTGTGCTCCATGGGATATTCAGTGCCTTGGAAATGTTCTTATATCCTACCCCAGATTGGTGCTTTTGAAGAACCTTATTCTGGATTTGCTTTGCATGTTCCTTCGTCTTCATGATGTAGTTTTTGTTAGGAAATGTACTAACCAACTGTGGGACCTCCCAGAGACAGGTGTATTTAACCTGAATCATGTGAAACACCTTAATTGCACACACGTGGACTCCATTCAACTAATTATGTGACTTCTAAAGACAATTGGTTGCACCAGAGCTTATTTAGGGGTGTCATAGCAAAGGGGGTGAATACTTATGCAATCAATTATTTTCTGTTTTATATTTGTAATTAATTTAGAACAATTTGTAGATTTTATTTTTCACTTTGACATTATGGACTTTTTTTTGTGTTGATCAGTGGCAAAAACTCCTAATTAAATCCATTTTGATTCCATGTTGTAACACAATAAAATGTGGAAAAGTCCAAGGGGGGTGAAATACTTTTGAGAGCCACTGTACCTGTGTAAAGTAAATGAATGTATATAGAGTCAGTATATTAACAATTTAACTCAATATATTTGTTATATGTACTATTTATTTGTCTTTGCAGAGATTGAAAGATGTTGCAGGAGAAGCATATTATCCATTGCTGGAAGATGAGTAAGTACATACAAAGACTTTTGTACACTATTACTTTTTAAATCTTTCACTCTACAGGGCCATATGTGTAAAGTTCCACAGTCTAAGAGTTGTTAACACATCCAAAACACAATGATGTTGTCTTTCTGAGATTATGTCTACTTTTAAGCCTTAACATTGAAAAGGTAATACAGATGCATTTAAAACCTTTATCATAATCTCCCATGGTTTCTACTTCATTTTGATGTATTGCTCATTGTCATACTCCTACAGGGAGTATTGGCTTGGCTCCGCCATTTTGAAAAACCTGTTATTCACAGGAAGTGGACAGTCCAACAACATGGCTTTCCAAGAATCTGTAGAAGCCCCATAACACACCACGCTAGCAGGATTTTTCTATATGTAGTGGGTCACAAAAAAAATTGCTGATTTTGGCCACATTTGGCACTTTGACTGTACGCATGCAATAAAATGAGGCAGCGATACTAAATACGTGTGTTTCATTTAAACAAGGAAAAGGAAATTGTGCGTTCATGTGTTCAGCGTGTTAATGTACCAATCACTCACAAATTTAATCTAATGAAGTACTAATAAATACAAGATGATGTTAAATAAATGTAGACAACACATTTTAACAAAGATTTTGTCAGTGTCATATGAAATAAAAAAAAAAAAATGTACACCATTTTATAACAAACCAAAAAACTCCATTAACCCATATTTACATAAAACAATGTTTTAAAAATTCATGAATCACAGGAAGTCGTCTTTGGCCTCCCTCTGTGTTGCACAAAAGTTTACAAACAGGTAGCTTTTTGTATTCATAGGCAGTCAAATTTACCCCAGTCAAACAGCAGCAATGAGCTGTCAACCGCTGCAACTCTTCCTCTCATCATTCGAGAAAGAGACACTGAATACCAGCTCCACAGGATCATTCTGTTTGACAGGCTTCTGAAGGTAGGGACTTAGAAATTCATAATCGTTAAAGTATTTGTCACAATTTTAGTGTCACCAATTAGTTAACAGGTTACAACAGAAACTGCCAAATACAAAGTGGGATTAATTACTATGCAATTATTCTTGCATATCTTATTTTGAAACAAAATTCTATAGGTGGTTGATTACTGTACATGGTATTTGCACTGACCATACTATGTTGATAATATAAAATGTTCTAAATCAGTCAATATATTCTTAATTTGTGAAAAATATTAAGCCTTGTCCAAAATAAAGAATCTGTTTTTTCTACAAAATTAAATTAAATACTGCTGTCACACCAGGGAAGTATACTATATTTGGGTTATCACTAACCTGAGGGATATACAGTAAATTTGCATACCTATTCCTCAATTATTATTATTTTTTTTTAAATATACCGTAGCTTCAGTTTAGTTTATTACTACCAAATATTCAGCCGTTCAATATACCCTTATACTAAACCTAGAGATATCGGCCACTTAATTGATTCAGTATGTTTTTGTCATTGTGTGGGAGGGTCCCAGTATTATGTTTCTTTGACTGTGACAAGTGGAATCTGTTTGTTTTTTTTAAACTGTGTTCATCAGCTGATTAGGGTTGCCGTCTTCGCAAACATTTCTGTCAATTAAAAACTGAAATAATTGATGTTAGCTTTACACAAATTGAGGTCAACGTTGACACACAGGCAGAAATAAGAATACAAGGACTGAGAAATTGAGAATGTTATTAAGGAATACTAGGAAAGATTTCTAAAGGATATGAGGTAGTTTCTTTTATTTCCGACAGACCTTTTAATTTGCAATTTGTTTTACCTACTACCCAAGTTGTGAACCTTGTAAAGGTGTGAATAAGTACAGTCAAACCTGTCTAATCCAGCCATGCTTGGGGCAGAGAAGAAAAATGATATACTGCACTGGTTTATAAACAAGGATCTTACTATAGATGTACTGTACAATACCCACAGTACATGTTCGTATTTCCGCAACATACTTGACTATAAACTTAGAAAACAAAAATCACATGACATGGTGCCAGACTGCAGAGTCAGATTTACATTGATTTTAGGCAGCAAGATTTACAAATTATGCCAGATTCGTGAATAGATTAAATATAACACTAGTTCAGGATTGTAGAGGGTATTAGCTTCAATAGTAATTTGGTCAGGGCCCAAAAATAATGCAGAATTATACAGAATTACAATTTGTAGAGACGCTGGATTAGACAGGTTTAAGTGAAATCACACTTGTAAAGCACTTAGGTATTGTTCTGTTTTCTTAACAGGCATACCCATACAAAAAGAATCAGGTTTGGAAAGAAGCACGAGTTGATGTCCCCCCTCTATTAAGAGGTCTGGCCTGGGCGGCACTGCTGGTAGTTGAGGTGAGAATAAAAATCATCTGGGTGACCTATGGCCCTCATTTTTAAGGGTTGGTGCTTATGTATATGTGATAGAGAGAGAAAGGATTGATGCTGTAAATCTCCCTCCCGATTAGAAAGGGCGCTGTGTAAGAGGGAAGGTAAGCTGCCTCTTAGATCTGCCTCGGTGGTAGGTGGAAACCGGAAGGTAACCATTATTATTATTATTATTTATTTCTTAGCAGACGCCCTTATCCAGGGCGACTTACAATCGTAAGCAAATACATTAAGTGTTACAATACAAGTAATACAATAAGAGCAAGAAATACAATAACAATAAGAGCAAGAAATACAATAACAATACAACCATATTAGGAGGGGCGCGTAGCTGCAAGTACTCAGGACAATTCCATTGCAGTCAGCTGCGGGGCAGCCCTCTATTGGAGAAACCATGCGACGCGTTGATTGCAGGGAGGAGTTTTCTGGGTACAAAGGGGAAGCAGCTACATCAGTATCTCCCCTTGCGCTGAGACAATAATTGACCGGCCGGAGCTGGTGTATGTTTGTTTGTTTTGTTATGTGTTTGTGTGTCTTCGTAGAGGAGCAGGAGGACGGGAAGCTGTCACTACCAAGCCAGCATTAACCCCAGAGCATGCCCCTCATCGCACAGCACAACACAGCACAGTGCACGCACCACAGTCCCCTTTGGAGAGAACACAGTTTCGTGCACGGAGGATTGTGGTTAAGAAGTGTCTTTTTGTTTGTTATTTTTGGAACGTGGACCTTGTTTTGTTTTGCCCTGATTACCATCGCTGGTATCAGGGTGTATTATTTTCCTGTTTGGATTGTTTTTGTGGATATTTCTGTTCTTGTGTGGATTATTAAATTACTTGTTTTGGGAGAATACGTTTGGACATTTGCAGTCTTTTGCACCACATCATTCATCCTGTCGCAGTATAGTATGTATTAAATCTGCATCACTTTCACCACCTGATATCCCAGAAAACATTTGCGATATGGATTTTATACTCAGTTTGGATGTATAAACTAATTGTGCAAAACATGCCACCAATTTTGACCTAATATGACTACTAATTGGGGTTTTGTCACTTTTTGCTTCCCTGTTGAGTGTACTTCAAATTTTACCTTTGGTGTATTTTGTCTTGTACATGATATATCCCAGTGATATACATCATCTTATTGATTTGTGTCAATAATGAAAAACAAAAAGGAATATTAATTCTTATTAGAAAATCCAGAAAGCTAACCTTAAAGTTGAATAAGCAGCAGCAAATTGTTGTAGTAAAAACTTAAAAAAAGACTTCATACCTTTATTTATGCATTGCTATGTATTTATCAATGTATTTGTTTGATCCTTAAAGATGCATCAAAACTGTTAAGTGTGTGTAGGTATATATATATATATATATATATATATATATATATATATATATATAGTACCAATTCTATTATTATTCCCTTCTGTTCTTTCTGTAGGGAGACATTCAAGCTAAATATGACGCCACTGACAAAGACACACCTATCCCAACAGACAGACAGGTATGTGGTGCAGAATTGTGTTTGAGAGCAAATCAGTCCTGTCTCAAGCTTGCCAGTTCCATACCTGTCAACTTCTCAGTCTCTAGAATGACAGACAAAGATAGAGATTGAATGGAAATATACACATAACAATTTATTTGTAAATTTCCCCGAATTTGTTAGATTTCTTACTTAACAAAAAAGTGATTTACTTCTGTTCCACAGATTTTGTCAACAGAATTCCATTTTTTAATATCTACTTGTATTTGTTTCTGTCTGCATTACAGTAAATAAGAGTACTGTCATGCATCCCCAGGTCTTATTTTATTGCTTTATACGGATTAGTAAAATAATGTGAGAGTTCACAAGTCCAAGTTAAATAAGCTACACTAAATACAAGGACAAGTTTATTAACATTTTAAAAGCACTAGTAATACTGGATAGTATTTCTTACCAGCAATCATTACAAAACTTTTCAAATTTGACCTTCGAAATACAGTAAAAAATAAAAACACGCAAAATAACACTAGAAGATTATCCCTCACATTGACATTTTAACCCACTTGTGTCAATGCTCCTCAAATGTGGGACCCTCAAAATACAAAGCAGGAATTTCCCTGTACAGATTTTTTTTCTCTTGTGTTGGCACGGCTCCCATTTCCTTCCTTAGTGCTGAATCTCTGTGGTTCCAGTATATGTTCTTTAATCTTCATCTGTCATTGTTGGATGTTTCACAGATTGAAGTGGATATCCCAAGGTGCCATCAGTATGATGAGCTGCTTTCATCCCCCCCAGGGCCACGTAAAGTTCAGACGGGTACTGAAAGCATGGGTAGTGTCTCACCCAGATCTTGTGTATTGGCAAGGTGAGCCTTTCTGTCTCCCAGTTATTATGTAATGTCTCTGTGTGGAGGCTGGTAAATGGCATTCGATTATATAATGATCAACTGGTTGCATAATTATTCAATACAGAACAGTGTGGGGTCTTTTATAATGATCTAACCACCCCACTTCAACACTTTTACCTGCTGGTGTTTCATCCAAGGTTTTTTTTACATCACTACATACAATAAAAAATTATGCTGGTAGGTGACTTCGGTTTTAGGTGTGGCAGCATAGAAAGTCTACACTTTTTTCACATTTTGTTGTGTCAGTGCCTCAGAGTTTCATGCATTTAAATGAGGATTTTTTTCCACTTATCTACACACCATACTCCACACTGTTAAGGGGAAAAAAGTTTTTATTGAGAACAAATTTATATATTAAAAATACAAAACTGAAAGATCATAATTGGATAAGTCTTCACCCCCCTGAGTTAATACTTGGTGGAAGCACCTTTGGCAGCAATTACAGCTGTGAGTCTGTTGGGATAGGTCTCTACCAACTTTGCACACCTAGATTTTACAAAACTGTTCAAGCTCTGTCAAGTTCCTCGGGGAGCGTTGATGGACAGCAATCTTCAAGTCATGCCACAAATTTTCGATTGGATTTAGGTTGGGGCTCTGACTGGGCCACTCAAGGACATTTACCATTTTATTCCTTAGCCACTCCGGTGTAGCTTTGGCTGTGTGCTTTGGATCATTGTCATGCTGAAAGGTGAACTTCCGTCCCAGTTTCAGTTTTCTTGCAGGGGGCAGCAGGTTTTCCTCAAGGACTTCTCTGTACTTTGCTCCATTCATTTTCCCTTCTATCCTGACAAGTGCCCCAGTCCCTGCCAATGAGAAACATTCCCATAACATGATGCTGCCACCACCATGCTTCACAGTAGGGATGGTGTTCTTTAGGTGATGTGCTGTGTTGGGTTTACACTAAACATAAAGCTTTGCATTTATGCCAAAAAGTTCCATTTTAGTTTCGTCAGACCACAAAACTTTTTTTTGCATACTTCTAACGGGATTCAAGGTGGGCTTTCTTGAGTAATGGCTTCCTTCTTGCTACCCTACCATACAGGCCAGATTTGTGGAGTGCTTGGGATATTGTAGTCACATGCACACTTTGACCAGTCTTGGCCATAAAAGCCTGTAGCTCTTACAAAGTTGCCACTGCCCTCTTGGTAGCCTCTCTGATCAGTCTCCTTGCTCGGTCATCCAGTTTGGAGGGACGGCCTGATCTAGGCAGGGTCTTGGTGGTGCCATACACCTTCCACTTCTTAATAATCGTCTTGATCGTGCTTCAAGGGATATTCAAGGCCTTTGATATTTTTTTATACAAATTCCCTGATCTATGCCTTTCAACAACTTTGTCCTGGAGTTCTTTTGAAAGCACCTTGGTGCTCATGGTTGAGTCTTTGCTTTGAAATGCACTACCCAGCAGAGGGAACCTACATGAACTGCTGAATTTATCCTGAAATCATGTGAATCACTACAATTTAACACAGGAGGCCACTTAAGTTGGTGTGTGATTTTGAAGGCGATTGGTTACACCTGAGCTAATTTAGGATTGCTGTTACAAGGGGGGTGGACACTTATCCAATCAAGCTATTTCAGTTTTTATTTTTAATTAATTTTCTACAAATTTCTAGAATATTTTTTTTCACTTGAAAGTTGTGGGGTAGGATGTATAGATAAATTAAAACTATTTTAATGCATTTTAATTCCAGGCTATAAGGCAACAAAAGATGACAATTTTGAAAGGGGGACTTTGTAGACTTTCCATGGGCACTATATATATATATATATATATATATATATATATATATATTAGATGATTTTGGTGGATTTTAATGTTAGGGATTTTTTTAGACTGCTTAGGGATTGTTTCTAAATAGCTGGCCTTTATGATTTATGCATATGTTAAAATGGAAATTACATCCCTGGATATGATTTACACACGCTAAAATAATACACCATAGAAGTCTTTGCCTGTGGATTTGTTCACTACTTTCCCAGTAATACTGTATAAACAGTATTGTATATATATATATATATATATATATATATATATATATATATATATATTTTTTTTTTTAATGAATCACATTACAACAGTATATAGAGAAACCTTTATTTTGGCTTGTCTGCATTTTAATGTAAAAACAACATTGGTTTAGTGGTTTGTGTTAGTTGAAATTACTGTGCATGAATGGTGTCTAAAGCATAGTAATAAAATACATTTTACATTCTTTTTTTGTATAGGTTTAGACTCCTTATGTGCTCCTTTCCTGTATCTGAACTTTAATAATGAAGGTAAGTAGCATATTGTATTTCCAGTATGTATATTGTTTGCACTATTGTTACAATCATTGATTGTAATTGAAGCCGCCAGTGCTAGTGCTTGAAAGGTCCAACTTTTTTTAACCAATATTTTTTTTTTTTTTTTCTGATATACTGTACATTTTTGCAGAAGACTCCCTTCTTGTGAACAACTCCATAAAAGCTATTAAGATTGAAAAATCTCCCAGCCTTTTCTAAAGATTGTTTACAGTCACTTTGATGGTCGTAATAGAGGGATTCCGCTGTATAGGAGTCGATTTGAATCAGATTTGGAAAGAAGTTCTTGCCCCGATAGGTTACCATAATTGATATTGAATGGATTTGATACCTTGACACACAAAACTAAAAGTTACATTATTTTTAATACATGTATTCATTTATAGCAACACAATGCTTGTTTGGTTCATTTTATTTTCTTATTTCTTCTTTCAGCCTTGGCCTATGCCTGTATGTCTGCATTTATTCCCAAATACCTTTATAACTTCTTTCTTAAGGACAACTCGCATGTCATACAAGGTACGTGATCTCCCTAACGTGATTTCCTCCAAATGAAAATGAACAGGTACAGTACATATTCACAAAACTGAAAACTCAAAGGAATCTTTCAAACCTCTCAATTCACATAATATTTAGGGCAAAGTATAGAAGCATGAAAGTCATCGCAGAACAGAAATGACACCTTGCTTTTACTATTTACTATTTTAAACAAGCAAATTATCCATGGGTGCTGAAACAGTAAAAAAAAAAATATATATATATATATTATGTCCTTACAGAGATATAAGGATATTTATTGAGAATGTAATAAAGTGTGTAATAAATGCCCCATTCACAAACAAAGACAGGCACTCTAGGCTCTGAGATATCTGTTTGTATAGTACAGTTCAGTCATTATTGTATTTTGTCTTTCTTTTTATGAGGCTGTAACCTGTAACCTAGAGAAATAAATAGTCAGTTGCATAAAAACAACCTTACAAGTATGAGTTACTTACTTTGCTAGCGTTGTTTTCTACCATAGACAAATTGTATACACACTTACAAAATAGACAGATGACAAGAGTAATTATAGTAAAGCCTCCCCTTTGCATGCTAGGAAAGCAAGAAAGTTGGGATAGTATTAGTTAAAGATACTTGGCTTTTAATAAAGGTATTATAAGCATGTATTCTTAGATCAAGAATAGAAGACTATACAATTTCATGTGTGCAGGGCTCAACAAATTACAGTAGTGTTCCGCATTTTCTTTTTTTATCTTTTAAAAAAATTCTCGGGAATTTTTCAGAGTTTATTTTACATATATTAAAATAGGGATAAAATTTGTAAAAAAAAAAATGATTTGAAACATCGGTAAAAACTGGGGGAAAAAATCTCAGTATACACACTTTACATGTGGAATATGAGGCGTAGCAATTATGGTTTCTGATTAAGCTTAATGTCCCTGGCATGTATGATGAATTTGGCGTCCACATTTTCCCAAGTTAGCTGGCACTTTGCGAACGTTTGGGCAATCACTGTGCTGACGGAAATAGAATCTGCAGAAGGTATGAACATGACATCAGCACAAAGCAAGCCAGGTTCATTTGCCTTGAAATCATAAAAAGAAAAGAAAATTGACAGAACTGGACAGTGCAAGACGGGAGACACATCAAAAATCACACTGGAGGTTTACCAACTAAAGCATCACCATTTTCTGTCAAATATTTACGATTGATAGTCGGCGTTAGGCAATGTTTTAGCTGATGGACAGTACTGTCGCACAAAGTCACCAGTACATACCTCTCTGCAGTAAACAGTGGCTGTCCAGCAAAGCACAGCGCTCTGACAAACTCATTAACACAGTCATTCTGCGCTCTCTTTTATTAAAATGTGTGGAAAAGCCACAGAAATGGATTGCTTGTCTCTCAGTTCATTTTCTTGTTTTAGTTTAATGTGTCGCTTATTTTTCAGTATGTTCTGCGTTCTCTGCCTCATCTGACCTACTTCTGCTATTTTTGCTTTTTGTATACTTCGAAACATTACTTTTTCTTTTGAATATTCATAAACTGATTTACATTTTCTACCAATTCCTCATCTGCAAAAAATATTATATTTTCATGTAAGTGTTTCAATTTAGTTTCTGATCAAGGTAGTAGTTACTACGCTCAGCAATTGCCACAATAATCAGACTTTGATTCGCCAACATAATCAGGTGATAGAGAACCATGTTTGAATGTTATTTGATCCTCTGATGTATAAACATACCTGCTGTATCCTAGGATGCAATGTAGGGCTATTTATTACAATGTCAGAGTCAAAATAATACAGCATTTTAATCAAAATATTGTTTATTTCCTAGAAAATAGTACTGGGAAAATATTGAATAGAAGACAAAAATTGGGTATTGTGACGGGGTACTCCCCGCCCCTGTGCATATTATGTTTTGTGTTATTTTGTATTAGTTGTATTATTGTAATGTACTGTTTTGTGTATTTAAAACACACCGTTATTTGACATCCAGATAAAATCATGAGAATGCGTGGTCAACAGCAAGTGATTATTGACAAACTGGCTGTTGACCACGCAGATGAGAAACCCTGTGCCGAATGTGGCAGAGGGATAAACTAGGTAATTAAGAGCCAGTTAATCTCTCTGCCATAATATAAAAACCCACAGCTTTGGCTGAATGGGGTAGAGTGTTCAGAGGTGGAACAAGAGAGCGAGACAGTAAGAACTAAAACTAAAAGAATATAACAATTGCTAGGCGTGCTGGCTTTTCACCAGCGCGATACTTGTTTTATTTAGTGCTCGGTTTGTTTTGTGTTTTGTCTGTTTGTTTTGGCAATGAGCCGTTTTAGGAGTTTAAAAAGGTTTTGTAAAGTGTTTATTTTTGTTTATTCAAACCTTTAGCGCATTCATGCTCCAGTCTGCAGTTGATTTTCATTCTTTTCCTGTTCTGATGTCACAGCAACGCCTCCAGAGACTCAGGCCAGGGAAAGTACTGTGGGTGACTTTTTTTTATATATAAAGAAAAAACAAAACATTTTTTGTGTGAGAAGAGTGGAGGAGAAAAATAAAAATAAATTTAAAAAAATGGACAACTGGATCTGGGGGAACCGCGACACAGCCCAAATTAAGTGGGATGACGGGCTGGAGGACCTCCTCAGTGGCCTTGAGGAGCAAGGATGGTGCCTTGCATGTGGTGAGTACAGGCACACGGTGGTATGCTGCCCCCTCCAAGAGGAAGTGGAGGAGCTGCCGTCCCAGGAAAGGGGGGAGCTTGAGCGTCCAGCGCCAAGAAGGGGGGACCAGGAGTGTCCACAGCCCAAGAGGGGTAAGACCACATCTCCAGCACCCAAAAGGGAGGAAGCCAAGCATCCACAGCCCAAGAGGGGTAAGCCAGCATGCAAGAAGGGGAAGCCCATGTGTCCAGAGCCCAAGAAAGGGAAGCACCGGTCTCCAGTGACCGAGGGAGAGCCGTACCGGTCTCCAGTGACCAAGGGAGAGCAGATCGTCGTTGCCGGGGGATGCCTGCACGTCGCCACCCGGGGATGCCTGCACGTCTTTTGACAGTCATTTGATGTTTGAAATACTGGGTACTGAAGAGGCAACTAACATGTGGTTTGACATTTAACAGGTTAAGAAGGGCTACATGATGTTTTTTGACCATGAAATGTGACCATGAAATGTTCCAGTATGTTCTAGTAAAGAGATAAAAAGAGATGTGGTTAGGGCGATGTTTTGTCTACCCTGAGGCAAAACTAAAAACAACCCCCTATAAGGGAATCTTCATTTTTGAGAAAGTTCTATAACCATGCTGGCATGTTAATCTGCCTATTGTTGCTACGCTAGTAGTGTATAAATAGAGACTCAGGCCAGGGAAAGTACTGTGGGTGACTTTTTTTTATATATAAAGAAAAAACAAAACATTTTTTGTGTGAGAAGAGTGGAGGAGAAAAATAAAAATAAATTTAAAAAAATGGACAACTGGATCTGGGGGAACCGCGACACAGCCCAAATTAAGTGGGATGACGGGCTGGAGGACCTCCTCAGTGGCCTTGAGGAGCAAGGATGGTGCCTTGCATGTGGTGAGTACAGGCACACGGTGGTATGCTGCCCCCTCCAAGAGGAAGTGGAGGAGCTGCCGTCCCAGGAAAGGGGGGAGCTTGAGCGTCCAGCGCCAAGAAGGGGGGACCAGGAGTGTCCACAGCCCAAGAGGGGTAAGACCACATCTCCAGCACCCAAAAGGGAGGAAGCCAAGCATCCACAGCCCAAGAGGGGTAAGCCAGCATGCAAGAAGGGGAAGCCCATGTGTCCAGAGCCCAAGAAAGGGAAGCACCGGTCTCCAGTGACCGAGGGAGAGCCGTACCGGTCTCCAGTGACCAAGGGAGAGCAGATCGTCGTTGCCGGGGGATGCCTGCACGTCGCCACCCGGGGATGCCTGCACGTCTTTTGACAGTCATTTGATGTTTGAAATACTGGGTACTGAAGAGGCAACTAACATGTGGTTTGACATTTAACAGGTTAAGAAGGGCTACATGATGTTTTTTGACCATGAAATGTGACCATGAAATGTTCCAGTATGTTCTAGTAAAGAGATAAAAAGAGATGTGGTTAGGGCGATGTTTTGTCTACCCTGAGGCAAAACTAAAAACAACCCCCTATAAGGGAATCTTCATTTTTGAGAAAGTTCTATAACCATGCTGGCATGTTAATCTGCCTATTGTTGCTACGCTAGTAGTGTATAAATATTGTGCTACCTTGTCAATAACCAAGAGAGCGTGTGTTCATGTGACAGCTGTTGCTCTTCCCTTGCGCATTGTAATAAAGCTTCTTGAGCTGCTGCCGAGTGGAGTCATCAGTCATTTCATACTACGGGGTTTTACCTACTACAGTACTAGAAACATTATAAAATTATATTTTGTTTAGGCCAGATTGTTTTATAGTTGGAAGATGTGTGTCTGTATTAAATCAAAATGATAGCACTGCCATAGTCTTTGATTTATAGGCTAGGATGTTGGGAATTGAACAAAATACTTCCAGAAGGTTGAAAAGCAAGTAGCTTCAATTGTCATTTTGATCTCTTTTTTTATATTGCACCTATTTGATGGTGTTTTCAATCATTCTGAGGGTTCTGAATTTGCTCCAATTTTGAATTAGCATTGTTCTCTAGATCTGCTGATACTTAGCTTTGAACTGCTTTGAGCTATAACCTTCGTCCATCCAAATCATGTGAAAATGTAACCCTTCAACTCTGCTTATAAATGTAAAGTAGGTGGGGCAGATACAGTAGAGTTGAAAGGTCACATTGTCATGATTTGAATGAAATGAGGTAGGCTCGAGCTCAAGTTTATAGCCCAATTTAGAGAAAATGACAGTAACTCAATATTTGAACAACAGAACCTAGAACCATTTAAATTGCCTTTTGAGCTCTTACGCTTTAAGAAAAAAAGAATGTTTGTCACAAAGAGTAGTACGATGTTTCAAATCCATTCCAGCGTCTAGAACGTTTTGAGAAAAGAAAATGCAAAGAAACATGTTTACAAAGGGGCTCATGTTGTCTTCTGCTAACATAGTAGACAATCAACGTTTCTCACCTGGGTTGTGGAAAACTTCAGTTACCTCACACCATTGAATTACTATAGATTATGTAGCTCATCTTCTTTGACTAAAAAATATACATTGTGTCTCACCACAAAGTCTCTCTGAACCAAACCTATGATTTTCAGTCCCACGTAAAAAGGCTGTGTAAAAATGTTAAAACCTACTGTGCGCATCCAGTTTAAGGTTTTCCGTCATTAGTGATAATTGCATGTGCAATTTTACTTCCTTGCAACTTTTTTTTTTTTAATAATCCATTACATCCTTTTATATAATTGAATTAGGATGCAAATACATTATTATCATTAACTTTTAAAGAACCCTTTAATCAAAACAATACTATATGGATTTGCCTAAGATCAGACAGTAGACACAAGAGCTAGCTTGGGGCTGTGTTTTACAACATGTCATGAAATCAAAATGTATTAACATGCCAGTCATGCTAGTTCAAGTTCACATACTAACATATTTTTGTGTAATGGCAGATGCTACATTTTTAAAATGATTCAATTTATTTTTATTTTATTTATTTATTTTATTTTATTTATTTTTTGTTTAACATTTGAGCCTAGAATTCACATAAAATGTGCACAAAAACTATTGACGATTCAGACCTGGTAGGTGATGTAACATGCTTGGGAAATGTTGTTAGAACAGTCCTCTTTTTGTACAGACTGACAGCACATTGAAATCTTTGCTGGTTGATGGTTGTTAACGTAACATTATTCAGCAGGTTTCATTTGACTTTATGGAGTAAAATTAGTTCATTCTATAGGGTGATGCCAAACATTTGGCCATAGCTGTACCATGTACCAAGTAATGACTGTTTATAAATTATTCTACATTCTGTTCTTCTTCCACAGTATCTAACCGTGTTCTCCCAAATTATCGCTTTCCATGACCCTGAGCTGAGTAACCATCTCAATGAAATTGGCTTCATACCAGACGTAAGTATTTGGTCATTGGCATTGCTCACTAGAGGACACTATATTGCAAGACCTGTGGTTCTGACCACAGTCAAGCTTGGTCAGGAACAGAGCATTTTCAAATCTCTGGTTTTGACCTCAGTGCCTAGTCAGAACCACGACTTGGAGGCTGGTTGTAACTGGAGAGATCTGATTTCAAAACGGTGGTTTTGATCCATAATGGATAATAAGTTCATTCATTTTTGGGAAATTAAAAAAAAAAAGGGATTGGTTAGGAAAAATAAGTTCAGCCTGTGTGAATGTTTTCTACCTCACATTATTGTTTTTAGTGTAATACAATCTGGGTAAATCCCAAGACTGGCACTCATCCGTTTGCTTTAGGCTAGGCAGTCCTCTGAAACTCTCAGGAAAGCTATCAATAACAGCTCAAATAAATTCACATACTTTGAAAAATTAAACGGCACCTGTTTGTCTCCTTAAGTAATGTTAGAACCCTTGATAACAAAGGGTTTGAGAGTCACAGAGCCTTTTGGTTTTCTCTCCCAGACCTCCCTATTTATTTATATAAGGTTAAACTAATTAAAGAAACAGTATATCATTTTGTGCACATCTGTTTTACTCTGCAATGGAAATATCATCATATTGTTTATCATGTGTGTTCCTTAAACTGTCATTTATACTTGATCGCTGTGAACTTATAAAGTGATGCGTTTGTTTAGGCCTGACTAGCCTTCGTGACAGTATTCATGATTTAAATAGAGGAAATATAGCTGGTTGGGTTAGTAAAATGAGAAGGCAGTCTCAGAGGGTTCACATTTTTATATTGTGTTGTCTGAATGCATCTTTGGACAACACTTTACAGTGTGTGAAATACAGCCACCATAATAGGACAGCCTCTGTTTTGCCTACTGTGAATAGAGGTCACGGTTTGTTCATCTATCCACATCAGTAAACTTTATTTTTGTTTCTACAGTATATCTTCAGAATGTTTGAGTGTTTATAGTATAGATGTATAGTAAACTGGTTTACCTTAGTATTAATGGATTTTATGAAAATATACTTTTTTCCCCAAGACCTGCTAGGTGGCAGTGTTTGCAAAGGAGATTCTGTGAAACTGAATTAATTACCCTAAGACCTTTTCTTTCTTTTTTTCCTAGCTCTATGCCATTCCATGGTTCCTCACAATGTTTACACGTGAGTGTTTTATAATTTTTTTTTATCAATATCTTTATTTTTTATACCATCTTGTAAATCACTTTGTCTCTCCATACCCCAATGTCTACTTAATTTATCATTATAATACATTATTTATAAAAGCTAAACTGATATGTGTCCCAGTCACAATATTTGATTTAATAAGGTTTGGATTTTAAAAGTAGCCTTGGTGGTTCAGTGGTTAAAGAAATGGACTTGATACTAGGAAGTCCTCAGTGACCCTGAGCAACTCGCATAACCTCCTTGTGCTCCGTCCTTAGATGTAAAACTGAGGTCCTATTGAAAGTGACTCTGCAGCAGCAGTTGTTAATGCATAGTTCACCCCCAAGTCTCTGTAACTCGCTTTGGATAAAAGCATTTGCTAAATGACTAATTAAAAAAAACAGGGTACGTCTAATCAATTTACACATGATAAAGTTGCACAAACCCTTTTTCAATCCCAGTTTAGTAGTGAGTTTACAATCAACATATACATGTTTCACATGACTGAACAAAAAGGTGCTATCATATCCTGCCAGTGCTTTTCTCACATAAAACTCCTTTCGGCTTTAGAGTGGGACTTGTGAAGCCAATAACCCAAAAAACCTGTTTTGTTTGGCAATGAGACCATATCATTGGCACTGTGTTCATTTTGCTTTTCAAATCATCAAGTGCAGACTGCTAGAACAGCAATTTAATTTGCTACTAGCAAAGTGTTTTATATATATATATATATATATATATATATATATATATATATATATATATATATATATTAGAAGATATCTGCAAGGAATATGGTCATCTGTATTATTATTATTTATTTTTTTTAAATTATAACAAAATGCTTCCAAGTATTTGTTTGAACTGATCTGACAGGAGAGTTGTGGCAATGTGCCCTGCCCCTGTGTTTTATTTTGTGTTTTATGTTGTATGTTGCGTGTGGTAATGTTGGTATATTGTAGTTGGTACACGGGATATAATGTGGGTAATGAGCACGAGTGTTTAAAATGTATAATGGTATTTAGGCACGGGGATTGCACTTCACTTCACGTGCATTTAAAGTATTTAATATGTGAGCACAGGGTTGCACAGAATTAGTTCACGTCCTGAAATTCAAGTGAATAATTAATTAGTAATTGAATCCCGGCACAACAGTATATATAGATGCACGTTTTACTCACTCGGGGTTGTGTGTTCGGTGAGTGGAGAACGGGTGTGGAGAAGGAGGAAAAGTAAAGTATACTAAAAGAATAATTGTTATTTATGTATTCTTACTCACCGTGTTTGTTGGTCTGTTAGTCCACTATTTGTTTAAGTGTTAGTCCGTTTTGTTTGTCTATTTTATTTTGGCGTAAAGTGCCGTGTCCTGTTTTCTGTTTTGTTCAAACCTTATTTATAATAAACCAGTGCAAGCAAGCACCTTCATCATTTCATTTCACCACTCAGCCAACCTGTTCACAAGAGTCTATTCAGATAAGTACTGGTTACTTTTTCTGCTATAGATTTTCGCATTTATTGTGATTTTAGACAAAAGCCCCGCTGTTGGATGCCCCTATTACACCGGGCATACCTTTGGTCCCGTGGTGGACGAGATGCTTCAGCGCTGTCACCGTGCACGGGAATCCACAAAGGATCTGGTTTGCTTTTTTCCGAAGTGACCACCCACAGTGCACAAACCAACGGCAAACTGGCGCCCTAGACCCCAGCAGCCTCAAAGACTAACACAGCTGGCTGCACCTTCTGCCAGAGGTGGTGTTCAGAACCAGCCCTCAACTGCTTGCCGTGGAGGCTAAAATAGGTTCCACCGCCCGACGCAGAGGCAGAAGCCTCAGGCCAAGCCACAAGCCATGCAGCAACCCTAGGAGTTTGCTGCCACAGGCCCAAGGCCCCTTTTCAGGGAGCCATCTGGATTATTGGTGTCAGTGCACCACAGACATCTGGGTGCTTAATACCATTCACACCGACTACTCACTGCAGTTCAAGCGGGGTCCCCCTCCTTTTTGGGGCTTGACTGTAACTTCAGTCACAGACCCACAGGACGTCACGGTGGTGTCTCAGGAGGTAGCAGCTCTGCTGCAAAAATGGGCTACTTGCATGATAGACCCCCTTCAGATGGAGGAAGAGATCTACTCCAGGTACTTCCTAGTGTCCAAGTAGGATGGTGGCCACAGACCGATCCTCGACATCAGACAGGTCAACCTTTATCTGGACCTCAAGGATGCCTATTTCCACATCCCCGTAAAACCAGCGCACAGGAAGTACCTGCGGTTTGCCTTTCAGGGAACAAAACAAAAGGCACAAGGGCCAAAACAAACAAGGACATGGACGTCAATACAGTACACAATGCCACCCAATATCCACCCCCCACCCCAAACACGCACACCCGTGCTTCGGCAGAGCTCAAGGGGAGTTCCCAGCACTTTAGAATGGAGGCTTCACCCTGAGGTGGTGAGCCTCATTTGGGAGAGATTCGGGAGAGCAGAGATATGTTTCTGGAGAAAATCTGGCAGAACCGGGCCAAGTTGTTCTTAGCAGCCGCTTATTGGCCCAGGAGACTCTGGTCTTCAGCCCTGCTGCAGCTCCTGAGCAGCCAGTCGTGGAGACTGCCCAAGTGCTGTGACCTGTTCAGTGAGGCGCGGGGGACCTTATGGACCTTCTATGGGGCGAAGTGATTGCAGCAGGCTTTGAAGGAAAAATGACACTGAGATCTGTGCGCTCAGTCCTTTATACCCTCAAGGGGGCGGGCATGACTTCGTCACAGGCTCGGCTGAGCAGCTTTGTTATATCTTATTCAGGTTTCAGGTCTTTATGAGGTAAATACTCCATTCGGTAATGGTTGCATTTCTATTTCTGGGAACCATGGTTATGATAATAATGTTTTGCTACGTTTGCTCAAGCAAGTTTTTACATTACAAAAAAGGTAACATTCTGGTCAAATTTTCTGAGGTCTAGTCTTACTTGATAATAAACAGCTGGTTTCTTAGACCCAGATTAGCACTAGGTTTGGACAACCTTACCTAAGGTAACATTAAGCAGTCCAAAATTAGTTGTGTATTAACTGAGTGGCTGACTTTTTGTAATCCTGATGATGTCTCTACAGTATAACTACAGCATGTGAAGTTAAGAAAAGTAATTTTAGTTAGCTGCAGGCCTTTAGTCATTTCTAAGTTAAAAAAAAAACAAAAAACATTAAAACATTTATAATAACAACGTTAGTTATGCATCATTGTCAGTTTCATTGTTTAATAAATTGTAAGTCTCGGTTTCTTGTCAGGTTTGAGAGACTGCAGTCATAAAAATGTAGACACAAACTGCCCGAGACGCACCAGATGATTATTCCCCCCCCCCCCCCCCACCCCCCCGAAATATTTGGAACATTAATGCCAAGTGCACTTAAAAAGACCTTCTTTACATTTTTTTGGTTTGCTTATTTTGACACTAATATGGAGCTTTGGCCCAGATGTTGCACATCATAATGTTGCTTAGTTCAACATTACAAAATGTTACATACTTTAAGTTCAATCATAATTGCTGGTGTTTCCAAAGAGGGAAGCTGCCATATTACAATTTTAAATGACTGTTGTATTGGAGAGTTTTAAATTGTTTGACCTAACTGTATTAGGAGAATATTTTCTAAGTATAACTAAAGAAACTTTTAACATTAGAAAAGATAATTACTGATAGTAAGTATCTATTTGGGGGTAAAAATGATCTGTTGATCCCCAATGACGGCATTGCTATATGTTTTGCCATTGCTAAGGTGTTCTGCACACCTTTTGGCAGGGATCAGCTTTTATAAGACACATGTTGGGGGGGGGGGGGCTAGGCTAACTGCTTTATTGGGTAACTTAGTGATTCATTTATATTTATAATGCTGGAAAATGTCAGTAGGCTTAGACTCTGAAATTACATGCGCCCAACATGAGAGACTGGCAATACACATACATAAGTGCATTTAGTGTCTGGTCTTGACCTGCTGTGCTTCATTCCTTAGGAGGAAAGCCAGCAGTGTTGTTTTTGCCCAGTGTGGATGAATCCCAGCTGGTTGTTGATGGGGCCACCTTGCTGAGGTCATGAGGACTGCAGAGCTGTGCAATTACACGCTCTCCCACAGGCCATGTGTTTATTCAGAATGTGGGACTTGCAACCTCAAGACAGGAAATAATTGGAAAATATTCTCAGATTACGTCAAAGCAATCATTATTACTTAAAGCTTCTTTTAATAACATGGTATATGCATGTCTACAAGGCACCCTTGTATCTGTATCTTTCAGTTGATGCTCTACTATAATATCCATTAGGTTAAAGTGGTTGTTGCAAACAAACAAAAAAATCTCTAATCGAAACAGACTTCTCGAAAGTAAAATTAGTAAACTGTTTGCTGTAACATGTATTTCAGAATTGCACAATTGAGATCTAAAAAGCAAATATAAGTTCAAGACAATAAATATTTATGGATTATTTATTTTTATTTTATTTATTTTTTAAAGAGTGACTTCTAATCTAAGGGTCCATAACATGAGCAGCTTTCACTTTAACCTATATTATAAACTAATTGTGACTTCTTTGTCCTCTTATTTTCCTGCAGACGTGTTTCCCCTGCACAAGATCTTTCACCTGTGGGACACTCTGCTCCTTGGCAATTCCTCGTTCCCGTTCTGCATAGGCGTGGCAATTCTCCAGCAGCTGAGGGACAGGTTGCTTGCCAATGGCTTCAATGAATGCATCCTTCTGTTTTCAGATTTACCAGGTAGGCATATCTTCCCAATTTAGCATTTTAGGTCATTGTATTGATTCTGAATGCAGAAGACACACATGCAGTGTGTATGAAAGTATAATCTATCACACTTGTCAATTTGTGGTTCCCTTGCTCATGAAAAACTCTGAAGAGAAGACAATCTTAAGCCACAAAGAGACAAGCATGGCTTTTAATTTATGATATGTACATCGATCGTCATTTGTCTATTCACTTTTTATTATTTTCCCCTGCAAGGGGGGGATGTAGTGGAAGCAGTCGTGCGTATTTGCATATATCTGAAGAACTGCTTGACCATTTGTCATGAATCTTGGTATTAAGTTTATTTAGCATACGTTATAGAGAATAGCAGGTTGTGGGGATATATGGAGGCGTTTGTCCGTTCTTCCATCTGTCTCCCATGTCACACATTTTTTGCATATATCTGGAGAATCACTTATTATTGTGATAAAACATTTCATTGCTAATTCTTATTTTATACTGTTCTGTAGATACTGTTGGAATCTGTCATGGTCATCAGCGTTTTCATCATACTGATAGCTCTAATTTTGAATTTACAGCTGTGCTGGGGGTATAAGTTACTGACATCAGCATTTTGGATTTGTGAATTATTGGTTATTGAAGGGCACATCTGTCTGTAATGATGACATTGTGGTCTGATGGCCTGTTTTAATGATTTAAACAGTGATGCATCTGGATACCACCACCATACAACTTGTTCAGTAAACCAGTTTTATAACGGATCTATTCCTGTCATATTTTATTGTATTTAATGATCTTAAGTGGGACAATAAATTGCCCATGCTGGGAGGAAACACCCGTTTTCTATAGTGTGCTATGAACCCCAGTGTGGTTTTAGAGGTAAAAACAATATATGATCTCACTGCGTGGCTTTTGACAAAAGTTCAATGTTAGGCACAGTTGCCAACTACAGTAACAGCTCATTTCCAAATATAAACCAGCACCAATTTTTTAGATCATGTGATTCACGTTACTTTGTGTTGACATGGATTTTATTATACTTGCAAGTCAATGCCGGTTAAAGTCATGATGGTAATTGAAACAAATGGAGGGGTATTAGTTTTCGCATTGGTATGTACAAAGTGCGGTAAACCGGAATATCCAATATGTTCAATTTAACCTGGCTGTTGTAATTAAAGCATTTAACTTGGTTGTTACTATTTGTGATTTAAATACATCCCTGTTACAAGTTTTATCTTGAAAAGAACTCTTGGCAGTGTTGGTTTTCTAAATTATTATTATTATTATTATTTATTTCTTAGCAGACACCCTTATCCAGGGCGACTTACAATTGTTACAAGATATCACATTATTTTTACATACAATTACCCATTTATACAGTTGGGTTTTTACTGGAGCAATCTAGGTAAAGTACCTTGCTGAAGCGTACAGCAGCAGTGTCCCCCTACTGGGGATTGAACCCACGACCCTCTGGTCCAGAGTCCAGAGCCCTAACCACTACTCCACACTGCTGCCCTGACTAAATGCTCCCTGTTGACAGAGACAAACAGATGTTGATTACCAAAAATATGATTTTAATGTAATCCATTTTTGACTCATTCCTTTATTACATTTAACATCTGTTAACCATTCATTTAATGATGAGGGAACCTGTGTTTTAAATGTGCTTTCTTACCTCTCATTGGCCTGTCAACAGGCTCAAAAGTCCCCTTGTCTTTTACAAAATATCTTTACATTTTCCCAAAGTTTATTTTTACTTTGAGTGATTTAAAGTAAGGACACTACACTATTATTCAGCCTCAAAAACAATTCTGACTCCATCTGCGCACCACTCCTCACTCTGTTTCGCGCATACTTTATGGCTGCTGAAGGGTTAACACAAAGATCTCCACTATTTCTCAATTTCACTATTTGTGCTTTACTGAAGACTAGTCCCAAGATAACAAATGCATCTATAAAGCTGGGGAACCCATGATTTTCTTCAGTTGATCAGCTGTACTGCAAAAGAAAGAACTGCAGAAAGTGCAGTAACTTTGCATTTGTTAATTGCAAATGTATTGTTGTCTTAAAGTAAAAGATAAAAATAAGGGCATGAGGCTGGTTCACATCACTAGGCTAACCACTAGATGAAATAAGACCGTATAAAATCTTGAAAGATTCTGAATCTTGTAATCCATTTCCCAGTGGAATAAAAAGCCATAGCACATTGAAGAAACGTGCATAATATAAATAGCGTGACAGATATATTTCACCAGAATAGTTGTAACTTTGCTGTAATAATTTTAGAATACAGGCAGCCTTATCCACATAGTAAGTAAAGTCTTTCCATATAAAAGTAAAATACAATTTCCTGAGGCAGTATAAACACTGACTAGCACTGCTTTTTATAATGAAAGGCCCTTATTGTGGCCTCGGGCTGTCAGCAGTTACAGCAGTTGAACAAGTTTCTCAATTCAGGCTGAATTGAAAAAAAAAAAAAGAAACATTTTCAGTGGCTGCTTTTTTTCTTCTTTTTAATGGCTACTCATTCCATGTGCATTATGTTTTAAAAGATTTTGCTTGTAAATTACACTTTCCTTCCAATATTGAATAACACTTTTTTTTAATTTTTTTTTTTATATTGCTTAGTGGATAAAGTTTTTATTAAGTACAGTTAACTCGACACCCCACGGGGATGCCATTTAGTGTTGACTTATCCACGGTGTCGCGTTAACCACGGGTGCACATGAGCCATGGAATTAAGTAACAGAACATTTACAGTATTACAGTATTTACAAGTTATATTTAGTTAAATTTCCTTATGAAAACGGTTGAAAGAACTGCAGTGAATGAATCGATTACAGTATACAGTACTGTACAAACTCGGTACAACTCGTATAGTTTGATTGAAATAAGAATTAATAAAAAAACGACAGCGTTATTTTTGCGAAAACAATCCAACCACAAACTGTGCACAAACAGTTGACTATATACTTTTATTTGTACTTGTACTTGTACTTGTACTTGTACGTGGCTTGTACTGTCTAATTTGACAGTTTAAATAGCAAATGTACATTATACAGAATTAACTCGGTGAACATAAACAATAATACACAACTTAGTTTCACACAGAAATCAAGCATTGCGCTTGAAAGTTCTGCTGACATGCTTGTTAACCTGAATGACCTAAGCTTTAAAGCCAATTCAACGAGAACTCATCTCGCTTCTCACTCATTGAGAACTGGTACTCTAACCAGCTGCACTTGGTAGTTGCGAATGAATAAATGAACAATCCGTTTCCAGTCAGATGTCAGTCATGTGAAACGACAGTGTTGAGTTATGCACTAGTCTTTTTTATCCTTTCGGTACTGGTAATAAGTGTTGAGTTACGAATAAAGCGTATTGGTTTTTTTGCCAGACTAAAGTTTCTATTGCTGCCAAGTTTTTGTGGTTTACTTGGTCATGTGACCACAAAATACAGCTATTATTGTAAACAAAATGCTACTTTTTCATAAAATGTATTATACCTGCATCACATTTAGTCACTAAAATGCTAATGTTTTTATGTAAGAATGTAGAAACTTTTAAGCAGCTGGATGTGCATGTGCCTGTGTGTACATATTTTCGTTGGTTTTGGGGGATTTACTTGTTTTAGACAGACACCAGGCAACTTTGACTTTTCCACTTCAAAATATGCAGCCCACGGTCCATAGCACCCACCCCAATTTCATGTGCCCAGTACGCCACTAAAGAATGAGATACCCTGGCATAAGTATACATTTTTTAAAACTGCATAAAATCAGGATTTTAGAAATGGGTAACATGACCTTGCATGTCAGTGGTGTGTTACCCATAATTTTTCTGCAATTTGAGGTAATGCCACTGTATATAGCAAAAGTCAATTGTTTTACTTATATTTGGACCTTTTGAATCTGTTAGTTTTTGTTCCACTGTTAAAAGGACAGTTGTTTTGAATTGCCCTGAGTGTCCCGAATTACAGGCAGGTGATAACGATTACAGGTTGGAGCCAGGTGACTCTCCTTCTGGCTCTTTCCTGTGGCATTCTGGGGGCTGTAGTTCTTTAGCCCCTCATGAACTACATATTTTCCTCTTCCTCCTATACCGGTATATAGGTATTAAAACTGCTGCTACTAACCGTAATCAATGTTGGAAACCTGCTTGAAAGATTGTTTAAGGGAACATCTTTAAGCTCTGTATGCTGTTATAGAACTCTGACTGACATGTTTTTATTGTTTTGCAATGCCTTTCCTCTCCTGTTACTATTCCGCTCTGTCTACTGCAAAGAAATTCTGCATTGTCAAAGCCAACCACCACCACCACCACTATTCCTCCTAGTATCTGAAGCCAAAGCAAATGACAGTGTTGCACAGATATCAGACCCGAACCCGAACAGCTGCTCCTGGAGAACCTGTTAGATGTTATGTAACTTGGAGTACAATAAGGCCTTGTCACACACAGCCTAAATGCATTTGCGAGTTCACCTTAATGCGGTTTAAGTACAAACACGCAGTTTGGTTGCAGAAGGCAGGGACAACCGCACTAGTTAATCCTGTTGGAAACAAGTAGTGAGTTCTGTTATTAATTCAGTTCAGTTACATAATGCGCAGCAACTGTGTGTGTGTGTGCGTGTGCGTGTGTGTATTAAAACTGCACTAAAACAACCTCAGTAGGTGCTCTGTAGATTTCTGCGCAAGTATTGATGTCATTGTTTATCTGATATTTCCATGTAGTAAACATGGTTAAAAAAAAAATATATAGATATAGGTTCCTGATGAGCCAAGTTGACGAATATTGATGAATAGTAAATAGTGCATACATATAATATGTTTTTTTTTTTATTTAAAGTACAGTATAATATTCTGTTGTAAGAAAACAAAAACACAAAAATTAAAACAATATGGGACGATTCATGTCCCCAAATGCCACAGTGTGACTGCAACTTGTTTTTCCATCGATACCGAACGTCTCATCTGTGTATTTTGACATCCAGGAAAGGTCTCAGTAAATGACAAAGACACATATACGACTCCTTAGACATGCATACATTTTTTATCCAGTCATTTGGAGACCACTGAAGTTGTTCCCACCAGCCTTCTGGTCGGAAGATCGTCCTAGTTTCAATCTACCGTCATGGTACTGCAGATCGTCACCACTGTAGCAGTGCAGAAAAAGCAAAACGACGTCTCTGCTGGTTTTGCAGAAAAGAGCATAGCTGTGCTTGACGAGCTCTCGATCGATTATGTACTGTACTTTCTTCCAAAAGCATATAAACAAACACAGCCTCCATGCTGCCGCCACACAAACATATCGCATTTCGTTTAATGGTGGTCCTAGTTCAGTGGTTTGTTTAAACAGGGAGTCACTCACTTCAGTAATGAAAGGTGTCTGTGTACAACAAACAATCGCAGAGAGTGCAGTTTGTTAATACTGTTGTCGCACTAACCGCAGTGTGTGTGTATGAGGCCTAAGAGAATCATTAAATTGTTGGGGGATGCAGACATATTTTCCGATGTTTCGTCCGCATGTAAGTGGCACTTTTCATATACTGTATCTAGAAAACCGCTCGTGACCTTTTTTTAACACAAGTTATTGAGTGTATCCAGCGATTACACCTGCATTTTTACATACCCAGAGAACCGCTTATCTAATTGGGATGAAACTTGCTAAGGACTTTCACTATAATATAACCAATATACTTATTCACAGACGCTGTCTAGACAATTGCTTTTCCAAATGCAATTAAATATTTCAAATCATCCTTTAGTACATTATATATCAGTTATTGAAAGTATCGTAATGTGATCTAATGTGTACACTATTAAAGTTAGGCTAATGTAAATTAATTACAACTTATTTTTTTTCTCATAGGATACAAAAAAAAAAAAACCTGCTCTGCTTCTAGCAGTTCAGCCTTTTTAAGTTTCACAGGAATTACTCAGGAGCTGCACAGCAGGTGTAGTCCACCTCCCGCAGCAGGAGAGATCACAGCGTTGCTGTGTTAGTGAGACAGAGCCACAGAGTAGCACTGGTGAGCCAGGTAGAGAACTGAGACGGGATAAGTATATGAGTGATTTGCAGTGCACACCTGCTCTCCAGGGATGGAAACTCTTCTGTCATCCAGTAAGATTGATGTCCTTATACCTGAAGCTGAGATTCCTTTGTTTAATTAATTATTTCCCACTTGTTGCTACATGATTTCCGTGTGTCTGCGTTAACAGCTTCAGCTCAGCAAAGGATTCGGAATAGAACAAGAATTCCTTCCTCGGCCACCCCCAAGCAAGCACACATACAGTGAATCCCTTTTTATTAACAGTACATCACTCTTTTGTTCTTTTATTATTGCTTAGTCTACACGTGTCTCCTTTGGTTTTTGAACATAAAGCTTTGGAAAAATGTGAAGGTTGTATATTGCAGATGTCTGGCATGAGAATTTTCACAATTGTAACTGTTTTTTAACTTTGTTTTTTAATTATTTTATCCTATGCACTACATCAATGCGACCTTTCAACTCTGCCAGCTGCATGCATTCTACTTTTATGTAGACAAAGAGCACACTTGGGGGTTAGCAGAGTTGAAAAGGTCTAAATTAGCAGAATCAACATTTTGAAATTGTTCTTCATCAATACTCCAGTCGGAGCCTGAATAATGTTGGTTAAATGTATTGGGTAAACCCAAGATGTAGCTACCATTTTACTGGCCTCTTCTCAGGAGAGGAAGGTCAGCTGCCTTTATCACTGCATGTTTCTATTCTTGTCTTAATGCATGAAAAAGTTTGTGGGTTTTAAATGTTCCAGGTACTCTTGTATCTGCAGACACTGGATAGCTCTGCTGACATTAATTATCTTTGACAAGGCTATTACAGTAACCCCTGAGAGGGATGCATTCTTTAAGGAGCTCTGACTGAAAGTGTCTCGACTCATTTCTAGGCTACAGAGCCATTGTGGTGCCCAAGAATGGGTTTAGAAACAGAAAGTGGGCCCCAGCCACACTAATCTTGACATGTAGTATCTAGAATGTCAAGCAAGTAGTCTTTTTCCATATACAGTCAATTCTCCTTTATACGAATTTCAAGGGACCAGAAAAAAAAAGTTGCATTATCAGGAATTCATATTATCAGGAATCTAATAAAATTTCATTTACAGAACAATTAAAAGTAATATACATTTAGAAGTACTGTGCATTTTATTGAAAATGCAGTTGCAAGTGACATTTTAAAAAGTATACATTGCAAATGAACTTTACTTGAAACCTGCATGTCCCATTCTGATCACTGACATTTTTAAACCTTAAAAACAAGCCATCCTCAAAATCAGGTATTGAGCAAATTGGAAACGCTGACAACTTGCATCCACAGTTTGCTGTTCATAGGCCTTGTGGCAAAGTGGTTTGCAGTGCTCAGTAATAACAAACACAACACAGTTCATGGTGAAAGACAGCTCTTTATTTGTGTTGGGTTGCTTGTTTGGCAACCTTAGATAATAATATCTGGCTCTACACAACGATGTGTATAGCGCAGGTAAACCACGGGGGTCAGTCCCGGAATAATAATAATAATAATAATAATACTAATAATGACACACACTTTATACACACACGATCACAAGTTCAATAGTGAGGGCTCCTAGTGCAAGTGGTGATTTAATACAATAATCAGTGACAACAATAGTGCAGTGCAGTCCGGGTTTGATGCTGGCTTAGTGCGACAGCTCCCAGGTATTTAGCTGTCTAGAATAACAAATAACAACAGTTAAACAGACAAATAAGACAACACAACTCAAGGTACTTTTTCATTTGTACGTCCTTTACAGGTCTTTCCGTAACAGGAATAGATTGCTTTGCCACATCCCCGATATACCCTCAGTCACGCTGCCTTCGGTAGTGAGTACAATCACGTATTCCTCCAATCCATGACTGACGCATCGCCTACCGCATTAAGGCGATGACTTCTGGTATTGTGACTCCGCCCCCTACCATCCAGTCCGGGGCCTGTATTATTGTACCCCAATTTTTCAGAATGGTTGACAAACTGTTCTGTTCTAAACCTTGTAGAAAATCCGTAGTATCAGGAAATCTGTCTAATCTGAGTTCATTTTAATGAGTATTGACTGTATACATATCTCAAGTTCAAGAACATCTCTACTGTGAAAATAGTTGATTGAGGAAACTTGTCTGGAATCCGACTCAGATGTGAAGGCCCACGTGGAATGTCTTTTAGCTTTAGTTTTGGTTATGTTAAATACTTTACAGAGTTCTGCCGTATTTATTACCTTGATTTACATGAGTCAGGAAGGAATCAAGAATGTTGGGTGTTTTGAAAAGAACCGGTAGTTACCGTTACCAAAATAAATAAAGTACTGAGACATGTCAGATGTAAATAGACACCCAGAGCATAGACAGGTGCAGTTTACATGCTTATTCTGCCTGAAACTGAACAACAAAGGCAACATTATCATTATCATTATTATTTATTTATTAGCAGACACTCTTATCCAGGGCGACTTACTGTTGTAAACAAAAATACATTTCAAGAATCACAGTACAAGTATTTAGTTAATGCCTTGTGTTTTAGCCTTATGTAAAACACAGACCTGATTTGGATGTCCCTGAATAACATTGGCAATCTTCTCCTGGGGTATGTTGATCCATAATTCTATTTACTTGAGAATTTGTGAAGAACAGTAATTCATGATGAAATTTGAAACCAACACCAGAAAAACCCTGGCCAATTTGTAATTGTCACAAATCGATAAGGAGTGCAGTTCACAATTATGTAAATGTTATTTATTAGCACTGGCCACTGTTCTCCATTTTGGTTTTGAAGCAGAATACGGTATAGTTACAAAGTATGCATTTTCTTTTCAAAAATAAACTAAAAATAGGAAAGTGTTATAATTTATATAAATGCATTGTACTGTATTGGAATGATAATAATAATCAAACTGTTTGTGTCCGATTTTACTGTGTAGAAACTATACTCAATTGTTAACCTAATCTGTTGAAAGAACAGTACTTTGGATTGCTTTAAGAGCTGATTTACTTGTCAGCCATGTTCTGTAGTCAGTTCCTGCTTGTCTTAACTATAACACATATCCAACGTGGCCCATCAAAATCCCTGAAATGAATTCTATTTGATGAGGTAATGCCTTAAAATAATAATGTAAGAGGTATTTCCTAAACTGTCCTGCTTCGATTCCGTCATCAAGTTATCATTAGTGACAGGTATTGTATATCCAGCAAGACTGAACTATTCTGTTTGTCATTTACAGGGGTTAGACAAAGCAAAGAGAAATGCCTCCGAAAACAAAGTCAGTAGTGTAGGACCAACAAGGACTGCCAGGACAGGATTGATTCAATATGACAAGTCTGTAAGGCGTTTAAATTGTTCTGGTCGGATACATAACTGTTCCTCATAAGTGGTGGGTAGAAATCTGTAGCAAAGTTTGATATGGAAGCACCTGCAAATCAAGCACATTAAATTAGCCTTATTAGGTGTGCTGGGTGACTAAATATAGAACATGTGTCAGGAATTATATTTGCATACCAAATCAGTCATAAAAAAATTGCTGCAGTACATGTCACAAGGGTCTCTACTGTTATGTCCAATCCCAGTGTACTGCCCATCTGGAAGATTGGATTGCATGGCAACATAGATCTAGGGGGGGAAATAACAGTGAACTCTTCTGCATTCACACTGGGTCCGTTTCAACAGACTTTGTTTTGTTTGAAGCAATGTATCAGTGTGCTTGCTGTTCACACTTATTTGCGAGCAAAGGGCCCGAGTTTGTTTGGATTTGAACTAAAGTTTTTTTTTTTTTTTTTTTGGTACCTTTTCCACTTTTTTCCAGGACGAGTCTGTTTGTGTTCACAATGCAGTTTCCAAGTGAACTCGGTTTGTTTATATCAGGGCTTCTCAAACTCGGTCCTGGAGACCCCCTTTGTCTGCTGGTTTTCATTCCAGCCAAGCTCTTAATTACTAAACTAGACCCTTAATTGAACTGATAGTTTGCTTCATTAGACCTTTTTAGTTGTTTTCAGCTCTTAACAGATGCAGTTCAAGTTACTTATCAAACGTTGATAAGTTAACTTGAAATATGCAACTGTTTAAGAGCTGAAAACAAGTAAAAATGTCACATGGGGTCCCAGGGACCGAGTTTGAGAAGCCCTGGTTTATATGGTGTATAAACCGGATGTTTACACTATCCAGCAAGGCATATTGAAAGATGGCAGCTATTGATGTAGTGCTCCGGTTTTTAATAGAGCATGTTTTAAATTCTTACATATTGCTGTGGAAGAAAGCATGGGGGAGCACTTTGCTAATTTAATTAATACATGTATTGAATGCCTACATTAGGAGAATAACGCAGTTTACGTAATTCTGCGTGGTACTCCTACTATCAGCATTAAACTAAGTAATTTAAGAAAAGACTGATTACCTCAATATTGTACTAATTTTGTGAGTTTTCTCCAGTTCAGCTTGGATTTTGGTGTCTGACCAAATTTCTGTCAGAGCTTTAGTTTCTCCCACATTCCAGGTTTCCATAGTGAAAAACTTTTTTTTTTTTCTTCTTCAATTCACTAACGCCATAGCAACTCTGAAGTCGTTAAAATCACAGTATATGATAAAACAATAATAGTTTAAAAATTAAACATCGGGTGAATTTTTATTGCAGATCATAACAACTCATTTTCTTCATATTGTCATCTAGGTCAACACGTTAAATGTACGAAAAGTCAGATTTTAAAAAAATAGATCAGCTATTATCATTTAAACATATGGTATACACATAATTACACTGATTAATTGTTTATTTTTTATTTTTTTGAATGGTGCTAACCCAACCTAATACATTACTCTGCTATTAACTAGTACACTGATGCAGTTTTGTACTTAACAAAACCATTTAAAAAATACAATAGCAAAACCAGGACGATTAACAATTTTACTGTTTCCGACCGGGACAACAAATTAAGGATTAAAGATTAACTGTGACAATCTCAGTTTTCACAGGTTGTCTGGTAACCCTAATGTAGTTCCCAAAGAATATGAACTAAACTACTCACGAAATGTTTACTTCCGAGTCAGGTTACCTTGTATAGTTTGTTTCCTATGTGCAAAAGGACTAAGTCCAGCAGTTGTTCATATTGAGGTTTAGCAAGTGAACCAGACTCGGTGCGTTTGCCAAATGGACCGACACCACCTCTTCAGGTGGACTCGGTACGGTTCGTTTCCCAAGCGGACTTTGTTGTTCACACATTATACCAAACGTACCGAACCGTACTGAGTGCGGACCAAACCCTCTAAATGGACTCAGTGTGAACACACCCTTAGTAGACCAGTAACCTGATCAGATATGCAAATATGTGTATCTATGGCTATGTTTATTAATTTTTCGGTATAAGACATTGAGGGCTGGTATCACATACTCTGATTCACACTAATCTTGGACTACCTAATGTTACTTTGGTAGGTTAGTTCAAGATTAGTGCTAAACGCAGTCTATGAAATCAGCCATACAAATACAGTATTAGTTATCCTAGGGTAGGCTTATTTAAAGATACTTTAAGTGAGGGTTGAATTAATTAGTCAAAATGACAAATTCTTAATTGACAACAACTTCCCACCTTTCTAAAGGACATACAGAGCCAGACAGTTCAGTATATTTATCCAGCAACAGATATATAGTGGAGGCAGTTGTACTGTATTTCACACTTTACAGTTTTACATATATTTGGAAAACCAGTTATCCATTTGTAATGAAATTAGCATTATTAGCATGTTAGCATTATTAGCATGTTATTGAGTGTTTGGAAGTTAATGATGGTGTCTGTCTGTACATTTGTCCATCTGTATGTTACACCTACATTTTTGCATGTATCTGGAAAACCAATTTTGCATTTTTAGCTGGGTGGGGGATATATGTTTCTGATATTAGTTGTTTCAGTGTAGTTAGAGGTGGGCAGGTTGACTAGCTGGATATGACCTTCATCTGGGTCCATTTAGTCCTTTTTTAATCAGATTTAAATCAGAGCTGGGTTGAGGAAAATTTCTTTACAGCGTATTGTCAGTAATCCTGTACTCTTTGGCATGTAGTCCAAGAGTAAGGATTGACATTTAAGAAAAAATGTAATTTAATTATTTTTTCATATCAGGAATTTTAATTGACCTTCTAGCTGAAGACAGAATTGGCTGAAGTCCTAGGATTTACAAATCCATGATGTGTGTGTGTGTGCCTTTCAGAAAGTGAAAAATACCAGTCTCCTCATTAGTTCAACACAAATAAAGAAACATTGGTTGGTGTAAAAAAAAAAAAAAAAGCATAATTTAAACTTGCAGTACACTCATGAAATGTTAAAATTCAGAACTGTTTTTTTTGTATATGTTTTTAAATGTTCTTCCATAAAAAAAGTACATAAAAAGAAATGTAGTAGCCTAATATTGTAGACATATCTAGTTACCTTTCCACATATGCTAACTTACAGATATGTTCTCTTTCTTTGTTTGCTTTAAAGAAATTGATATAGAGCGATGTGTACGGGAATCAATCAACCTTTTCTGTTGGACACCCAAAAGTGCTACTTACAGGCAGCATGCCCAGCCACCCAGACCTGCTAACGACAACAATGGATTTAACAAAACATCATCTTATTACTGCACGGACTATCAAGAGCTCCCTAAAACAGATCTGGTAAGTGCATAGATCCAATAATCTAATGCTATACTGTATCTTTTTGTCATAGCCCACTTAAATATCTGAATCATCTGAAAACCAATATTTTTTAATTATTAGATTTCGAAATCTGGACAGAAGTTTATATACCAAGACTAAAGTGCCTTGTAGCAAATATTTTGAAGAATAAACCATAAAAGAATTTAAACTATTACATCATCATCTTGTAAAATTGCAGTCTTTATGTTTAAACTGTAACCCCAAAAACTGAATTGATTATCCCAGACCAATGTCTGACTGGCTGGAATTCATAATCATATGACTTTGCATTATGACCTTGCATTGCATTTGAATAAAAGCGTTACTATGAAAGCAATTTTTTTCAGTTTGACTTTAAAAAAAGTCAAGATACTACTTACAATGCAATATTGTTGGTTAACGTTTGCAAACTCGGAAGTAATTGCTGTTCTTTACGGAGACATGAGGACATACTCTAAATGTTTTTAAACTTTTTTTGCCAACCTGCTTGAAATATGAGAATTAAGACAAGACTTTTTAGGTACAATGGTGTGCTATGTAGCATAACATTCCTAATTTTATTATTATTATTATTATTATTATTATTATTATTATTATTATTATTATTATTATTATTATTTTGTCCTCCATAAATAAAACAAGAAACCGGAGGAGAGATGGCTGGTATGTAATTGATAGGACTCATGTTTTAGAGGGGTTCTTATCCCCTAAATCCATGATGATCTTAACAATTAAACTAACCCAGTTAGAGTCCAGACAGCTACCAACCATTCAGCAGTTGAATACAATCTTAAATATGCTAAAGCAGGTCAAGTTTACTCTAAGGAAGTCCCAACTCCTTTAATCAGAAATTGACTATGCACAGTTTCCTGGTCAGAAGCACTACCATTTAAAAATTCCTTAAAATCTTTAAGAACCTAATCCACACTGTCCATTGCCATGTAATAATATTTTGAACTCCTTGGCTATGTTCTTGTTATATCTGTGTCTGGCAACTTGTAAGTAAAATGTTTTGCCTAGATGACTGAATTTTAACTGAATTCATAATACCAATAGGTTTAAAGTAAAGCAGTACTTTGTATAACGTATGTAACTAAGTGTTTGTATTCCCCTTGTGATACATCTTTTAATAAATGTAAGTGTCCCTGTATGGATACAGAGTTTTAGATTACTTGATGAAACACACACAAACAGTGGTTCATACAATAGCTAAATGGTAATCAATGCATCTGAAATGTGTTTCATTCCAGTTAACCCTGGTTTCAATGATAAATGTGTTTAAAAAAACAGGACCTATGGTTGGACAACTATCCTCTCACTTTGCATTCAGAACTTGCTAAGTAAGCTTACATTACTGTACCACATTTCCAGGTAGTCAGTATGCATTTGTAAAAGCGTTTTGTTTTTGATAGTTAGCTCCCTGGTCCTTGGTGTTGACAGTAACAGGAAATGAGAACCCTCCCTAATTTACATGTCGTCCTTGGCATGTATTATCCAGCTAGAATATGCCCTTTATGGCAATCGTTAAATTACTGTTTGTATGATACTAATATATGTTTATTGTGCTATTGTCATATATAATATATACGTTACAATAACCCTGATATTTCTCACCCATACCAAGTTACTCTGTAGTGAAATGGCCTATATGCATCAGATTCAATACACATCCTTCAGGCTGTGTGGTTTCCAGTGAAGCATGACAGTCTTGTAAAATTTCAATCTGTTGCAATTCAATGGGCTTCATGGTGTATTTAACAATACCACTAAATCCAGATGGGAAACAATGATTCTGATAAGTGACAAAGGTTTATTATAGTTAATCTTTAGAACCCCTTTGGGAGACCATTTTAGTACTTCCTGAGTACTAGAATTTTGGAGACTGTCATTAGAAATTGCACCCAAATCCGCAGGTTGTTGTACAGCTACACACCTTCTACCAGTTTCTACAGCTATGGCCAAAAGTTTTGCATCACCAAGAATTTTAGGATTGAGACCAAATAAAAATAAAAAAAAAACTATATGAACATAATTTAGATCTTTTATGTAACATCATATAATCAAATAAACTACTAAATGATGTCGCAAAAGCCTACCGGAAGCCATAATAGTAGTACAGTATTTCATGTTCGATTTCAGAATATCACATATTTCAATTTTTGTCAGTTTTTTTGTTAAGTATTTAAAAAAATACAAAGCGGTATGTAATTCAATGTGTTAACCTAACATTATTGAGCAGGTTTCATTCGACTTTATGAAGTTATTAATTAAATAGGGTGATGTAAAATTTTTGGCCATAACTGTGCAGTCTTTGTATTATCTACCAAGGGAAGACAGTGGTGTTGAATGAGTATGATTCTCTAGTAGACCATAGTCGATTCTACGGCAAACAGAGCTACTCTTAATGTAGAAACAAAGCATTCAGTTTAATTAGCCAGCAGCCTTGTTTATTAATCTTTCCTGTACAAGTATCCTCACAGAACTTGGCTTCTGTTTTGCTGAGTTAGTGCCTGACTCACGGATACTTCGCCATGCATAGTTTCTGGTGAGTTCAGCATTTTGGTCATCTCATCTGTCTGCCATCTTTGACCAAGGTAGTACTGCTTCGCATCTTGTTGTAGTAATGATACCAAGTACATATATAATTTAAATGCATGAATTTAGCAATTATTATAAACTGATGGAAAACCAGTTTCAGCTTTGATTGTGTATCAGAGGCTATGGTTCTTTGATCTAGGGCTATTCCTTGTTCAGTCTGTAAATCTTTAAGCAGCCTTGATGTTTAATGAAAAAGATTGTGCTGTACCTGCCACAAGTCCCATACTTTCCTTATAAAAGGCTGTTAGTGAAGCAAATCAACATCCTTCTGGAATGCATTAGCAAAGTGACGCAGGTGGAAGTAAAATAGAGAGACCACACCTTAGATATTATACTTCATGGCACTATGCTACCAAGTGTTATAACAGCTGCTAGGTGAGACTGGAACTGCAGCAGCTGAAGGAACTTCTGTAGTGTCTCAATACTGTACTGTACAGCATAGGGATGCAAGAGTTATCATTTTCCCAAACCGAAACCGATATTTGCATACAATTCTAAACTCAAATGATACCGACAAAAGATAAAACCGAACTGAAATGTTTTTTTAAGGGTTTTTCTGTACTGTATAGTGAAAAAACGTCGGTAGTCTCGGCACTAAGCCACCAGCATTTTCTGTAGCTCATCACACACTTCCCTTTGTACCCTAACCTAAAACTTTTTTTTTTTAATGCATCCTAAGAACTGAAAAGCTGATGCTAAATAATATATATATATATATATATATATATATATATATATATATATATATATATTATTATATTATTGTTGAGTCTGTCACGTGACATATTCTACGGTAACAGAGCGATCCAATTGTTTATAAAGCATGTGATGGTGTATGATTATTCATAAACTACAAGTCTCAGTGCCACATATTTGTGATGAGGGGGTGTGGCAAAGTAGTAAGTGGTAGGTGCAGGTGCAGTGCAGTAATCCAACAAGAAACGGCAGACAAACAAAGTAGGGGTGAAAAGGTTTCTGTTTATTTTAATCCAGGGGTCTGATGACCAACAGAGACAAACAATGATGGCTGGCAATACACAACAATGTGTATCGCACAGTTAATGATGATGGGTTGCAGTCCCGTTTACAATAAACAATTATCCCACAAGAACAATAATCCCAATGCAAATACCCAAACACAAACACGGTCACCTCTCCCAGTGAGTGCTGTAGTGCTGGTCGTGAATTTACAATGTTATTTTAGTGAACAGTCAGTGCATTGTTGTCCGGGTTTTGTGCTGGCCGTGGGCGACAGGTCCGGATCGTGTTTAGCCGTCTATTCTAATAGTACACAAGACAAATAAGACGATATAGACAGACTGACAAAAAACAAGCAAAACACTCACGTTCTCTTTAAACACAGAAATACCTGTCCCTTCGGTTCAGTTTCAAAACCACAACAAATGAACAGATTACGATTCTCCGTCCCCCTTATATGCTGTCACACATGACCCCTTGGTAAACGAATGCAGCTGCCTTTACAATCTGCGACTGCTACATTGTTTCCCTTCCGGGTCAATATGTTCTTGCAACAGAGTCTTGCCTTTTTCCAGACTGACCGACTTCCCGACCCGAGGAAAGAACTGTCAGGCAAGCCCATCCAAATAACTCGCTGCTTAGCGCCCTCACAGGTCGGGAGGGAGATTTACAACCAAGATTCATTATATTTCTGTCACAGGGGGTCATCAAGCTCACCAGTTATGGAATTACAGGTTTCCTATCATAAGTGAAGGAAATGATAAGGCTAGTATTTTGTGTTGACCCATCATCTATTAATGGTTTCTGATCATTGACACAATGTGATGCTAGGCTATTGGATAAATGGAAGGCAAAATAAAATACATTTTTAGGTTCAACTTGTGATTTATACATTATGTTATGACAGGAGATAACCAGGATACAGCACTTTTTATTCCCACTCATTGCTGTCTGTTTTGTTTTATAGTCAGTCTTCAGTTTCATCAGTTGCATCACACATTTTAAAAGATAAGTTTTTAGTGCATACGTAGGAGTGGTATAAGAAAATGAGCCTGACTGTTGTAGACTCACCTCTTCCAAAGGGGATGGCAGTAGAAGATAACAGGTGTTTCTTTCTTGTCACCAGTCTCGTGAACCTGTACGACTAAGCGACCTGAAGGCAGAAGTGTCCCCGCGGATTTCAGCAGAAGATCTGATCAGCCTGTGTGAGCTGACAGGCCTCAGCCATTCCAAGACTCCCACCAAGAAGACCAAATCAAGCAAACCCAAGATACTGGTGGTCGATATTCGCAGTGGGGAAGAGTATCCTTTTCATTCTAACGTGTTTGTATGCCCAGATTGAACATTTTGGCTGTTAATGAAAAATAACATTGGCATTAGTTTCTGTATTTTAAGTTCCCTTTCATTAGGAAAAAACATTCTCCAGTCCAGTCCAGTTTTCACTTTTGCCTTTCATGAAGCCAATTTATCACAACTTAACACTTCATGAGTTACAAGTTAGGAGACCCAACCTAAGTATATTCTGTACTTCACATAGGAAGCTATTTGGAGTCAAGTGAAGATCTTATTACGTGTAACACAGGAATGGGGGGAAACAAAAGCATGTCCATCAGACTTATAAGGCTGTGGCAAGACATGCTTCATCACAGTCGGAAAGAGAAAGTTGTGTCTGGAAAACCAAAATTTCAACAGCAGACAATAAAGGCTCATGTTTTTGTGTTAGTAGAATGTTTAAAGAAAAAAAAAACTTAGATTTTCTAACTTTAACATCCTATTTCTATCACTTTTGAAGCTTGACAAGTTTCTGTCAAAATGTTTGTTAATCCCCCTTCAGCGAGAGAAAAAAATATTTTGAAAGACTGGATTATCTAGTCCATATTGCACAGCAGGTCATGGAAATTTTGACATGGTAGTAATCCTCATTTATTATCTTAACTAAACATAGAAAGTTAGTTGTTTGGAGAGCAACTTTGCCTTCTATTGTGATTTTTACCACTTTGAGTCTGCCCCCCCCCCCCCCCCCCCCCCCATCCCACTCCCACTCTCATATCCAGACAGACACATTTATTGTACAGAACATAACATTTTATTTATGACTGCAACAAAGCTGTGCCCTGTAACCTAAGTTCATAAACCATTTTAATCTAACTACGTGTTCTCTACTTGATAAAAATTACTGGTGATTTTTCCCAGACATAAAAGACATATATTTACAAAAGTCTTCAGTAGTAAAATCACCTTTTTATGATCTCACTAAGAAGAAATGCCTCTCTAGGCTATGCCTATTTTTTCTTTGCTTTCATGGGTGCCAAATGCTTTAATGGTCAAAGAAGTGTCACTTTCTCATTTATCTACTTTTTTTTAGGAAGGCTGAACCATACAGTAACTTGCAGTAGCAACAGTGTTTTGGATTAAACAGTCTTTCTGCAATGTAAAGTTGCTGTGTCGAATCTCTGATGAATGGGGGGCAATGATATACAGATAATTCAGCATCAAGTGTCAGAGCCTGGCATCACATTAAAAGTGACCCATCAACATGAACTTTTGTCCAAAAAACATGCAGATGATCAAAGTAGTTTGGAAGTGCATAGCTTTTTTTTGTATTTATTATTGTAACGCACCGGTAGATGTTTAAAGCTTCTCATGGATTCAGATATCCCAGTTGTCTGGAGGTTAATTTCGTCTCTGTTACACTGTCTAATAGACCAATTGGAATTAATAACAGTAGCTCCAGGAAGGATTTAAATTTTGCTTTAAGTTGTAAAATGACCTTTCTATTTCTTCCGAGTACTGTAAATGGTACCAAAGATATTAGAAACAGCAATTTGATCTTCTGTTTTAAAGGTGGTTTATTTATGTGTATCACAATACTCTTTGAGAAACATAAAAAAACACAGAAAAACACAAACACAGTAAACACAATAAAATATTAAAAACGATCAAAGCTGCTGAATCTGAGAATGAAGTTTCATTAAACTGTGCTTTAAAGTTTGAAAACAAAATACTCTTTGAGGTCAGTACAATGTTTGAGCTAATTGTTTTAAGCGAGTTATAGAACTGTTAATCTTTGTGGATTAGTGGAGGGGTCTTGTTAAGACAAGCCTTGAAGATTTAAATCCTTCAATGGGCTCCCAAAAGAGGGGCTCTTGGGATGGATGGTACAAGAGAATAAAGTAGATTTAGGTACTTGGTACCAGCATTGCCTCATAGGATTTTAACATGTGACTAATCCAGAGCTATAATGTTTACTACAGTAAAAACTTCATTATGTGTAAAAAAATTCCAAAAAGAGATACCATGTTACTATAGTATACATTTTTTCACCTACTTTGAGAATGTTTGTTTTTAAATGTTCCACTTGAGTGCAAGGCTAATCCATCTTTATGTTGCACATTTCTGGAAGCGCAGTATAAATACAAGGACATACCCAATTTGAAACACTTCTTACCATTGAATGTGTATATAAATGATAATACTATACTATACTGTATTCAGTGCTTTTCTGTTTTCCTACTTTCCAGCTTTTGTCCTGGAAAACCTCTTTATTACTCCAGCTTCCAGCACTTTCACTTCCAATGAATATGCATATATCCCTTAAAAAACCTGCCTAGCAAAACAATTATATGTTGCTTAAAGTTGTGACAGTAAATTTGGAATTGCAAGTCAGAGAGAGAGAGATTAATTGATTCTGACTAGAATGCACTGATTGCAGTGAGCCCTTTGGCACAAAATGAAAAATGCTACCTTACAAAAACAAAAACTGTTTTGACAGCTCAATTTATGACACAAGAAAGTTAACTGCTAATCATTTATCATTAGAACCGGCTACTGAAAGGGAAATAAGAGACATTTAAAAAAAAAATGAAACAGTGTTGATTCTGTTTAGATAAAAAAACAAGAGCTTCCTCTTTCCCCTATGGGATTGGCGGGATTGGCTGTTGGTTTGTGAAGAAGTGTCTTGCTATGGTTATTAATAAAATGGAAAGAAAGAAATGGTCCTTGTTCTGCAAGAGCACTTTATGTTTTTGTTTAACATCAGTTTTTAGTATGCTATATTTGGGTTATCTTCTACTAATTTCAATACTGGTTTGTCCTTTGTGGTACCCACTGTTTTTCTCTTTCTCCTTGATATCTTAGGTTTGATTACATTTTTCAAGTGTGGTCCAGTTTAATTTCCTTTTTGTAAAACCCTCTTTGCTCAATTCCTTTAGCATGTGGAAACAATATAAAACTAAACATAAATATTAAGGTTCATTGCTACAATTTCTAATTTTTTTTTTTTTGCACTGGGATAATGCAGAAAAGGTGACACTCTAAAAATACTTAATTCATTTTAACAAGACCATTTAGACAATGATTTGTTTAGAAATGGGTGATGGAGTGAGGTTGTGTCTGTATTTGAATGACATTTTAAGTTAGCGATTATAAGCAGTTATCTTGAATGTTAAGAACATAAGAACATAAGAAAGTTTACAAACGAGAGGAGGCCATTCAGCCCATCGTGCTTGTTTGGTTGTTAGTAGCTTATTGATCCCAGAATCTCATCAAGCAGCTTCTTGAAGGATCCCAGGGTGTCAGCTTCAACAACATTACTGGGGAGTTGGTTACAGACCCTCACAATTCTCTGTGTAAAAAAGTGCCTCCTATTTTCTGTTCTGAATGCCCCTTTAACTAATCTCCATTTGTGATGCCTGGTCCTTGTTTCTTTTTTTAGGTCAAAAAAGTCCCCTGGGTCGACATTGTCAATACCTTTTAGGATTTTGAATGCTTGAATCAGATCACCGCGTAGTCTTCTTTGTTCAAGACTGAATAGATTAAATTCTTTTAGCCTGTCTGCATACGACATTCCTTTTAAACCTGGGATAATTCTAGTTGCTCTTCTTTGCACTCTTTTTGCAACGAGGTGACCAGATCTCCTTTAATTGAATCTGTTAAACAACTGTTATGTGCTTTTTTTATTTCCTAATTTTAATAGTGATTATTTATTGTCATATTTGATCAGCTTTTATTGAGACATTACTGTATGTAAATTATAATTGTATTGGTTTGTTGGGCCGAGGTTTCCAGGAACATATAGTAGCAATGCATCACAAGCTGTACCGTTCATGTTCTGTTTTGCCTTGACAATGTTCTTTCCAGTTTTAACCGGGGCCATATATCAGACAGCATAAACATTCCCTATAGCACGGCCTTCGGACCGGAGGGGGAGCTGGTCCAGTGTGGCGCCATGACAACTTTCCAGAGCTTCAAGGGAAGAGTCATTGTAGTCGTCAGCCATGCGGTGAAGAGTGCAGCCATTGTAAGTACCTTTCATCTATTCATGTATTAAGTGTTATGTACATAACTTACACTTGTGTATGAGAGGGTCAATAATCAGTGGATTTCTTTCCCAATTGAATATGCTAGCATCAGAAAATGTGGGACAAAGTGCTCTTTCTTTCAGTATGTATACTATAAGAGTTTGAACTGTCTAACCAAGGTGAACATATGAATAGTTGTTAAGGATGCACTTGGCAGCGTCTCCTATGCAATAAAAGTTCCGTAAATCAGAGTAATTACGGTATATCAAATAGAAAAAGTGCCATTACAGCAGTCCCTTTCAAGAATGGTATGAAGACTTGACTTACTACATGCTTGATGTAAAAGCAATGGTAAAACCAATTGAGACTCAAAGCAGGTGCACTACAGTATTACTATTTACTCAGCCATGACAAACGCACTTGCTTATCTAATTTCACAATAAATGTAGTTTAGATTTAAACGCTTAATAACTGTGTGAACACCAGAACACGATACAGATCAGTTCCGACAGGTACACTAAGCTTTGAACTTTGATCCTCCTGAATCCCTTATTCAGTGAAATTACCTCTTCAGGACAGGAAGGTGTTTTTAAAATTGCATAAACAGAGCAAGAGAAACTAAAGATTAATTGCATGCTCCTTTAGACAATACCCTGAATTTTTGACAAATACTGTAACAATGCGCATCTGCATTCAATTCCATGTTTTGTCTATATTTTATAATATGTTTGAAATGTATTTTCTTCAGTTTTTGTTTTACAGACTCTCAAAGAACTAAAAGTTATTGTAAAAACAAAGCATTAAAAATTATCGCTAATTAAGTTTGAGCCATAAATAACATTCATATAATATTAGCATTAATATATCATTAGCCTGCTATTTAAAGCTACTCAATTGATCACCGGCTTCGATTTACCATTTAAACGTCTATTTGAACTGTCCGAGTCAACAGGATTTCTGGACCTCTCAAGGAAAAAAATTTTAAATTAAGCTTTTCCTATAAGTGGCATGCATCAGTGCCTTAACGTCTTGTTCTTTTAAAAAGCTTTCTTGCACTTGAGGTTGTTGTTTTTCAGGTAAAAAGTATTGGTGATTTTCATGGACAGCACTGCCACCATTGCTATCTGCTTGTGTTGTTTAAAGTGACTTGTGATTAGAACCACCATATTCCAGGAGAGGAATGTCTAAAACTGCTACGAAATGGGATTCTTTTTTCCATACGTGGCATAGTGTTGTTTTGAACAAACTCAAACTCAAGAATACTTGATTTCTTGTTTGGACCAGCATTTCTTTGGTAACTTAGTTTGTTAATTTACTTGGATTGCCATCTCAATTGAGTTTCAGACACAAACCACGTTGTACTTTGAAAATCCTGCATTGTGGGTCCATTAACTCTATTACTTTACAATCATTAAAAAGCTGAAAAGGCATTTTTATAGGGACTGTTTATCCTTTAAATCAATTCAAACCAATTATATCCTGACTGCTCTCAAGTACTACAAACGAATTAAGTGACTGGAAAGACCTAAGGTCACGAAACAGATTGAGTGGATTTACTGTTTGTTTTTGTGCTTTGAAGGGCAGTATACGTTTATTTCAGAGGATTTAGAGAAGGGAACTTGATTGCCAATTGAGCACTAAAAATAGCAAAGGATATTGTGATTTTTCAACCCCAAGACATCATATTTTGCCATGAGAAATAAGACATGGTCTTATTGATATAAACGTTGAGCGCTGCATGTACAGTATAGCTGTTCATTTAAGTTTGGGAACCTGCCTTAACAAAATAT